>NW_006408562.1:4790950-4817708 GCF_000296735.1 Chrysochloris asiatica | reverse complement strand
CCATGGCTTGGGTCAGGCGCACCTTAGTCCTCAAGCTGACATCCTTGCTCTTCTTATTTGAATATAGTCCACTGTATATAGATTAGTGAACTATATTCAAATAAATTATGATAAAATTGAACAAGTATTTTCTTAATTCAAAACTTTGTACAAATGCATTCTTTTAGGTCAAAAAGCATCCTTATGTATGGTTCATTGAGTTGGAACTTGGATGAGACACCAAGAGCTCTAGCACAGTTTTGTTTTGTTTTGTTTGTATCAATACTTATGCAGACATTTTTATGCTACTTGGACTGCCACAAATGATATTATGGTTGTCTTCTATCCATCCCATGTCATGAGTTGAATTGTATTCCCAAAAAATATGTGTCAAGGAACTCTGGCAGTGTAGTGGTTATGAATCAGGCTGCTAACCTCAAAGTGAGCAGTTCAACATTACCAGCCATTCTGCAGGAAAAAGATGAGGCTTTCTACTCCCATAAAGATTTACAGCCTTGGAAACCATATTCAGGATCGCTATGAGTTGGAACGGGCTCCACCACACATCAACAACACCAACACCAAACTATATGTCAGCTTGGCTGGGCTGTGAGTCTCAATTGTTTGGCAGGTATATAATGATTGTGATGTGGCTATTATATAAGGAGCCCCCATGAAGTGATCTCTGATAAACTGATAAGAGGTTAAGGGTGGCATGAACATTGTTAATCCCCTTGCATACATGACCCAATATAAGGGGAGTTTCCCTGGGGTGTGTCCTGAAACACCTTTCTGAACTGAAATGAGAGGTACCTACCATAACCAAGAAAGAAGACTGGGATAGAGTGTGTCCTTTGGCCCTGAGATTCCTGCAATAGGATGCTTCTAGATCCAGAGAAAGACTGATGCTAAGACACATGGGAATCTCAATGGATTTCTGGGCCTACAGATGCTAAAAGGAGATAAGGGCTTTTCTCCAAAGCTGGTAGTCTGCATGTGGATGTCTAGTCTCCCAAATTATCATGAGGAAGTTGAACATACACCAAGAGGCAGTTGTTCAAACAGCAAACAAAAAGGCTGCTGAATGGTTTAAAATCAGGAAAGGTATGTGCCAGGGTTATATCCTTTCAATCTGTATGCTAAGCAAATAATTGAGAAGCTGGATTATATGAAGAAAGTGAAACAGGATTGGAGGAAAACTCATTAACAACCTGCTATATGCAGATGATACAACCTTGCTAGCTGACAGCAAAGAGGCCTTGAAATACCAATGAAAATCGAAAAGTAGAGCCTTCAGTATGGATTGTATCTCAGTGTATAGGAAACAAAATTTCTTACAACTGGAGCAATAAATAATGTCATGATAAATTGAGAAAAGATTGAAGTTGTCAAAGACTTCATTTTGCTTGGATCCATAATTAACACTCAATGGAAGCAGTTGTCAGTGAATCAAATTACATATTGCATTAGGCAAATCTACTACATAATATCTTTTTAAAGTGCTTTAGAGAAAAGATATCATTTGAGGACTAAGGTGCACCTAACCCAACCATGGTATTTTCATTATCCTCATATGCATGTGCCAATTGGACAGTGTATAAGGAAGGCCATAGTAGTACTGATGCATTGGCTAAGAATATTAAAAGTACCATGGGCTGCCAGAAGAACAAACAAGTCTGTATTGGAAGAAGTACAGACAGAATGTTCTTTAGAAGCCAGGATGCCTCTCATACTACTGACATGTTATCAAGAGAGACCAGTTATTGGATAAGGACATTGTGTTTGGTAAAATGGAGGGTCATAGAAAAAGAGGAAGAGCCCTAAAGAGATGTATTGAAACAGTGGCAGCAGCAGTGGGTTCAAACGTAACAAATGTTGTGAGGATAACAAAGGACTGGTCCATGTTTTGTTCTGTTGTGTGCTGGGTCACTATGAGTCTAAGTCAACACGATGGCCCTAACAACTAATTGTGAGACAGTAAGCTTCTGCTTATTAAAGTCATCTACTTGTGGTATTATTATTTTTTTAATATCAGCATTACATAACTGTAACATATGCCATTCTGCTAGAACCAGTTAGTTGTGTTAAACCATTGTGATAGATATTGTACTCATAGAAATATAAGATTTGGACTGCCACACATCGGTTATAGTAAACAAGAATCTGTCTATAATACAGAGGGAGATATGGTTGTATTCTTTCATGGTTTTCAACTTTCCTAGCTTCTTTCCTGCAGTCTTCCCTTCCTGCTACTTCTTTCTTTCCTTCCACCTTTCCCTCATTTCTTAATTTCTCTCTGTTGGAATTTCTGCTTTATTTCTTTCTGTATGCCAAGCATCTGACATCTGATTTGATTTGCATCTTTGTGTCTGACAGAATTAAATTGCAATCCTGTTCCTTCTGAAGTGTTTTTAATAATTAAATGAACAGGCATAAACAATAATTTTCCTAGGCAAATTGCAGCATATGATTACATTTGATAGGTCATATATTATTTATTTTCATGCCTAATATTATTTTCTACTTTTGTGCTACAAATATAGCAGGTAGTCAATACATATGGTTAAATGGTGATTGAATTATAAGCAAATTAAAAGTAAATCTGAATAAAGAATTTACTTTGTTATCAAAGCATTGTTTTATGAATAAAGAGTCACATTGCTGGCAATTCTGAAATATTTAACTAGTCCCAAGGTCTTTTGCATTTTCAATACCATGCTAAACTCTAAATTATGAAATAAAAAGTTGAATTGAGAGATAATAATCTTTTGAGGTAATATTTTATTAAATGGGATAATTTTATAAAATGTAGGGAGAACACTTGCTGAAAATAGCTGGGGCATTCTTATGAAACTGAAAAAAATTTGTAGCTAGTAAATTTGAAGAAGAATTTATCAAAACAGTGAGATCACAGGGAAAAGGATCACAGAGGGAAAACTGGGAATTGACAAACTGTCAAATATCCCAAAAGTAAACCATAATAAGACTACATTATTCTAGATTCTTCTAGGACCTCTTTCTGTGTCCGGTTTAAATTACTACCTAAAGATCAGACACCTTCCAACTGGAGGGAAGTTCCTGATACATGTGTAACCCAGTGTGAGTTTCATTTTGTCTTAACATATGTAACTTTTGATTTGTGTAACATTTCCTACCTTATTGATGACATTGGTGGTTCTTTTTCTTATTCTCTGAACTTGAGTTGTCTTGTTTTCTTGCAGTGATTTACTCCATGATGCTGTTGTTGTTATTAAGTGCTGTTGAATCAGTCCTGACCCATAGCGACCCTGGAGAGGGTTTCTGAGGAGTGGCTGGTGAGTTTGAACTGCTGACATTGGGGTTCAAACTGACCTTGCAGCCCAGTGTGTTATCCTGCAGTGCCACACTGACTCCCTACTTCTCTGTTTAGTGTTTGACATCCTGTTGGCAGGGAGATAGCCATCCTAGTTTAATTTTGAGTGACACTGCTTCTTGGCTTTGGAGCCATGAAGACTGGAATCTCATTGTTTTCAGAAGTGTCTCCTTGTCTTTAATTTTGGAGAGCTTGACAATGATATGTCTTGGTGATTTTCTTTTGGGGTCTATCATTCCAGGAGTTCGTTGAGGTTCTTGAGAATGTTTATCTTTTCACTTTTAAGGATGTTAGAGAAATTTTCTTCCAGTAGTTCTTCAACTGTTCTGTGGACTTGTGTGATTCTTCTTGTTCTGGAACACCAATTATTCTTAAGTTAGTCTTCTTCATATTGTCGGACATGAATCTTAGATCTTCTTCGTATGTTCTTATCCTTTTTTGTATTTCTTCTTTTATCTTAGTGGTATTGAGAGATTTGTCTTCCAGTTCATTGGTTCTGCCTTCCATCTCGTCTATTCTACTCCTTTGCCCTTACAGAGTATTATCTATTTCCGATATTCTGTTATTGATCATTTGGATACCTCTTTCTGTAGGTTTTGAATTGTTTCCAATGTTGTATCTATCTTATTTGATTGTTCCTGTAGTGCTTTCCTGACTTCTTCCTTATTTTTCTCAACTCCATTGTAAAGTGTTTTGAAACATTTTATAATAATTTTTCTGAATTCCTTCTCAGGCATTTCTAAGGCCTGCCCTCCATCCAGAAAGAAGTCCAGGTCTACCTCTAGGTCATTTGTCTCAGACATTTTATCTTGTTTCTGGACATGTGCTGATATGGTCATCTGCTTTTGCTTCTTGGACATGATTAATATTTAGTTATCTGTGGCCTTAATGTTTAATTGAGTATGTGTTTAGGTATTTTTTTATGCTTCCTGCTTGCTTCCAGGGAGATGTAATCAGGATGTGGACTTCCCTTTTCACTCTTCTTATTGCTTAACTCAGAGTAACTTTCACAGGTATTGTCTACTTTCCTGGTATATGGTAATTGTTATTGGTTCTTGCCTGTGTTTTGGTGTTTTATAGAGTGTTATTGTAGCTTGCCTATATGGCAGCAGTTGCTGACTCTTCTTGTGTAATTTATGGAGACAAAGAGTCCTCCAAAGGTTGAAGGGGGAGCATATAATAGTAAAACAGCACCAGCAAAAAAAAATACAAGAGAAAAAAATAAGCTAAAAACAAACAAACAAACAAAAAACAGCAACAACAAAACTAGACTGAATACTACAGTCTATAATCAAAGAAAAAGGAGAGGAGGTAGAAAAGAAAAAGAAAAAAAAATCTGTAGCCTAATACGAGTTTGACTTTAAGGTCCTCTCTTCAGTTTCTTGCTTTCAAAGTGGCCAGAGAGATTTCAGGATGCCAGTGTTGGTTGTTATGCTATACCTCAGGCTTTAATTTAATTTTTGTCCTGTTTCATTTTTAAATTATCTTTCCCTCTCTACAGCCCTGTCCTGCCCTTTCCCATTTAAAAAAACAAAAACAAAAGACAAACAAGCAAAAAGCCTTCAGGGCCTGCTCTTGGACTGAGTATCTGTGCACATTCGTGGCAGAAGAACCCACCAGTGGTGAGGGTGTGGGGTGTTGCTCAGGCTCCCCCCTCTAGTCATCAGAACGGAGGTGGGCAAGTAGTGGGCATGGTAATGACCAGACACCAAAAAAAAAAAAAAAAAAAAGAAAATCAGAACACAGCAAAACTGACGAAGTCCACCTTTGCTCCAAGGTTCCCATGGCATTTTTCCATGGTGTTTCTGCTCTCCTGTTTGTCTTATCATTTGGTCTTGTCCAATATGTCGCCTCCGGGCCTCCAAGCCCAGCCCGGCAGATTCAAAAGTACACAATTTTTTTACTTCAGTTTCAAGTTCCACAATCTGTAGGCCTTCAAACCTTTAAAATATTCCTATCTCTGTGGCTCTGAGTTTTGGAGCTTTGCCCTGGATCTGCTTTACCTGGTATGCTATGGTATTGCTGACTGTGAACTTCACTGCAGTTCCACCCTAGCTGCTATCAAGCCCCGCCTCTGGAATCTCATTGTTAAATGAGTTTTCAGTCTTTCAGGATGATCATTTATCCACCTCTTATAAACTCCCCAGTTGATAGTTTGCACTTGTTACTCCCTCCAAACCTTTGTGGCACTATAGTATAAACACTGGGCCACAGGATCGGTTTGAACCACAAGGTCAGCAGTTCAAGTCTACCAGTAATCTTTAGAACTCCAATTCAGGGTCACTATGAATTGGAACCAACTTGAGGGCACTTAGCAAAAACAACATGCTCACATTCTTTTCCTATTATAACATTATTTTAAAGGCCTCTTCGCTTCAATTGAATAGGATATAACCATAATAAATATCTATGGTGCCAATGAAAGAGCCCCAAAATACATAACTAAAACCCTAATAGAATTGAAGAAAGAAAGGAAAAACTCTAAAATAATCATGGGAGATTTTCATAAATACCCTTCAAAAAAAAAAAAAAGAACAACCAGAAAAAAACTCAACAAAGATATAGAGGAACTAAACAAAATAATCAAACAATTTGACCTCATAGATTTGTATAGCGTATTCAACCCCAAAACAACATAATACACATTCCTTTCCAGTGCTCATGGAACATTCTCCAGAATACACCATGTGTTAGGCCACAAAGCAAGTCTCAATAAATTTAAAAACAAAAAATACTACAAAGCATCTTCTCACATCACAACACTCTCAGATTAGAAATTATCAGTAGGAAGATCAAAGAAATAAAAGCAAATACATGGAAACTGAATAACACCCTGCTTTAAAAATACAGATAGTAGAACAAATAAAAATAGAAATTAAAAAATTCCTAGAAACAAATGAGAATGAAAATGCAACACACTGAAAACTTTGGGAAACAGCAAAAATATTACTGGGAGGGCAATTCATAGTAATAAATGCACACATCAAAAAAAAAAAAAAAAAGAAGAAGAAGAAGAAAGAACCAGAATCAACACATTAGAACATCTCTTCAACAATTAGAAAAAGATTAGCAAAATAATCCTATAGTAACCAGAAAAAAGGAAATAATCAAGATTAGAGCATAAATAAGTGAGATAGAAAACAGAAAAACTATAGAAAGAATCAACTAGACAAGAAGTTGTTTTTTGAAAGGATTAATAAAATTGGCAAACTATTGGGAAATCTAACAAAAGAAAAGAGGGAGAAGACACAAAGAACACACATAAAATACCACATGGATGTTGTTACAATAGAAGTATTGGAAATTAAAAGGAAAATAACAGAATAATATGAAGACTTAGCCCAACAAATTTGAAAATATAGAGGAAATGGATGCAATTTTAGAAAGACAAGACCTACCTAAACTTTCATATATTAATGTAGAAAACTTGAAGAGACCTATAATAAAAGAAGAATTGATCAGGTCATCAAAAAATTCCCAACAAAAAAAAGTCCAAGCCCAGATGATTTCAGTGGTGAATTTTTAACAAACATTCAGAGAAGAGCTGACACCAATTCTACTCAAACTATTACAGAATATAGAAAAGGATAGAAAACACCCTAATATATTTTATGAAGCAAACATAATCTTATACATAAACCCAGGTAGGACATCACTAAAAAATAAAATAATAGACCAATATCCCTCATGAACATAGTTGTGAAAATTCTCAACAAAATCCTATCAAATTAAACAATATATCAAGAAAATAATACATCATGACCAAGTGGGATTCATATCAGGGATACAAGGATGATGCACTATTAGAAAATGAAACAACCCAATCCACCATACAAATAAAAAAAGGAAAAAAAAAAACAGATTGATTAATGCAAAAAGGACATTTGACAAAATCCAAACCCATTCATGATAAAACACTCAATAAAGTAGGAATTGAGCAGAAATTCCTCAACATAATGAAGAGCATATATACAAAACCAACAGCCAACATAATTTTCAAAGTAGAGAAACTGAAAACATTCTCTTTTTGAACAAGAACCAGACAAGGATGCCCTTTGTCACCACTCCTATTCAATATTGTGTTGGAAGTCTTAGCTAGAGCTATAAAACAAGAAAGGAAAATTCAAGGCATCAAAATTGGCAAAAAAGTAAAACTCTTTCTATTTGCAGATGATATAATCCTATACATAGAAAAATCTCATATTATCAGCAAAAAATTATTGGGACTCATTGGAAGATTCAGGAAAGTGGCATGATACAAGATCAACAAACAAAAAATCTGTTGGATTTCTCTATATAATAAAGGCAGATGTGAAAGGGAAATTAGGAGAACAATATCATTAACAATAGCTGCCCTAAAATGAAATAATTAGGAATAATTCTAACCAGAGAAAGAAGAAAAGACCTATATTAAGAAAACTACAAAAAATAAAATGAGATTTACAAAAGTGGAAGCATATACCATGCTCATGGAAAGGAAGACTTAATTTTGTGAAAAGATCAATCCTATTCAAAGCAGTCTACAGATATAACACAATCCCAATCCAGATTCCAACAGCATTTTTTAAAGAGATGGACAAAAAGAAATCAAGAACTTTATATGGAAGGGCAAAAGACCTTGGATTATCAAAGCACAGCTTAAGAAGAAGACCAGAGTTTTAGGTCTCTCACTTTCTGATTTCAAAATTTACAAGAAGGCCACAATAGTCAAAACAACCTAGTGTTGGTAAAATGAAAGATACATAGATCTATGAAACAGAGTTAAGAACCCAGCAATAAACCCATTTGCATACAGTCAACTGATCCTTGACAAAGTGCCAAAATATATTTAATGGGGAAGATAGTCTCATTAATAAATGGTGCTAGCAAAATTGGAAATTGAATTTCAAAAGACTGAAACAAGACCTATGATACTCAAAAATGAAATCAGCATAGATTAAAGAGCTGAATGTAAATCCCAGAATCATTAGTTAAAAAATGAGGAAAAACATGGCATGCATGCACAATCAAACATGGCAAAAAACACATAAACAATAAAAGACAAAATAGATGAGTGGGAATACTAAAAATTATAAACTTGTGTGAATTAGAAGATTCTACCAAAAGAGTAAACAAAGAGCCCAAAGCTGGGGAAATTTTTTTTTGCAATGACATATCAGACAAGGGACTAATTTCTAACATTTTTAGGAAACTAAAGCCTTGGGTATGGATGACATTTCAATGTAAAGAAAACAAAAATCCTCACCAAACAATATGCTTATCAATGGAGAAAAGATTGAAGTTGTCAAGGACTTCATTCTTCTTGGATCAACTATCAACACTCACGGAAGCAGCAGTCAAGAAATCAGATGATGTATTGCATTAGGAAAATCTGCTGCACAAGACCTTTATAAAATGTTGAAGAGCAAAGATGTCAGCTTGAGGACTAAGGTGCGCCTGACCCAAGCCATGGTATTTTCAATAACCTAATATGCATGTGAAAGCTGGATAGTGAGTAAGGAAGACCATAGAAGACCTGATGCTTTTGAATTATGGTGTTGGAGGAGAATATTGAAAGTGCCATGGGCTGCCAAAAGAACCAATAGATCCGTTTTGGAAGAAGTGCAGTCAGAGTGCTCCTTGGAGGCCAAGATGACCAAACTTCCTCTCTCATACTTTGGACATATTGTCAGGAGGGAGCAGTTACTGGAGACAGATATCATGTTTTGTAAGGTGGAGGGTTGGAGAAAATGAGGAAGACCCCCAACGAGATGGATTGGCCAAGTGGCAGCATCAATGGACTCAAGCATGGGAACAGTAGCGAGGTTGGCCCAGGATCGGGCAGTGTTTCATTCTGCTGTGCATAATGTTGCTATGGATCAGCACCGACTTGATGACATCTAACAACAACATAGCACCTCTGGAGTCCTGGTGTGATGCTATGGGCTAATGCAGTGGACTTCAAAGTCAATTTGAATCACAAGATTGTTGGTTCAAGCTCACTAGCTGCTCTTAGGATACTCTATACAGGGTCACAATTGGTTGTGACCCACGTAATGACACTTAACAACAACAAAGTTCTTCTACAAAACAAAGACAAATAACCCAATTGAAAATAGACACAAGACATGAACAGACATAAGGAATACTTTCAGGCAGGCAAAACAAACATATGAAGAAATGTTAATGATCATTAGTCATTAAAGAGATGCAAATCAAAGCAACAATGAGATATATCTTACATCAGCATTAACAACGAAGTTCACAAAAGCAGAGGGCAACAAATACTAGCCAGGATGTGGAGAGACTGGGACCCTCCTACATTGATGGTGGGACTCTAAAATGGTTTTATCATTCTGGAAAATGGTATGGATCTGGTGAAAGGGATGGGGAAGATGGGAATAGGACTTTAAAATTTAATTATGTGTAATTGTTATGGCTAATTGTGATGGTCACAATTGTAATTGTAGAAGATGTATAACTAAAAGGGGGGAATAGACAACATTGTGAAGTATGAGTATTCCGGAACATTTAATTGTGCTCATGAGGAATCTGAACATGGGCCGGTACTGACTCGATGGCACCTAACAACAGTCAATCTTCCATTTCAGAAAGAAAGGACCCTATGACCAGCAAGAGGGAAGAGCATGAGTGGAGTGTGGGAGCCTAACTAGAAAAGCAGCGACAGCAGACACAGTGGCAAAGGCAATGCATAGAGACTTCAAGCCAATGAGGACTCTAGCCCATGTATTGAGAAAGGCTGCGTACCTCTGAGCATGAAGAAGGCTTGCAAAGTGTGCCCTTTGGACATTTAAATGAATATGTGTTTTGTATGTGTCCATCAAAAATAAAAGGGATTAGAGGTAAGTACTGTTGACTGAATCATTGCATTGAAACAAAATATGATTTTGTGAATGTAAAGCTGATAATCTGCCCTATAATCTTTCACTCAATTTACAGTAAAAACATCAAAACACAAAAACAATTAGGTTTTAACACACACGTGCACATTTTTGATATCAGACAAAACATACACCTTGACCAAAACACAGAAATAATTTAGTTGGTAATTAAGAATTATAAGTACACAACCAGAAAATTTATTATGTTTTTTTGTATTCTAATATCCAATCTGGAACAATTTATTAAATACTTGGAACCTCCACAAAATATCCCAAAATATGCTCAGATCCTTGAAGAAGTATTTTCTAACACTTTCTTACCTCCTTGCTGTCTTGCTGTGATGTCTTGTTTGCTACATGATACATACTTTCTAGTACAGTGTGGCACTGTAGGGTAAGCACTGGAATGGAACCATCTGCAAGGTCAGCAGTTCAAACACACCATCTTCTCTCTGAAACTGTATACAGCATCACTAGGAGTTAGAACCACTTGACAGCACACAGCAAACATGATCTGGTGTTGACTATATAAACTATTGAAAAGGCCAGCTAATTAAAACTATGAATATTATTTTGAAGTCAGTACTCACTGAATAAAGATCACTGGTGTTGCAACAGTCAAATATTTAGCTGGTGTGGTGCTGTAGCATAAGCACTGATCTGCCATCTCCAAGGCTGGCAGTTCAAATCCACTATCTGCTTCTTGTGAACCCTATACCGGGTCTCTGTGAGTTGGAACCAACTCAAGGGCATTTGGCAACAGCAACAACCAAGTCTCTATAGGAGAACAATCTGGTGATCTATGTCTGTAAAGATTATAACCAAGAAATAAGGATAGTACATTTCTATTATTATGTGGGGTTGCTATGAGTTGCAAACAATTTAACTTCACCAAACAACTACCACAACAATAATTACTGACTGTCAAGACTTAAATAAACTTAATTAAAAAAAAAACAAAAACAAATGGAATACAACAGCTTTCCATTCTAGTTCTTGAAAAACTAGGCTGCACAGGTTTGGATCAGATGTTTGGGAGCTGTGAAATAGATAATATATGCAATTTAGATTTTAAAATCTGTGCTAAGAGTCTTGTTATGTTTTGGAATAGTGACTGGAGAGCACCTTTACTTGTACCTGATTCAATATGGAAAACTTGTGCTGCCAATTTTAATAACCTCCTCAAACATCAGAAGTGATTCTAAGTTTGGTACTATGTACATGTATGTGTGTAAAGCAGAGGGCTTGTTTGTAAATGATGGCGAAGGTATATCTTTAAGCTTAAACTTAACTCAGTCAGAAACAGAGCGACTAAGAATGGGTACTATGGTGCATTTTTGCAGTATCATTTTGCCTAAAGTTAAAGAAGTTGTTTTGCTGTTGTTGTTTTGCCTAAAGTTGTTGTTCCCTGAATTTCCCTCTCTAATGAGGTTTAGGTAAAAGTTTGACTGCAAGAAAAATATACTGGGAATCAGTAAGTAGAAGCAATCTGTTTATTATCTGAAGATTCTGGGTGGATATAAACAATGAGGGATACAGGCAGAGGAGCTGGTGTATTCCTACCTACACCTCCTACTCATTCCAACACTTGATTGTAACTGTACCCCATTCTTCACTTTGAACTCTTAGAAGGAATAGCCACAAACCTCTACCCTACCTACCTTGACCAGCAGCTGTCATAACTAGCCTCCTGCAAAATTTTAACTTCTTCTTCCTCCCCAAGGCTGACAAGGATCTTTTAGCAAATCCTTTATAGATCTTTATTTCTTCAATCCTCTAACATTGACATAATAACTAATTTCTATTAATTTTATTCTGCAGCATTCCTTACTGTTCAAAGCTTTCCCTTGCTATCAATGATTTCTATCATCCTATTTTGATACTGTGTCCATTCCAAAGAGAGGTGACCCAATGGAATGCGGAAATCATTGGACAATCTCTTTGATATTCCATGTGAGTAAAGTTTTGCTAAAGGTAATACAGAAATGGCTGCAAGCATACATTGACAGAGAACTTCCAGAGGTTCAAGCTGGCTTCAGAAGAGGCATAGAATGAGGGATATCATTACTGATGTCCGACAGATCTTGGCTGAAAGCAGAAAATATCAGAAGGATGTTTACCTGTACTTTATTGACTATGCAAAGGCTTTTGATTGTGTGGATCATGACAAGCTATGGACAACATTGCAAAGTATGAGTACAGAAGAACAAAACACTGCCTGATCCTGGGCCAGCCTCACTACTGTTGCCACTTGGCCAATCCATCTCCTTGGGGGTCTTCCTCTTTTTTTCTGACTTTTCCTTCTAAGGTCTTCCTTATTCACAGTCCAACTTTCGCATTCATATGAGGTTATTGAAAATACCATGGCTTGGGTCAAGTGCACCTTAGTCCTCAAGCTGACATCTTTGCTTTTCAGCACTTTAAAAAGATCTTGTGAAGATTTGCCTAATACAACACATCGTTTGATTTCATAACTGCTGCTTCCACGAGTGTTGATAATTGATCCAAGAAGAATGAAGTCCTTGGCAACTTCAATCTTTTCTCTGTTGATAAGAATGTTGTTTATTGGTCCAGTGGTGAGGATTTTTGTTTTCTTTGCATGGAGATGTAATCCATATAGAAGGCTGTGCTCTTTGATCTTCATCAGTAAATGTTTTAAGTCATTTTCACTTTCAGCAAGCAAGGTTGTATCATTTGTATATCACAGGTTGTTAATGAGTCTTCCTCCAATCCAGATGCCACATTTTTATTCTTAGAACCCAAGCTTCTCAAATGATTTGCTCAGCATACAGTTTGAATAAGTATGGTGAAAGAATACAACCTTGACACACACCTTTTTTTTTATTTTAAACCATTCAGTGTTCCCATGTTCTGTTCAAACAACTGCCTCTTGGCTCAGGTACAGATTCCTCATGAACACAATTAAGTGTTCTGGAGTACTCATACTTTGCAATGTTGTCCATAGCTTGTCATGACCCACACAATTGAAAACATTTGTGTAAGTCGATAAAGCACAGGTAAACATCTTTCTGATAGTCTCTGCTTTCAGCCTAGTGGCTGGTATATTGCTGTGATTCTGGAAGATATGCTATGGGTATTTTAAACATCAGCAGTGTGACCCACAGTGGGCAACTTTCAGCTGAGCTTCCAGACAAAGGCAGACTAGGAAGAAGGAGACACAAACTAATTATGAAAATTTAGTCACTGAAAACCTTATGAAGTGCAGTGGAACACTATCAGCACCAGAATATTGAATACTGAAATATAATGAAGAACACCAGAATATTGTCAGATATAGTGCCTGACAATGAGACCCACAAGTTAGAATGCACTCAAAATGCGACTGAGGAAGAGCTGCCTACTGAAAATAGAGGTGACTATGATGACGTTAATAGAGTAAACCCCACGGGACAGTCATTTGCTGATGGGGCACAACTCAAAATGAAGAAAAACAGCTGTAAACATCCATTAATAATCAGAACTGAAATGTATGAAGTATGAATCTATGAAAATTGGAAATTTTAAAAAATGACATGGAACACATCAATATCCTAATCATTAGTGAGCTGAAATGGACAGGCATTGGCCATTTTGAATCTGACAATCATATAGTTTACAAAGCTGAGGATGAAAGATTGAGGAGGAATGATGACACATTCATTATAAAAAAGAACTTATTAAGATCTGTCTTGAAGTACAACTCTGTCTGTGATACAATAATGTCTATATGCCTAAAAGGAAGACTCTTCTGGAAAGATTTACAGCCCCGGAAACCCTGTACAGGGTCGCTATGAGTCAGAACTGACTCCACGACACACAACCACCACCACCAAAGGAAGATTGATTAATATCACTATTATTCAAATTTACACACTATCCACTTAAGGCAGTGATGATGAAATTGAAGAATTCCACAAACTTCTTCGGTCTGAAAATAATCAAACATGAAATCAAGATAAAATTGAGAATTACTGGCAATTGGAAAGCAAAGGTTGGAAACAAAGAGGAAGGATCAATGTTTGGAAAATATGGCCTTGGTGATAGAAACAATACTGGATATCACTTGATAGAATTTTGCAAGACCAATGACTTCTTCATTGCAAATACTTTTTTTAAACAACATAGTATTATACACATCGATCACTGCAGATGGAATATACAGAAATCCTGACTACTTATGTGGAAAGCGACATTGGAAAAGCTCTATATCATCAGCTAAAAGAAGGCCAGGAACAGACTGTTTAACAATCAGTTTTTCATATGCAAGATCAAACTGAAGCTGAAGAAAATTAAAACAAGTTCACAGAGCCAATATATGACTGAATTTAGAGATCATCTGAAGAACAGATTTGATGCATCAGACACTGAAGACCAAACACTAGAAGAGTTGGGGGATGAAATCAAGAAAGAAAGCAAAAGTTCATTAAGAAAAAAGGAAATTACCAAAATGGATGTCTGAAGAGATTTTGAAACTTGCTCTCCAGCAAGGAGATGCTAAAGTAAATGGAAGAAATAAGGAGGTAAAAGAGCTATACAGAAAATTTCAAAGGTCAGTTTGAGAAGACAAAGTTGAATATTATAACAAAATGTGCAAAACTTGAAGTTAGAAAACCAAAAGCAAAGAACACAATTAGCATTTCTCAAGCTGAAGGAACTGAAGAAAAAATTCAAGCCTTGACTTGTGATAGTGAAGGAATCTATGGGCAAAATTATTGAATAATGCAGACAGCATCAAAAGAAGATGGAAAGAATACAGAGATTCACTGTACAACCATTCCAACAGGTTACATATGATCAAGAGCCAAAGATACTGAAGGAAAAGGGCCAAGGTGTGTTGAAGGCATTGGCAAAGAACAAGGGACCGGGAATTGATGGTATATAATGTGAAAGCTATCAATAAGCTGATGAAGCGCTGGAGGCACTCACTTATCTATGCCAAGAAATTTGGACTACAACTACTTGGCCAACTGACTGGAAGAGATCCATATTTGTTAGCTCTCTTATTTGTGCTCATTCCTAAAAGTGCTGACCCAACAGAATGTGGAAGACATGGGGCAATATCACTGATACCTCATGCAAGTAACATTTTACTAAAGACAATACAAAAATGATTGCAGCCATATATAGACAGAGAATTTCCAGAAGTTCAAACTGGATTCAGAACAGGACATGGAACAAGAGATATCATTGCTGACATCAGCTGGATCTTAAGTGAAAGCTGAGAATACAAGAAAGATGTTTACCTGTGCTTTATTGACTACACAAATACTTTTGAGTGTATGGTTCATGACAAGCTATGGACAACCTTTTGGAGAATGAGTATTCCAGAACACTTAAATGTGTTTATGAGGAACCTGTGCATAGACGAAGAGGCAGTTGTTCAAACAGAAAAGGGAAACACAAATGGTTTAAAATTAGGAAAGATATGCACCAGGGTTGTATCCTTTCACCATATGTTTTCAATTTTTATGCAGAGTAAATATTCCAAGAAGCTGGATTATATGAAGAAAAATGTGGCGTCAGGATTGGAGGAAGACTCATAAACAACCTGTGATATGCAAATGATGCAACCTTGCTTGCTGAAAGTGAAGGGCTTAAAATACTTACAGAGGAAGATCCAATATCACAATGTAAAGAAAACATCTCAATGTAAAGAAAACAAAAAATCTCACCTCTGGACCAATAAATAACATCCATATGAATGGAGGAAACATTGAAGTTGCCAAAGGCTACATTTTATTCAGATCAACCTTCAACACTCATGGAAGCAGCAGCCAAGAAATCAAATGACGTATTGCATTAGGCAAATCTGCTGCACAAGACCTTTTTAAAGTATTGAAGAGCAAAGATGTCAGCTTGAGGACTAAGGCGTGCCTGACCCAAGCTGTGGTATTTTCAGTAACCTCATATACATGCAAAAGTTGGACAGTGAATAAGGAAGACCCTAGAAGAATCGATGCTTTTGAGTTATGGTGTTGGAAGAAAATATTGAAAGTACCATAGGCTGCCAGAAGAACAAAACAATCTGTGTTAGAAGAAGGACAGCCAGAGTGTCCTTGGAAGCCAGGATGGCCAGACTTCTTCTGTCATCCTTGGGACATATCTGGAGGGACTAGTCCCTGGAGAGGGATATCATATTTGGTAGAGTGGAGGTTCTGAGTAAAAGAAGACCCCTCCAATATGATGAATTGGTACCGTGGCAACAGCAGTGGGCTCTGGCATAGCAGTGATTTTGAGGTTGGTGCAGGACCAGACAGTGTTTTGTTCTCTTGTATACAGGGTCACTATGAGTCAGTACTGACTAGATGACAGCTAACAACAACAAGGTGAGTTAGAGCTGATTCAGTGGCACACAACCACAAAAGAACAACATTTTTATGTAAAATGTAGAAGTTTCGTATATAATACCGAGGTTTTCAATGTATATGGACAAAATTAGTATTTTAATTGAAATAATTTTTAAACCAGTGATTTTTATGATTTCACTTTACATGTCAAAGGATTTTGTATAAATACCCTGGGACCCTGCAGAACCTTTTTGTTTTATATACATGGGGTTGCAATGAGTCCAAATTGACCCCACAATAGTTAATGATAATAACGTATTGCTTACAATCAATAGCAGAGTATAATCTTAAGAATTTTGTTTCTACTGGTCATTAATAACTAAATAGTTTTGTGTTTTGACCATTATGTTTATTATTTTGGGCGAATTAAGAGAATTATCTATCAACTAGACCTGTGGTGTGTGTGTATTCAGATGCTATGCTATAAAATATGAGTCAGAACTGATTGATGGTGCTAAAAACAACAATACAGTTCTAACTCATGGACATCCTGTACAGGGTTTCAGATGAGCACCTGGTTGGTTTAAACTTCCAACTGTGGTTAGCAGTCCAGGGTATAACCTAAAGTACCACACCAGGACTCCATTTTAGAGCATAGCATCTGAATACACTCATACCATAGGTCTAGTTGGTCTGCTCCAGAGTTTTGTTCAATGAAAGCCTTTTAATGGGAGATTCTCCTCTCCCAGAGAGTGGAATAGTCAGGATAGCCTATGTGTTCTGTGTAACAAGTATCTTAAAAAAATCTCAGTAACTGTCATTACCTCTCACACAAACACATCTTGACATTGAACTCTAGAGTGATGAAGCAGTCTCAGGTTTGGGGCAGTGGAAAACAGAGCTTATAAACTTCTTGAAGGAACAAAATCACGTTATTTTTACTTCTTTACTAAACCAAGTAAAATAAATAGGTTAATAATGAAATAAATAGCACTGGTCAATAACAATCTTGATATCTCACTAGAGGGATATTTTGAGATGTCCGTACCTTTGAGGTAGTGGAAGGTACTTTAGGTCTTTATTGCATTTTCTGGGAATAACATAGCAATCCTAGTCTTGCTTTTTATTCTTCCCCCTTGGAATCTTCTTTCAACATCTTATTTTATTTTACCTCTGAGAATGGTCTTGAGGATATGCCCCCTTAGGGCATTTCCTCTGACATTTGGGACATTATTTTCTGACATTTGGGGAATCAAAGTCTATTTTAAATTCTGAAGAGTCAAAGTCTCTTCTGGCCCTTACCAATGATGCCTGGAAATGTAACTCTTCCAAAAGCTTGGAAATCTTCTTAATTGCCAGGAAGAAGGGGCAGATATTTTTTTCAATAATAAACTCTACCACAGAGATAAGACACATAGTGTTCTTTTTGTATAGTTATTCTGGTGAGGCATCCTAATGCCTTTTTTACCTGCCCTTTACATTTTATTTCTAAATATGACTTAGTTTTTAACATTTTAAAAAGTTTAGAAGTCAAATCATGTAGCTAGTGTTCTCAAGGGGTCCTGGCATGGAGCCGTAAGGTAAGCACTGGACCGCAAAGTGAATTTGAACCACAAGATCAGAGACTCAAACCCATGAGTTGCTCCTTGGAAATCTTATATAGGGTCTATAAGTTGGAACTGACTCAATGGCACTTAACAACAACAATGTTCTCTATTGATGGAGTGGTCATTGGAACCATATTTGAATATAAACAGGAACAGGGCATTCAAGTCTACTAAATCTGTTTTCAGCTTTATACTCATCAGCTGCTAGAATATAAATTTGTCTTTGTGTAGTTTCTATATCTCATCTTCCTTCTGCCTATAAATCAGTACACAACAAATAAAAGCCATCTTATTAGTCATCAAAGACCAATGTATTTCCTTATTACAAGCCATATCACCCTCAATAAAATCTTTAGTTAATACAACGATGTTTTCATATAGTACATTTCCCTTCTTTGCTCTCCAGTGCATACTAATTTGATATTTTCTTTTAAAGTATGCCCCATACAGCTAAAATATTTCTTGTGTCACAGAATGTTGTTGTTGTTAAGTGTCACCAAGTCTTTTCTGACTCATAGCAATGTTGTATAGGGTTTCCAAGGAGTGGCTGGTGAGTTTTGAACTTGCAGTTCAAACCTTTGTGATCCATTGTTCATCCTAGATCACCACATCAGGATAGGGCAGTGCAATTATTTCCCCATTTTCAATGCTCTTCTTCCATTTGTACAGCATACGCAACTACTTTATTATTTTCTGGGGAGCGAAGATATCTGTGCTGATTTTTATTAACAAGTTCATCCAAGTCTCTTATTTTTTTAGTTGGTCGTCTAATATAATTGATATAAACACTTGCTACTGGTCAGGCATAAATTAGATTCCTTTTGTGTTTTTATTCCAAATTATTGATAAAAAATTTAAAAGGACATAGCCAAGGATAAGATCAGTGACACCTTACTAGAAACTCCCTTTACACATTGACATCTCTCCATTAATCACTTCTTTGGGTTGAGTTTTTCAATCAGCAACTAATCCATCATGTTGATCTTACACTTTTCTAAATCTTTTCCACAAATGTCTCCTCTGACATGATTTGTTCTTTGTGGGTCTATAGTCACTTCTTCCTCTAAGGAACCATCTTTCAACTTTAATGAGGTGTTCCTTGGAAAAGGAGGCAATATGCTACGCATAAGCAGTAAGCAGAATCTTCTTCCAACTTTTCAAAGTGTCATCATTATTTGTCAAACTTCAGAATTCTTGTAGTACATCTAAATTTCTCCGTGTTTTTTTTTACACTTTTTAAAGAATATGTCTAGGAAATAATCGAAAATGATATGAATAATTTGGATAATTATCTCTTTCAGTAGAAAGGAACCCTGGTAGCACAGTGGTTAAGCATTCATCTGCTAATCAAGATTTCAACAATTGGAAACTGCAGGTTGCTCCACCAGAGAAAGATGTGGCAGTCTGCTTCTATAAAAATTTGTTGGTTTTGGTTGTTAAGTGCCACTGGGTTGATTCTGACTCATAACCACCCTGTATTGGGTTTCCGAGGATCGGCTGCTGAGGTTGAACCACCAACCTTGAGGTTCAAACTGGCCTTGGAGTCGAGTTCTTATCCAATAGTGCCATACCAGGACTCCTTTCTTTGAAACCTATAGGACAGTTCTACCTGTCTTACAGGTTTGCTATAGAGTTCTGGAGTTGGAATTGACTTGAAGGCTGTGGATATGGTTTGGTTTCAATAGATATTCAAAATAGATCTGTGTGTTATTACAGTTTTCTTCGCCTATCCCAAGTCTCAGTGTCCTTATTGTTGTCCAGATGCTGTGTTTCTATGTAAAAATAATTCTGGGAACTTAATCTCTATTTTCTCATTGCCAATCCTCAAAGTAACATATGCCAGGATATGCGTTTTCCCCACATTGCTGATATTATAACTAAAAGCCATCATTTCTCCTCATCATTCTTGTGGTAAATTTATTTGCTGAATATAAGTTATATTTTAAAAAGGGTCTTAAGGTTTAGAAATTATATACTACTTTTGTTAAATTGCAGGAGTGGGAGATAGATCTTGCCATGAAGAGACAACTATATAGAGTATAAGGATTGTCTCAATTTTTCTTTTAAATTCTGTGTTTTGAACAAATGAATAGACTCTGATTTTCTGTCTATTCTATTGGTGGTGGTTGGTGGTTGGCGGTTGTGTGTCCTGGAGTTGGTTCGACTCACAGTGACCCTGTATAGGGTTTCCAAGGCTGTAAATCTTTACTGGAAGCAGAACACCCTCTTTTTCCCGAGGAATGGCTGGTAGTTGCGAACCACTGACCTGGAGGTTAGCAGTCTGACTCATAACAACAAGATTCTTTAAAAATTATTTTCTAATAGAGAGTGTTGATGTAGTGAGGAAACTATGTAAACTACCTTAATTTGCTATATAAATGGAAATCATAAAGCAACTGTTACTGTTACGTGGTAATATTAAGTTGAAATACAATGGGAATTTAAGGAACTGAGAATAAAAGTAGCATATTGAGAATGAAGAGAAATAAATTGATTATATATACTGGAATTTTATTTAATTGACTTATGCTTTATCTATGATTGTTGTTGTTGTTGTTGTTAAGTGCCATCGAGTCGGGTCCGACCCATAGCGACCCTGTACAGGGTTTCCGAGGGTGTAAATCTTTACGGGAGTAGAAAGCCTCATCTTTCTCCCGCGGAGCGGCTGGTAGTTTCGAACCGCTGACCTTAAGGCTGGCAGCCCGATTCGTAACCACTACGCTACCAGAGCTCCTTAGAGAGAGAAAATGGTATATCCATTCTTCTTTAGTAATGAAAATATACTAATGATAAAAAAGCCAAGAATAAATTTCATGTGGGAATTATATCTTCTGTAGTGTTAATGTGTCAACAATTAATGTGTTGAGGAAACTTAATAGGAAACTTTAACTTTATATTATATGTGACAATTTAAATGTTCATATTTTTTCAAACTAAAAAAAGATTCACTTTCATATGAAAAATATTAAATTATGAGAAACTAGAAATATGTTCATTCCAAACATATTTTTGAATGTTATTATTAAGTGTCATCAAGTTGATTCTGATTCTGACTCATAACACTGTGTACAGGGTTTCCAAGGAGCCACTGGAAGATTTGAACCTCTGACCTTGTGTTTCACACTCCAGTGCTTATCATACAGTGCCTCAATGACTTTACAATAAAATCAATATATTAAAAACTGGTTGAAGTTGTATTTTTATTAATATTTATGTACTTACATTTATGCCTATTTGTAATTAAAAATTTTAAGTATGAAGTTGCAGAAAATTAATCAATGAAGCTTTAAATGAATTTTTAGTACAAAATATATCAATTTATTTTTCAGAGAGTGGCTCATTTGTAACATATTTTTTCTGATATATTTATATTTTTTTATAGTCTTTTTTTTTTCAGTTTGAGCATGGGGGAAATTAGTGCTAACAATATTTAAATACATTCTGAGGTATCAGAAGACAAAAAAAAATAACATTAATGAATATGATAATATTTTTAACTGACTGTTAATTTAAATTTAATGGCAAGTTTATAATTACAAACATTTAAAGACCTCGTTATTTCTTAAGTAGAACATGTATTTTCATTTCAAAGCCATTTAACTATTGAAAGAGAAGAGATCTTTAATTGTACATTCATTACTAACCACTTTTCTTAAGTGTTTCAACATAGCTGAGTTTTACTTCTGAGTCCTCTAATTGCATTTAAAACAGCATTGTTGTACTATACTACAATGATACATGTTGTTTGCTATTAAGTGTCATTGAGTTGGTTCCAACTCATAGTGACCCTATATAGGGTTTCCAAATGAGTGGCTAAGGAGCTCTGGTAGCATAGTGGTTATGAATCAGGCTGAGAACCTTAAGGTCAGCAGTTTGAAACTACCAGCTGTTCCATGAGAGAAAGATGAGGTTTTCTGCCCCTGTAAAGATTTATAGCCTCTGAAACCTTGTACAGGGTTGCTATAAGACAGAACCGACTCCATGGCACATAACCACTACCACCAAGGACTGCCTGGTGAGCTTGAACCGTAGACCTTACAGTCCAGTGCATTAGCCCATAGTGCCACCATAGGAGTTCACAATGATAATTAGTCACCACATAAAGATTTGATCTAGCAAAATAAGTGTATGCCATGGAATTACATTATATTAATCCTGGTATGGCTCTATGGGTTAATGTGCTGCACTGCAAAGTCATTTGAACTGCAAGGTCAGTGGGTCAAACTCACCAATTGCTCCTCTGAAATCCTATACAGGGTCACTATGGGTCGCAACTGATTTGATGGAACTTAACAACAGCAATATCTGTCAATAAGAGTCCTAGATGTTCAATAGCTAAGTGTTAGACTGTCAACTGAAATATCAGAGATCAGCTCCTACCCAGTCACTTCTATGAGAGCTTGGGAATCCATAAAGATTGCCACCTAGAAAACTCTATGGAACAGTTCTATTCTGTCTTGGAATCTAGTTATGATTCAGAATCAGCAGAACAATAACACACAATAGCTATATATATCAAAACAATATCATTGTAGTTAAAAAGATAAATATTTACTTAATATTAGCTATTTGTATCAATTTCAAACATTTCTTCCAGAATAGCCATTAAACAGACAAGAAAGAAACAGTGAGTACAGATAAGTACAGAAAGTAGGAAGACATGGTGACTATAATGTATTTATATTTGTCTATGTATGTGTGCATGGACTACTGCTGTGGCACTAGAGGATCAGCACTGGACTGTGAACCACAAGGTCGCCAGTTCAAACCCACCAGCTGCTCCCTGGAAACCCTATAAAGGATCACTGTGAGTCAGAATTGACTCAATATGTATGTGTGCATACTAACTGGTGTGTGTTTATTCCCTATGTTCTGGATGTTATCAAGGAAACCTCACACCTCCTCATTGTTTCATGGAGAGAAATTCTCCTTCCAGAAGCAAGACCAGAACTGGGAAGAGCAGTCAAAGAGAGACACACACAATTGGTGTGATGGGGTGAGGAAATTAAAACATTTTCTGAAAGCTTTTTCAGAGCAATTTGGCTTCTACCAGATAGAAAATGGCTTCTTCAGTACATTGGAACTTGCACACAATATAGTAATAATGATTAGTGGTCAGAGATCTAATCCCATTTTTTCACCTTTGCATCTAATGACTCCTGTTGTGGCGCTGTAGGATAAGCACTGGACTGTGAACTACAAGGTCCATGGTTTGATAGTTCAAATCCACTAGTTGCTCATTGAAAACCCTCTAAGGGTTTCTGTGAGTTGGAACAGACTCATTGACACCTAACAACAACAATAACTTCTAGTGAATATGCCATTTTATTTTCTATCTTTATGATTCCTATATCTTATTTTTTAATGTATTCCAAATTAATAATGTGGTTGTTACTAAGTG
Source organism: Chrysochloris asiatica (assembly GCF_000296735.1). Lineage (NCBI taxonomy): Eukaryota > Metazoa > Chordata > Mammalia > Afrosoricida > Chrysochloridae > Chrysochloris > Chrysochloris asiatica. The sequence continues at coordinate 4,794,201 of NW_006408562.1, read as the reverse complement.
CCTATGAGTCTGTTCTGACTCAGAGCTGCCCTGTATAGGATTTCTGAGAAGCAGCCGGTGAGTTTGAACTGCTGACCTTGTGGTTCAAACCAACCTTGTGGGCAAGCACTTATCCTGCCAGGACAGTGTAGAAAAGAATTAATTGTTCTCCTAAACCTCCCTGATTGTGATGGTGGTTTATGCCACCAACTTGGTTCTGACTGATAGCAACCCTGTATAGGGGGTCACTGAGGCTGTATGTCTTTATGGGAGCAGAAAGCCTTATCTTTCCACAAGGAGTGACTGGTAGATTTGGTCTACAGAGCTTGTGATTAGCAGCCCAGTTCAGAATCCAGTCATTACCAAGGCTCCTTAATCTTCCCTAGGAGACAAAGGTTTTGTTTGTTTTTTCTTCTTCTTTAAACATAACCTGTTTTCACTTCCTTTTTCTGTTTTCTTCTTCTGCCTCTTTTTTTCCCCTCTTCTTCCTTTTATTTTCCTCATTTTTCTTTTTTCCCCTGAGAGGTAGGGATATAACCCTTAGGTTTCTACCTGGTAGTTATTTACTAAAGCTTTTAGTTGACAACAGGTTTTTTTTTTTTTTTTGCTGTTGTTGTTGTTGTTAAGTGCTGTCGTGTTTGTTCTGACCCATAGCGACCCTGTATAGGGTTTCCAAGGAGCAACTGGTGAGCTTGCAGTTCAAATGGCTTTGCAGTCTGGCGCATTAACTCACAGCGTCACACCTGTAGCATATTGGTATACGTTGGACTGTAAATCTCAAGGTCAGTAGTTTGGAAGTACCAGCTGTCCTGTCAGAGAATGATGATGTTTTCTGCTTCTGCAAAGATTTACAGTCTCAAAAATCCCTATACAGGGTTGCTATGAATCAGAACGAACTCCAGGGTACTTGACCAACTAACCAACCATTGTAATGACAAAAGGTGAATTTTTTGTTTTTTTTTTTTTATCATTACAATGATTGCTGGTTTTCTAGTGGACCAGAACCAACCTAAGTAAAAGGGATCAACAGTTGTTGATCTATTCCTTTTCCCCACTTTCCTCAGCAGGTAAGTTTTCAATGTTTCTTAAACTAGTTTTAAGTGGATTTCTATAATTTACAGCCAAGAGAGTCCTGCATAATGGAACCAAAACTTGTAAGTAAGGAAGCACAGGACAGAATCTACATGAGATAAACTTGGTTGACATGGAGTCCTTACACAAATGATGTCCCTTTTTCCAGCTAAATAATCAGCAATTCATGTTGTGCAGTCTTCAAATACCTACATAAATTATCTGTTTTATTCAGTACTATGGGCTTATTGGAGTTCTGGTGTGGTGCTGTGGGACTGGACTGCAAAGTCATTTGAACTGCACAGTCCATGGTTCAAACTCACCAGTCTGTCCTCAGAAACCCTATACAGGGTCACTATTGGCCAAAACTGATTCAATGACATTTAACAAAAACAATGATATGCTCATTGGACTTTAGAGATAAAAATTGGAAAATCTAATCTGTGAAATGATATCTCTCTCTCTTCTTAGGTTTTATTGAAATACAAGTCCCATAACATACAATTCACCCATTTCAAAGGATACAATGCAAGTAACCATATCCAGCATTTTATATCTCTCATATCAAATAAATTTTCACACACCAGCCCTAGTTCAACCACTAGTCTACTTTATGTCTCATTGTTGTTAGATGATTACAAATTCACTCCAACTCACAGTGATACTGAGATCAACAGAAGGAAACACTGCCAGACCTGCATCATCCTCACAATTGTTCCCTTTGAGCCCATTGTTGCTGCCACTGCACCAATCCAGTTACTTGGGGGTCTTCTTTTTTTTTTTTTTAACTGACCCTCCACTTTTTCAAGTATGATATCCAGCTACAGGGGCTGGTCCCTCCTGACAATATTTCCAAAGTATGAAAGACAAAGTCTTGCCATTCTCACTTCTAAGGAGCATTCTTGCTGTAATTCTTCCTAGACAGATTTGTTTGTTCTTCTAGAAGTCCATTTCAACATTCTTCTCTAACACCATAATTCAAATGCATCTGTCCTTCTATGGTCTACCTTGTTCAATGCTAAACTTTCACATGCATATGAGGCAGCTGAAAACACTATGGAAATGGTTAGAGGCAACTTATATCTCTTCAAACTTATATCTTTGCTCTTGAACACTTTAAAGGGTTCTTTTGCAGCAGATTTGTATAATGGAATACATAACTTGATTTCTTGACAGCTGTTTCCATGAGTGTCGATTGTGGATCTAAATAAAACAAAATATTTTAAAACTTCAGTCTTTTTCTGTATTTATCATGATGTTTTGTTGGTTCTATTGTGATGATTTTTGCTTTCTTTACATTGAGGTGCAAGCCATACAGAAGGCTGTAGTATTTGACCTTAATCAGTAAGTTTTTCAAGTCCATTTTCATTCCAGTAAGCAAGGTTGTATCATCTGCATATTGCAGGTTGTTAATGATTTATAGATTTTCCTAATATAGATAGTCTATATAAAGGAAATCATACAGTATGTGACCTTTTGTGTCTGCCTTATTTCTTTTAGCAGAATGTTTCCAAGATTCATATTTGTGGTAGAATATATCAGTCTTTTTCACCTGAATTCTATTCTATTGTATAGCTATAACACATGTTGTTATCCATTAATAGGTTAATGTACAATTGAATTGGTTATACTATTGGGTATTATCAATAATGCTGCCATGAACATTTGTGTAAAAAGTCTTTGTGTGAGTATATGTTTCCAGTTCTCTTCAATATATAATTACTGAAGAGAGTATATAGTATTTAGTATATAATTAGTATATAATTACTAGTATATAGTAATTATAAGAAACTCTGGTAGCATAGTGGTTACTAATTGGGTTGCAAACCACAAGGTCAGCAGTTTGAAACTACCAGCTGTTCTGCATGAGAAAGATGAAGCATTCTGTTCCTGTAAAGATGTACAGCTACGGAAACCCTGTACAGGGTCACTGTGAGTTGGAACTGACACCATGGCACACAGCCACCATATAGTAATTTTACTATACAATATAATAGAATTCAGATGAAAAAGGCTGATATATTCTAGGTGACCCAACAGGATGTGGAAATCATTGGACAATCTCTTTGATATCCCATGTGAGTAAAGTTTTACTAAAGGTAATACAGAAACAGCTGCAAGCATACATTGACAGAGAACTTCCAAAGGTTCAAGCCATATTTAGAAGAGGCTGTGGAATGAGGAATATCATTGCTGATGCC
>NW_006408562.1:4788878-4789482 GCF_000296735.1 Chrysochloris asiatica | reverse complement strand
GTGTGAATTGGAATCTTGCGGTTTGGGTTACAATTACTTAATGATGCTGAACATCTATTCATGTACTTATATTTTACTTCTGAATTTATTAAAAATTAATAATATTATTGCTATTAACATGATAACTTATATTTCCAATTTGGAGAACTACCTAGTCAGATACTATGCCTAATTTTCAGGGGGTTTATTTATCCTTTTGAGTTGTGAAATTTTTTTATATGTTCTAGATACAGTCCCTTATCAGGTAAATAATTTGTAAATAATTTTTCCCATTACAATCTGAACAAAGTTCAACATACCTGCTTTGTTTTTTCTCCTTTGTTATTTTGGTTTTTGGTGCCAAGTCCTAAGAAGTCTTTGCTTAACTAAATTTCTTAAAGATTTGTTGTTATCTTTTCCTCTAAGAGTTTACATTTGCAGCTCTTACATTGAGATCTATAAACCAATTTAGTTAATTTTTGCTCATAGTTCCAGGAGGGTGTCCAATTTTATAATTTTGCAAATGAAGTAAATTGTTTAGGCAACAGGTTTTTCAAAAGAAAATTTTCTTGCTTGAAGTATTTTGATATCTTTCCAAAAAATCAATTGACTAGAAACAAAGGGA
>NW_006408562.1:4785982-4787668 GCF_000296735.1 Chrysochloris asiatica | reverse complement strand
TAGTGCAGATGTAAAGAGTTTGGAACCCTTATCCATTGTTGTGGAACTTTAAATTGGCACAGCCATTATAGAAAATGGTACAGTGTTTTTTCTCAGGAAAACTGGAAATAGAGCTACCTTATGATCCAGAAATGCTACTCCTAGATGCTTTTGTTGTTAATTGCCACCAAGTCAATTCCAACTCATGGCAAACATGTATAGGGTTTCTGAGGAGTGGCTGGTGAATTTGAATCACCAACCTTGTGGTTCATACTGACCTATCAGTCCAGTGCATTATCCCACAGCGCCACACCAGGACTCCTAGATATATACTCTAAATACCTAAAAATAATGACACAAACAATTTATTGAGGCTACAAATATGGATATTCCATATACATTAACAAGCACCCTTCTTGTGACTGGCTGAGTTTGAAAGATTAGGACCATAGTTTGGTGGGACATGTCAGTCAGTTGCTGTAGTTCTCAAAATCATGATCTGCGTGCTAGCAAAACAAGAAGCATTTGCGTTCTTAGGAGCTTGCAACCCAGCTGCAAGGTCACGACGCCCCAGAAACAAAGCAGTAGGAATATAATCCAAAGCCAAAAGTTCACAGAAAAAATAAATCTACAGGAGTCACAACCTCTTTACCCTGAAATCAAAGAACTAACTGGTGACCAGCTAGTACCACTGACTCTAGTCACAATAGATGGTCCATGACAGAACTGGAGAAAATGTAAAACTGAACTCAAATTCTAAAAAAAATAAAAGAAAACCTGACAAACTGGAGGAGTACAGAACCGAGGACTCTCTGAAACCATCAGCCTGAGACTCTTTAAACTTAGAACCAATCCTTGAGATCACCTTTTAGTTAAATAATAGAGTAGCACTCAAAATAAAGGATATTACTCATACGACCTGTGATATGACACAGTGAATTATTTTAATGTGTCCTTTCTAGCTGCAGGACTCCATTCTGTGATGTATTGTAAATCTTAGCATCTATGCCTGGGATTATTGCCCTATTTTGGGGCGATTTGTCTCTTATATTAATGAGGCAGGTTTATGGTGGGTTGATCTAGGGTTTGGCTCAAGTTACCACCCTCAGTTTTCTTGAAGGTGTGGTCTACATCCAATATACTCTAGTAAGGAATTCTGGTAGCTTAGTGGTTATGAATCAGGCTGCAAACCGCAAAGTAAGGAGTTCAAAACTACCAGCTGTTCTGCTGGAGAAAGATGTGGTTTTCTGCTCCTAAAAATATTTACAGCCTTGTAAACAGGGTCGCTATGAGTTGGAACTGACTCCATGGCATATAACCATCACCACCATCACCACCACCACTCCTATGAATGTTCTGGCAAAATTCTTTCTCTTTCTCTGGATCCTGCATCTACCTTATGATTCTCTGGTCTCTGGTTCTTAGAAACTAAGTCAGCAGTGTTTGGTGATGATTGTGTGTGACTGAGTCAGTTCTGACTCACAGCGACCCTCTATAGGGTTTCTGAGGAGCAGGTGGTAGGTTTGAATTGCTGACCTTGTGGTTTTCTAGTTGTTGCTGTTGTTGTTGTTGTTAGGCACCATCAAGTTGGTACCAACTCATAGCATATGAAACACTGCCTGATACTGGGCCAACCTCACTACTGTTGCCACGCTTGAGTCCATCGATGCTGCCACTTGGCCAATCCATCTCGTTGGGGGTCTTCCT
>NW_006408562.1:4783289-4785522 GCF_000296735.1 Chrysochloris asiatica | reverse complement strand
AATATTATGCTTTCAAAATGCATTTGTATAAACTATCTTGTTAAGTATCATCAATATGAACTTTGAAATAGAAGTATGTATACCTTGTGAGGCTTTCTAGCATTAACTATGATTCATAAGAAACCTTTAAATCATGGTTGTTGTTGTTGTTAACTGCTGTCAATTTGGTTTGGACTCATAGCTACCCTGTATTGGGTTTCCAAGGTGCAGCTGGTGAGCTTGAACCATTGATCTTGTGGTTCAAACTGACATTGCAGTTCAGCGCATTAAACCACAATGCCACACCAGGATTTATTTAAATCATTAGAAAATTTTTCGTAAAAATTTTGAACTTAGAAACATGTCAAGTGTGGGAAAAATGGGATAAACAACTTTTAATTGTGGCACTGTAGAGTTAGCACTGGACTGATCACCGAAAGGTCAGTGGTTCAAATGAAATACATACTCCTTGGAACCCCTCTAGAGGGTTGCTATGAACTGATTCTATGACACTTAACAGCAAACTAATTGGTTTAGACCTCCTTATATGCTGTTATGAAAAAACGCATAACATTTTTTGTTATGTGTAAAATTTTGTAATGCATCCTTGAAACACAGAACTAACAGCCTCTGTAATCTCTAGTCTTGGGGTTAAAAGGTGGCATTCAGGTCATCTCTAACCCTGGAGAAACAACATAATATATTAGCCTGAAGTCACACTGACCTTTATTGTGTGAGGTCAAGGTAAGAATTTCACATAAAACAGTCCTTGAATTCCTGTTCACTCAATGATAGAGGACAGAGACCAAAAGATCTTTATTTGTTTCTTATTCTCTCTTAAAACTCAGACTAGAGTCTTGCTGAGACTCTGCCCACTTTCACTGACCTGGCACCCGAGCTCCTAGGTATCTCTGCCGAGTTTAAGTTTTAGTGAAGTCTCCCTCCCTGTACACTTGATAAAGGTGGTAGCATGGTTATATGTTGTGAATTAGGTTTCAACTCTTAAATACACTGCCTAGGGTGTCCAAGACTATAAATCTTTATGGAAGAGGAGAGTCTTATCTCCTGGCACCCTCCCTGCAGAGGAGCCAGTAGATTTGAACTTCTTACACTCTTACTTTGTGGGTAGCAGTCGAAATCACAACACATTATGCCACCATCAAGAACACATTCTTGATAAAGAATGTTATTGTTGGCAAGTGTCAGTCACTTGATTCTCACCCACCGTGACCCTGTAAAAGGTTTCTGAGGAGCATCTGGTCAGCTTGAACCTCTAACCTTACAGTTCAAACTGTAAAGATAATAGCCTAAAATCTAGAGATTTGGATTCCTGCCATTTAACTACCATTGTAATCATTAATTCTGATTCTCTAGCTCTAAATTAATATTGTGAGGTCTTACTTGCATGACTTGCTGTGATTATCTTGCAAGAAACTAAACAAGTTTATGCATAATAGGCCTGAGTATTAATTTCCCAAGATAAAACCCTGCAGGAGAAATGCAAACCAATTCTGTATCTATTTTGTTGATTTCAAACTGTGCTCTTTACAGTCTCAGGACACAACACAGGCACATCATAGTCAAATGTGTGACTCTCACATTTTAAAAAATTACATTTCTATCACACATATAGATGTTGTTATTGTTAAGTGCCATTGAGTCCATTCTGACTTATAGCGACCCTGGACAAGGTTTCTAAGGAGCAGTTGGTGAGCTTGAACCACTGACTTTGCAGTCCAAACTGATCTTGCAGTCCAGAAAATTAACCCACAGTGCTGCATTTAGATAAGCAAGTACAAATCTGCAGCAGAACCTTTCAACTGTTGGCACTAGTATCACTGACAGCCTTGTCTAAGTTATCATATTTCTGATGGAGTTATTAACATTAATAAAGAGCAAAATATCACTCCATCATTTGGTGGTAGAATTGCCCCTCTACAAGTTCTCTATTTTAGATTTCTGAATGCTGGGATCATGCTTAGGTACCAGTCAACAAGTATTAACTATATTCTTACAACCTTTAAGAACAAAAGCATATATATATTTTTTCTGATAGATAAGCACAAACTAAGCTTTATCATTTGAAATATCATTCCATAATTCTGATTTAGGCAAGTTTTCTAAACTATTTCTAATATCTCTTTTTAAAAGATATCTAATTAACAACCTGCAGTATGCAGATGATACAACCTTGCTTGCTGAAAGTGAAGAGGACTTAAAACATTTACTGATGAAGATCAAAGAGCACAGCTTT
>NW_006408562.1:4781618-4782764 GCF_000296735.1 Chrysochloris asiatica | reverse complement strand
CTCCCATGTAAACTATCACATAATTCACAATAAAACATTAAAAAAAAAAAAAAGACAAATAGTAATTATGGTCTTTTTTGTTCTGGTTAATTTAAAAGAAATTTTTATTGTGAATTTCTTGAAGGTTTACAGATTATCAGTTTTATATTCAACAAATCATATAGTTTGTTTCATCTCAATGATTGCAGTCCCTCCATGCAACAAGAGTTATCCAGCTTTCTCCCTGTGGTTCTTATTTCCATTCTGCCAACCTGGAAAGTAATTCCTTCTCAACATTGCCCTTAGGTAAAGTTGCCCTTTAGATTTTGAAGGACAGACCATTCTATGGTGAACATACCTTACTAGTGTTGTTGTCTCCCTTATATACTTATCTACTGCATGGCTGAATATTGGGACATGAAGGTGAGTTCCTTTTCAAACTGAAGGGTGAGCATGCGGCAGTCTCTGATTCCTCCAGTCTCTTTCTGACCAGTCAGCCTTGCCTTTTAAAAGTAATTTTGAGTTTTGTTCACATTTTCTCCCATTCTATCTTGAATCTTTTCATGTGGTCCCTTTCAGAGAAGTTGGCACTGATATCTGGTTAACATCTAGTGTTTCTGGTCTCACAGTTGTGGATACTGATGTTCAGATGTTCCATTAGTCCATTGGACTAATTGATTCCAAACATCTTCAATTCTCAGTACTCTGCCTATTTCCACACATGGAGAAACCATTAGTTGTACCTTAGATGGCTGCTCATGAGCTTTAAAGATCTCAGATTCTACTTACCAGAATAGGATGCAGAACATTGTCTTGTGGACTATGCTGTACCAATTCAACATTGGCATCCTCTGAGACTACAGTCTTGAGCTGTAAGGCATAGCAAATTATTGCCTTAAGAAACTTGATGGTATCTAAGAAGTTTCATCATTTTACTTGCTGTATACCCCACTACATTCATGGTTGTGTTTGCAGCAAAGGTAAATACACATGCACAAATATTCCCTTTTGAACCCTTATAGATTTGTGGGCTTACTCCCACTCTTCCTCTCATACCTGTTCAGCCAGTGTATCTATCCATGTATCTTTCCATTGTTGGTATTGTTAGGTGCTGTTGAGTTGGTTTTGGCTCATAGAAACTGTGTATAGAGTTTCCAAAGAGTGGCT
>NW_006408562.1:4773585-4774883 GCF_000296735.1 Chrysochloris asiatica | reverse complement strand
ATGAAATATCTAGGAATAAATGTAACCAGAGAAACAAAAGACCTATACAAAGAAAACTACAAAACACTACTACAAGAAACCAAAAGAGACCTACAAAAATAGAAGACTATACTATAGATAGTCTGTAGCTTTCAAGAAGGAACAATTTGTGCTATTTTCCCACCAGTGTAAAGTATATCAGATCTGTGTTTGAAGTGCATTATTTGACACAACTATTTTAGATTTTTAAATCTAAAAGTTTTTGCCTGTTGAATCCTAGATTTTGCTATGATAGGTTTCTTTTTGATTAAAAGTCAGTCATTCAGCCATGAGTGCTTTCATGATTGTTCACCTTCCTGTTCTCAGTAGGAGTGATGCCATCTCTGATGGGCTATAAGAATAATTCATGGAGTGGAGGTCTACAGTCGATTCTATTTCACACTCCCAAAGACATTTTCCATAATTCAACTGTCAACTTGTCTTACTGTATTCATTTTTGTGTTGCTGTGCTGCTGGAAACAATAATGCCAGAATTTTTAAAAACCAACAGAGTCACCCATAGTGAAAAGGTTTCTGCAGAACTTCTAGACTAAGACAAACTAGGAAAAAGGAAACATGGACCACTTCTGACTGATTAGCCACAGACCATCTTACAAATAGCAGTGGAACATTATCTGATATTGTGACAGAAGATGAGCCCCTAATATTGGATGACACTCAAAATATGACTGGGGAAGGACTGCCTTCTGAAAGCAGAGTTGGTCTTAGTGAAATGGATGTAGCACAGCTTTCAGAATCTTCATTTACTAATTGGGCACAAGTCAAAATATGAATAAACATCTATAAATATCAAATAATAATCAGAACATGGAATGTACATAGTATGAGTCTAAGAAAACTGGAAGTTGCCAAAAAGTGAAATGAAATGCATACAGGTGGATATACTAGGCATAAGTGAACTGAAATGGACTATGATTGGCCAGTTTTAATCAGAAAATCATATGGTTTACTCTACGGGAAATGACAAGTTAAAGAGGAATGGTGTTGCATTCATCCTCAAAAGAACATTTAAAGATCTTTCTTGAAGTGCAATGCTGTCTGTGATAGGATAATATTCATATGCTTCCAAAGAACATCACTTAATACCACTATTATTCAAATTTATGCACCAACCACTAAAGTCGGTGATGAAGAAATCTACCAGTTTCTTTAGTCTGAAATTGAGCAAACATGGTATCAAGATGCACTGATAACTACAATTGATTGGTATGCCAGAGTTGGAAACAAAGAAGGATGAGTAGTTGGAAAATATGATCTTG
>NW_006408562.1:4766211-4772380 GCF_000296735.1 Chrysochloris asiatica | reverse complement strand
TTATCATTGCTGATATCAGCTGGATTTTTACTGAAACCAGAGATTACCAGAAAGATGTTTACTTGTGTTTATTGATCATGCAGTCTTCCTTCCTCTATGGATCATAATAAACTATGGGTACACTGCAAAGAATGGGCATTTCAGAACAGGACGTTGCATTCAAAAGGAACTTGTACATAGACCAGGAGGCTGTCTTTTGAACAAAACTAGGAGATATTAAGTGGTTTAAAATCAGGAGAGCTATATGCCAGTGCTGTGTCCTTTCACCGTACTTATTCAATCTGTATTCAGAACAAATAATTACAGAAGATGAATTATATGAAGAAGAACATGACATCGGGAATGGAATGTCCTATTAACAACCTATGAGATGCAGGTGATACAGATACAACCTTGCTTGTTGGAATGAAGAGAACTTGAAATACTTACTGATGAAGATCAAAGTGTGGATTTCACCTAAATGTAAAGAAAACAAAAATCCTCACAATTGGACCAATAAATTGTTGTTGTTGTTAAGTGTCATTGAGTAGATTCCAGCCTGTCATGAACCTGGATAGGGTTTCCGACGAGCAGCTAGTGAGCTTGTACCACTGACCTTATGGTTCAAACAGCTTTGCAGTCTGGCGCATTAACCCACAACACCACACCAGGACTCCAGGATAAATAGAGAAAAGATGGAAGTTGTGAAATTGAAGCATAATCTGGTCAGGATTCCTTCAGAATTGAAGTTTTGATCTTCCTATTGACCAAACATATATGTGAGATATAAAGAAAAAGTAAATCCCTTAAAAGTTACAAGTGAGTGCAATAGCAGGATTAATATTTTCAGAGGCTAGATAGTCTTTTCAACAAATGGTACTGTAACAACTGGGCATCCACTTGTAGAAAAATGAGGTATGTCATATTTTATATAAAAAATAAGAATGGATCACTGTCCTAAATGTAATATATGAAACAAGAAAATTGTAACATGAAATGTTTCTCAATATCATTATTATTGTTGTTAAGTGTTTCAGTAGACATTGTGTTGTTGTTAAGTGCTGTTGAATCAGTTCAGATTCATAGTGACCCTATATAGTGTTTCCAAGGAGCAGCTGGTGAGCTTGAACTACCAACCTTGATGTTCAAACCAACTTTGCAACCAAACGCATTAACCCACAGCACCACAATAAGATTTTGTTGTTATTTGTTATGTGCCTTCGAGTCAGTTCTGACTCATAGTGACCCCATGTAGGGTTTCCAAAGATTGCCTGGTGAGTTTGAACTTCTGATCTTGTGATTCAAATAGACCTTGAAGTCTACTGCTTTTTCCCTCAATATACTATAAAAATTCTGATGGGGTGCAGGGAACCTAGAAATATCATACGTTGTAGATAAATGATACTTTGGGAAGTCATTTATATATTTTTCAAGTAAAATTAAATGTACACTTCTTTGATCCAGTAATTCCATTTGTATGCATTTCTGCATGAGAATCAAGGATTTACATTCACAGAAAAATCTATAATAAATATTCATGGTGGTTTTATACCTAATTGTCAAAATCCAGGAACAATATGAATGTTTTTCAGTAGATAAATGAATGAGAAGAAAAAAAATATATGAGGGAGTATATTCATACTATGAAATACTATCAGAAATGAGATGGAACAAAATATTGGTATGTGCAAAACATAAATGCTTCTAAAATATACTAACTGAAAGAAATCTAATATCAAAGACTATATACACTGATTTTAATGTATGCCTTTGTTGAAAAGGGCAATCCATCATTGAATGCTTTTTCTTCATCAATTCATCATGAATAATGGTATTCATTACCATTGGGTACAAACAGTTGAACAGCTGTACTAACTGAGGTTATACAGTTTAAACCCCATCCAAAGATATCTCGAAAAAAAAACCCAAAACAAAAACAAAAGCCTGCTTCCAAAATGTAGTAAGTTACAAAATTCTGCACAAGTAGTTTTTTGGTAAGTTGAATCAACTGATTGGAGCTAGCTTTAAATCTGTATAGACTCATATTTAGTCTCCCTTTTACTAAGTTAAGAGTTGCACTTATTTGGGGCTATATGAAAATTGTTCTAGAATACTGGAGATAACCCATGTGAAATTTGTCATGTTAAGGTTTGCACAGAAAGGTGGGAGGGTCTGGAACCCTTGCAGTGCTGATCGTATATGTGTATTTGGTTAGCTGTGTCTCTCTGAAAAGGGTTGTTTTCAAGGTGTTCAAAGTAGAAGGAAATTTTTAATAATATAAATTTTGCTCCTTATATGTCCTTTTATAAAAATGTTCTTTTAATTAATTTTAATGATCAAAAAGCTAAATCAATTCCTTTTTGCTGCAAATTTTCTAAATTTGTCTAAATTTGGATAAGTCTAGCCATGGAGTCACTACCATGTCGAGATAACGGAACAGTTCAATCAGTTCTTTGAAAATTCTCCTATGCTTCTCCTTTATAATTCAATTCTTCTTTCCCCCAAAACATCCTTCCCATCTATTCTCTGGATGTTGTTGTTGTTAAGTGCTTCTGAGTTTGTTTTGACTCACAGTGACCCTGTATAGGGTTTCCAAGGAATGGCTGGTAAGTTTTAATCCACCGACCTTATGGTTCCAACGAACTTGTGGTCCAGTGCTTATTCTACAACACCACACCAGGACTTCTATGGTAGTTCTTATAAAATAATGAACTCATTATTAAAAAATCATTAATAAAAGAATTTAATGAATTTTTTACAGTATTTTGCACCTTCTGAATGTTCTGTAGTATGCATTCCCCACCACGCCCCTTGTTTTAAGCTTTCATTGTGAATTGAGTGATAGTTTACATGGGAGAGCATCAGTTTTTCACTACCCTATCATTTTTGTGTCATTGTAATGATTGTAATTGCCTTCATGAATCATTTAACAATATTTACTTCTATTCCCTCTGGGGTTTTTTGTTTGTTTGTTTGTTTTGATGTACACAAAAATATGCAGGAATATATAGTTGTTGAAACAACCAAAGGGTGCATTCTGCAACCTAGTTTCCTGGCTGCCAGCATGCAACCTTTCTCTTTCCATCAGTCTAGTCTTCAGTTGCTTAATCTCTCCATACCACCACTTCCGCCTTTATCTCTTATGTCTCTGCTTCTCTGGTTAGGGTGCCAGGTTCTGCTCATATTCTTCTCTCTTGATGGTCCTAAGGTTTTCTGTTTCTGGACTGTAAGATTAACTATGACCCCCTTTATGTTACAAAACTTCTACTTTTACAGTTGTGACAGTCGCAATTAGTCAGATAATAATTACTCACTACAGAATCATAAGAATCTTATCCCTGTCTCTTTTCTCTAGACCCATCTAGACAAGATAAAAACTGTTCAGTGGGGATTCTATCTTCCACCGCACTCTCTGAAATTAAACTGCCTCTTGAAAATTTGTAAGCCAGTATTTTGTGCCTTTATAGCGCCCGTCATTTTAGGTAGCCAATGTCTAAGTTGCCTATCCTTATCCACTCTGTGTACAGAAGGGATATGTTTGATCCTTGATATGAAGGCTTCTTCCCTCTCTGTTGATATTTTGAGCAACTACATCCATGAGTATAGGTCAAGTTCATCAAATTGTAGCAATTTACACTTACTTTCTTGATTAAATTCCTTTATCTTACTCTAGTCTAGTTGTGATCATCAAGCCATTGATGCTAGGTCAATTGGTACTGTCTGAGAGTTTAGGCACTCTTGTGCACCTCCCGCCATATAATATCAGGTGGACACTTCACTCTCAGCTCTAGCTCTCCATGGCTAGGTCATTGTCCATGGGCTTAGGAGTCCTCACATCTCCCAACACATTGTACCTACCAGCCCTTTCTCTTATGTCTCTCATCTCAAGGTCAACAAGAATCTATGGAATATGATCAGATTCAGTCTGTATCTTCATTGCTGCCTTTCCCCCACTTCTACTTGCATGTAGACCTATGTTGTCACCAGCAAGCTTAGATGTCTGCTTGTGTGCTCCCTTTGAGTTTCTGTCTTGCCGGGTTGGGCGGGTAGGTAGTTGTCCTGGGGTGGGGGAGGGAGTTATCTTGAAAGGACTTGATTGTTTCCCTCAATGGCTCCCTGTTCACTACTCTTATACACTAAAAAGAATATATATCATTTTTCAAAAATAACTCATTGGTAGTAAATTTAATGTTACTCATTATTTTGTTTCAAGCTCCATTATATATAAGACACAAAGACATTAATTTTCCCAATATTTGGTATATTTTCTCCAGTATTTAACACTAATTTTCACATACAATTATCCTATTAAGTAGATTGTATTTCAAAATCCAAGTCATTTGATCCCTAAAACTGAGTATGAATTTGTTGACTTCGGTATAATCATAGCCTGGCGAGCACAGCTTCTCCACTCCTCATGTGCAGGACCATTTATTTGCTTTTGACTTAAAAAATATATATTTTAGCATTTATACCTATTTCTGTATAACAAAATTCTTTAAAATAAGGATCTTTTGAACTTCATTTAGCATATATTTACTATGAAATAAGAGTATCTTATTTCTTGAATGGTCACTATGGGTTGGAACCAACTCTATGTCCCTTAACAACTGCAATACACGAATATCTTGACAAGCTGGTCTCAATGAGAAAAGTAGAATATGGATTTGTCACTCTAAGATGAAACCCTAGGAAACTAATTGTGAAAGAAGTGTATGGTACAACAGATTTGTCTCAGTTAAGAGAGGGCTCAATGATGCTGTTTTTCCAAGTAGATAGATCTTTTTCAAAAATTTAAGGTGATCCATTATTTCTCTCTTTTTACTTATTTGTCATTTGGCACTTTAAGGACCATCAATTAAGTAAGAGTGCATGATCTTTAATAATAGGAAAAAGTGTTATCAATGAATAAATATGTAAATTGAATTACAAAATTCATATGAGTTTTTGTAATAAATCTGGGTCTATTACAGGAAATAATCACCTATTTAAAAGAGTTAGAAAAAATATTCTGATTAATTATTCTAATTAACATTGAATTACTATGTACCTATACATATATAAAACAGTGGCAGATTTTTTATCATTTATAGTGAGTGAATATAATTTAACCTTTTTAAGTGATTAAGACACCAATTGTGGCTATGTAATACTAAAAGGAGAGAACCATCTTGTCATATTTTACTTTCCTCTTCCCAGCCACTAGCTCACTCTTCTTGTAAAAGATTAAATTCTTATAAAGAATGCATCAACCTAAGTAATTGGGAATTGAAGGTCAAGTTGTGCAAAATAATCTAAGAGGATACATATAAATGTACTCAAAAACTATGTTCTATAGCAGTTAAAAAAAGTATTCTAATAATACCATTGGATGTTCTATCAGTAATTTTTCAAGATTGATAGCAAATAGGAAAGGGAATGTAAGTTAAAGAACTGACAAGAGTGTTTCAATTACCAGAAGTGAAAGGAATATTGTTAAATCTGAAAGCCCATAATATGGTACTCATCCTGGAAAAATAACCTATAATGAACTATTAAAAGAATGTTAAGTCTATCCTAAAATTAGTTCTGGCTCTCTAACAATAACTTCTGTCACACTGTTCTTCTTTCCAAATCTGAATGTATAACAGCATGTCTGGGATGTAGTACTGAATTAAGTCAATGATGAAGAATTATAGACTTGCTGTTGGTTCAAGTAGGGGAGTTTGTAGGTAACTGAAATACTGTAGTTGAAATTACTCATTAGTTTTGTGATAAAAGAGATCTTTGTCTTCAACTCTGTCTTCTTAACCACCCTCTCCCACAATTAATGAGATGAAATTATACAAGCCATGCTATTATTTAAAGAGTGGAATTTGGGGTGATGATGACAAATAAACAAGAACTCAAGAAGCTAGAACAATATGGCTAATTAAACACAATAACCATATAGATGAACATCAAAGCTAAGTGAATAAGAACATAATGTAAATGGTCACATGATTTGACAATAGAAGTTAATAGAAAAAAAAATGTGAAAGGGATCATTGTCAGCAAGGCAAATACTAATCAAAAAGAATTGGACGACTGCCAAAACAATCATTGTTATAATTGTAATGAAACATATTGATTTTGAATCACTTAAGTTATCACAATATGCTATTCTTAAAGATTTGGTCTTTGTTTTGCTTATCATCCTTTTTTTTTTTTT
>NW_006408562.1:4745906-4765704 GCF_000296735.1 Chrysochloris asiatica | reverse complement strand
ACTCATTGCAGCATGGCAATGTCTCTGTCTTAAGTTGCTTATCATCCTTTAAAGGAGTATATAAAATGAATATATTTTAAAGATAACAAGTCAGAATAGTGAATTATTTGAATGCATTTGACCTGGGGAAAAGTATGGGCAGAAGAGTAGAAAATCAGATTATACAGGCTGTCATATGGAAGAGTTTCTGTTTGATCCCAAGGGAGAAAATGAGATCAATAGACTCTGAAGAAAAAAAAATAGACCTCAAGAATTAATTAAGCTAAATCTACTTCAACCCTGAAATGTCTCAGAAAACATCAATTTGCTTGTAGTTGAAATTGGTGAAAAATACTTTGAAATGATCTGGAGTAGATAGTCAAGAGTTTGTTATTATTAGGTGCCATTGAGTTGTACCAATTCATAGCAACTCACGCACAACAAATCAAAACGCTGCCTGGTCATGTCCCAATCTCACAATCATTGCTAATCTTGAGCCTATTGTTGCTGCCACTGTGCCCATCCATTTCATTTGGGGTCTTCATCTTTCTCACTGAACCTCCATATTAACAAGCATCATGTCATGATCCAGCAATTGGTCCCTCCTGATAATGTGTCTGAAGTATGAGAGGTGAAGACTGGCCGTCGTGGCTTCTAAGGAGCATTCTGGCTGTACTTCTTCCAAACATATTTGTTTGTTCTTTTGGCAGTTAATGGTAATTGTAATAGTCTCCTCCAATACCATACCTCACATGCATCAATTCCTCTGTGGCCTTCCTTATTCACAGTGCAACTTTCACATGCATATGAGGTTAATGAAAATACCATGGCTTGGATCAGGTGCACTTTAGTCCTCAAATTGTCATCTTTGCTCTTCAACATTTTGAAGAGGTCTTGAGCAGATTTGTCCAATGCAATACATCATTTGATTTCTTGACTGCTGTTTCTATGAGTGCTATTGGTTGATCTGAGCACAATGAAATCTTTGACAACTTCAATCTTTTCTCCATTGATAAAAATGTTGTTTATTGGTCCAGTGGTCAGAATTTTTGTTTTCTTTACTTTAATGTGCAACCCATACTGAAGATTGTGGTCTTTGATCTTCATCAGTAAATATTTCAGGTCTTTGCTTTCAGCAATCAAGGTTGTATCATTTACATATCATAGGTTGTTGATGAGGCTTTCTCCAATCCTGATGCCATGTTCTTTTTCATCTAATTCAGTTTCTCAGATTATTTGCTCAGCATAAAGATTGAATAAGTACCATGAAAGAATACAGTGCTGGCAGACACCTTCCCTGATTTTAAACCATTCAGTGTCCTTTTGTTTTGATTTGAATGAATGACTGTCTATGTAAAGGTTCCTCAGGAGCACAATTTCGTGGTGGTCCAGAATACACATTCTCTACAATGGTGTCTATAGTTTGTCATGATCCACACAGTTCGAAGTTTTTGCATAGTCAATAAAGCACAAGCAAACTTCTTCTTAATATTCTTTGCCTTCAGCCAACCAAAATCCATCACACATCAGTAATAGATTTCCTCTTTCCACATCCCCATCTGAATCCTGCCAGAACCTCCGGCAGCTCCCTTTCAATGTACTTCTGCAGCTGATTTTAAATGATCTTTAGAAAAATTTGACATGCATGAGACATTAGTGATATTGTCTGATAATTTCTTCATTTTGTTGGGTCACCTCTCTTTGGAATGGGCACATATGTGGAACTCTTCCATTCACTTGGCCAGGTAATTGTCTTCCAAATCTCTTGGCATAGGTGAATAAGTACTTCCAGTGCTGCCTCAGTCTGTTGAAAGATTTCAGTTTGTATTCGATTAATTCCCAGAGACTTATTCTTTAGCAATGCCTTCAGTACACCTTGGACTTCTTCCTTGTGCATCAATGGCTCTTGATTATACACTACCACAGGAGATGGTTGTATGTATACTGAGCATTTCTTTTTGGCACAGTGACTGCATTCCTTCCAACTTTTTTTCCTTTCTGTCCCTCCCAACTTCTTTTGATGCTTTCTGCATCATCCAACATTGTGTCCATAGAACCCTTCAGTATTTCAAATTGAGGCTTATATTTTTAATCCAGTTCTTTCAGATTGAGAAATGCTGAATGTGTTCATCCCTTTTGGCTATCTAATTCCAGGTATTTTCACATTTGATAACGATATTTAATTTTGTCTTCTTAAGCTGCCCTTTGAAATTTTATGTTCAGCTCTTTTTCCTCCTCATTTCTTCCATTCACTTTAGCATCTCTATGCTAGAGAACAAGTTTCAGAGTCTCTTCTGACATCCATTTTGGTCTTTTCCTTCTTTGCTGTCTTCTTAATAACCTTTTGCTTTCTTCCTGTAGGATGTTCTTGATGTCATTCCACAACACTTCTAGTCTTCGGTCATTAATGTCTAATTCATCAAATGTGTTCTTGAGATAATCTCTAAATTCAGCTGGCACATGTTCAAGGTCAAATTTTGGCTTTTGTGGACTTGTTTTAATTTTCTTCATCTTCACCTTGAACTTGCATATGAGTAATTGATGGTCTGTTCCACAGTGTGCCCTTGGTCTTGTTTTGGCTGATCTCTTTCCACGTGTTTTCTGTTTGAATTCTATGTAGTTCGTCTGCTGAGGTCTATGTGTATAGTCATCTCTTATTTTTTAAAAAAAGGTATTTGCAATGAAGAAGTCATTGGTCTTGCAAAATTCTATCATGTGATCTCCAGCAAAGTTTCTATCACCTAGGCCATATTTTCCAACTACTGTTCCTTCCACTTTGTTTCCAACCTTTGCATTCCAATCACCAGTAATTATCAATACATTTTGATTCCATGTTTGATCAAATTCAGACTGAAAAAGGTGATAGAATTCTTCAATCTCATCATTAGTGGTTGGTGTGTAAATTTGAATAATAGTGGTATTAACTGATATTCCTTGTAGGAATATGGATATTATCTTACCACAGACTGTGTTGTGCTTCATGATAGATCTTGATGGTGACTGTGACACCATTTCTTCAATTTGTCATTCCTTGCATTGTAAAAACTGTCATTGTCAGATTCAAAATTAATACCAGTTCATTTCAGCTCACTAGTACCTAGGATATCATTTTTTATGGACCCCTCTTCACCTGGTATTCTGTAGTATTGCTGATAGCTAACTATACTGCACCTCTACCTTCTCTGCCATCAAGCCCGCTTCCAGCTTCTTTTGCACTGTAACTTTTTAAGCATTTTTATCATTAACAGGCCTGGCAAGATACTCACTAAATCTAAGTGTGCTTGAATGCCCATTTTCCACATGTTATCCATAGTTTGTTATGATCCACACAGTCAAATGCTTTTGCATAATCAACAAAACACAAGTAAACATTTCTCTAGTGTTCTCTGCTTTCATCAAAGTTCCATCTGATATCAACAATGATAGTCCTTGTTCCATGTCCTCTTTTGAATCTGACTTGAATTTCTGGCAACTCCTTGACTGTATGTTGTTGCAACATTTTAAAAATTATTTTCAGCAAAATTTTACTTACGTTTGATTTTAATGATACTATTTGATTATTTTCACATTTGATTGGCTCACCTTTCTTTGGAATGGTTGACCTGTGTTTCAAATTTCTTTGCATAGATGAATGAGTGCCTCCAGTGCTGCATCAATTTGTTGAAAGATTTCAATTTGTATATTCCATCAATTCCTGAATCTTTAGATTTTGAACATAATATAGTTCCACTGAAAATACAAACCTTTTTGTAGAAGATTACACTTCAATTCTTATATGATATATCAAAGGGGACCCACTTTTGTCAAATTGATTCTGACTCATTATGATCCTAAAGGACAGAGTAGAAGACAGTAAGTCATTTTGGAAGTTGACTGCCTCTTCTCTCTCCTACAGAATGTCTAATGGATTTGAATTATTGACCTTTCACTTCACAACTCTGCACTTTAACCATTGCAGAACCAGGATCCTCATTATTCATTAAAATAATAGCTTTAAAGAACATTTTTCTTAGATCTTAGCTTTCAATTTATTTTCAGAATTCAATTCAACTATCCTTGCAATCCTAGTGTCATCTAGTCCTACACAGCTGTTTTCAGTTTGTTATCTGCCCTGGGACTGTGATTAGAAGACATGGCAGAAATTTGACTAATCAGATACCTATGGTTCCTTAGAAAAGACCTTGGGGGTGGGGGAAGGGAATCACTTTTTACATTTAAATATTTATATAAACATTAGCAAGATATTTAGCAGCGTCTCCAAATTCTCTCACTTTTGGCTGCATACAACCTAAATGACTAATGTTCTAAGCCAGCAGTATCCAACAGAAGTTTCTGGAATGATGAAAATGCTCTATATCTGCACTGATGAGTTTGATAGAGAATAGCCACATGTGCTATTGAGCACTTGAAATATGATTAATGTGATTGATAAAATAAGTCTTCATTTTATCTAACTTTTGTTTATAATTAAATAGTCACATGATGCCAATTGCTACCCTATTGGGTGGGCAAGCACTTTTCTAAGCAATATTAATAAAGTACCAAATAAATAAACAAAAGTCAGACTGTTATGAGGCTGTTTTATGAATCTATATTACTTATTTATTCACTTATATAACCATTAAACTCTAATCTAACACTAATTTGATTCAGGAGTTTTGCTGGTCATTAGAGGGTTAAAATAAGAAAATGTAGAAAAAGAAGAAAAATCAGTTTTGGTTTTCCACTTCATTGAAATAATTCTATACTGAAACACTTTTGTTTCAAATTGGTAAAATAAAATTGACAACTGATTCTTTGTACACACTCCTTCTCTCTACTTTCCTCTATAACTCCATCACATATATAGCATAACTGAGGTTTTGAGTCGCTTAATTCAATATATAAAACTTTATACACACATATATTTGTTTGAAAGTGTTTTTATTTTATATTCATCATTTATATTTGACCAGAAATCTGCTTTGAAATTATGAAGAGTTTCTATCCTTGACTCAGAGGGAAGTAACTATAAGGGAAAAAAAAAAAAAAAAGCCAGAACAATTAGGTTATCCGATACAGCAATTAATGTACCAGAAAGTTAGGAAAGAAGGAATTAATGAAAGGTTATAGAAAATGTTCGATCAGTTTGTTGAAACTGTGCGCTTTCCTATGGTTCTCTTTAACTTTAGTTTTCTGATTTTTAAATGCTTATACCTGAGCTAATTTATGGATCATAAGACCAAATAAAAAGTAACCCATATCACTAGCCCACTAGAATAGCAAATAAGCATTTCACTGGCAGTTTGCTTAGTGTGCAAGACATGTGTCAACTATTTTAAATCAAATTTTTAGGTGAAATGAGGAAAACTCAGAGTTGTTAAGAAAGCATTTCAGGCGTGTTATCATTTAAAAAAAATCATTAGGCACACCCAAGTGTTATAAACGTATGGCCAATAATCACACTGTGGTAATGCCCTCTTAAAGTTGAAATTGATGAGATATGGAGTGCCCATAGTGTGGATATAAAATAGGCAATAGCAGTGGGAAAGGAATGGAAAATAGTCTGGGGACATATACAAATTTTGTCAGGCATGCTGATTGTCCAAATGTGATTGAAAGCCATTAGTTTATGAGAACACCATGCTGCAGAGTAGATTGCTAGATTGATTCAACTTTGGAACTGGGAGGAAAACATGGTAAACTTGAAGTTAAATTTTGACTAACACGCATAGGGACTCTTTCAGATTATAATAACATGGGACTTTTATATATTTCAAGACTCATGGGAGGTTACTAGATTAATAATTTTATATAGTTTTAGAAAGATTATTACTAAAAAGAGAATGGTATCTTGGTGTTGTACCATAGGATCAATACTGTGAACCACAAGGTTAGCAGTTCAAACCCACCAGCTGCTCTTCAGGAAACTTATACAGGGTCACTACGAGTAAAAAACAGCTCATGGCACTTAACAACAAAAAGAGAAAATGATAACACATGAGCTTAGACAACAATTCAGACAAAAACACAGTTAATAAAGTGCCAAATAAATAAAAGTCAGACTTTTGATATGACTATTCTAAAGGAGCTCTGGTAGTGTAGTGATTATGTATCAGGCTGTTAACCTCAAGGTCAGCAGTTTGAAACTAGCAGCTGTTCCATGGGAGAAAGATGAGGCTTTCTGTTCCCATAAAGATTTGCAGCCTCGGAAACCCTGTGCAGGGTCACTATGAGTCGGAACCAGCTGCAAAGTACTTAATAACAACAACAATTCTTATGCATTTTCTTTTACGTACAAATTCTAAAATCATTTTCTCAAGTTCTGTGATAAAGGAGCCTGCTGTTTTGATGTTTTGATTGGTAAGGCCTTTAGTAGCATCATTGATAGTGATAAGGTCAGCAATTCTGTCTGCACTTATTAAGAATTTTTGCTTAAAATCATATATGGATATTGAATTTTATCAAGTAGGTTTTTTTTTTTTTAATTCATCAAGATGTTAATTTTTATCTTTATCCATTAGTCCATGGGTCTGATTAATTGATCGAGAGCATCTGCCTTGGCAGTGATGTATTAATTTTGTTAATTTACTGCTGGAATGAAATGTTTAATCTAAAAAAAAAAAAAATGCACTAATGGTCACATGTAAAATTAATTTATACTACATTTCCCTTAAACTTATTTTAAATTTAGTATCAGTTTTATCAGGATTTGTAAAATGACTTTTTCTGTATTTAATGACCCTTAAGGAGCTCTGGTAGCGTAGTGGTTACGAATCGGGCTGCGAACCGGAAAGTCAGCAGTTCGAAACTACCAGCTGCTCCGTGGGAGAAAGATGAGGCGATCTGCTCCTGTAAAGATTTAGAGCCTCGGAAACCCTATTCAGGGTCGCTATGGGTCGAAACCGACTCGACGGCACTTAACAACAACAACAACAATATTTCTTAGAAGCTTTGCTATACTTGTGTTAGAAAAAAAGTTAAATCATTTTGATCCAGAGTTTGATCCTTGGGAAACGATTGTAATTTCTTTCATAGCTATATTGGTCAATATGAGATAAAAAAAAAAAAAATGTCTTCAGGAAATTTTAATATGTTTAAATGATGTTTCAATTCTTAAATAGTTTCAAAATGATTAGCATGCAGAATCATATCCTATGCATATTAACAAAACCAAAATAAAGCAATGCAAATAAATGTTTTATGTTTCATATCCATATTTTTAATTAGACAGATCTTCAGGAAAATGTCTATTTTAAGTTACGCATATTTTTAAACATTTTTTTTCCTTTCAGTTTTAATTTTGAGCAGTTTTACCAAAAATTTAACTTTAGGATATTTTCCATTGCTCTTTCTAATGAAATTATTTTGTTCAAATGTGTTGTAATCATAGCTTTAGCCTGAGATTATACCTATGGTATAATAAATTATTTATTTACTATATTATTTTTCTAGCCTTATGTTTGTAATTTCCACCAAACAACATTTTTACCCTTATGAGAAGGTGGGATAAGATGCTGACAGGATTACATGAACACTTATGAGAGGTTAACAAGGTTAAATGTAATTGTAAAATCCTGGACCTCTAATGTGCATAAAATGAGCCACCATTTCAGAAACAGGAAAGAGTGATTCTCAACCAACAAAAAAGAGCCAGGAGTGGCGTGATCCTTTATGCCCATAGATCACTGCACATTGAGCCTCTCTGTCCCTTGGGTCAAAGAGCACAATCAAGAGCCAGAGAACAAGACAAAATGGTAGACTTCCCAGTCTAGAGAGTAAATAAGATGAGTGACTTTGGTTAGGAGACTTGCTTGCAGAGTAGGGTTCCTTCTGGCACTCAATTGGAGGGAGATAGGTTTGTTGACACACAGAGCTAGAGCTGAGTGCCTTGTTTGAGTGGTGTGTCCTGTGGGCATTTATTCATAGCCCTAAAAGAGTTTTGAACACTACTCTAGCAGGGCAGAGGTCTGGCCAAGGGGCCAAAGGCCAAACCTCTACCTGGGGGACACAGCTGAGGAGAGACTGTCCTGACAGAAAATTGTGCCCTGAACATTTCTGACACTGAATTGTATAATATATTAATTTTCCTAATAAACCCCATAGCTGTGAGGATGGTGTTTGAGTTCTGTATGGCTATTGCAAAGGTTTATAGAACCTAGCACAAGCAGAGAGTGCTGACTGAGGTGGTTTGTTGTCATTTTTTTGCACTGTTCATAAATTATAAATACTAATGGATATTATTCTTATTGCTCTTATAGTTAAATATTCTGTGGTTGAAATAGAAATCTTTTCCAGAGTATTAAAATGCATGTCTTACAATTTCCACTTTGTTCCATATTTTCATAGCTCTGGTAGCGTAGTGGTCACGAATCGGGCTGCGGACCTTAAGGTCAGTGGTTCGAAACTACCAGACACTCCGTGGGAGAAAGATGAGGCTTTCTACTCCCGTAAGGATTTACACCCTCGGAAACCCTGTACAGGGTCACTATGGGTTGGAACCGACTCAACGGCACTTAACAACAACTACAACATTACTACAGTGGAGTCCTGGTGTGGTACAATAGGAAAAGTAATGGATGACTAACCACAGGTCAGTGTTTCAAACCCACCAATTGCTTCTTGGAAACCCTATACAGAGTCACTATGGGTTGGAACCAACTTTATAGCACTTGACAACACAAAAACATTATTACAGTGACAAACATGGGCTTTTGAAGACTGATTTACATTCATATGATGATGGCTGGTTAGTTAATGAATTCTCTAAATCTTTAAAAAAACAAAAACACTTATTTTATTTTACATAAAGCTTGTTGTTGCTGTTGTTGAGTGTTGTCTATTTGGTTTCAACTCATAACAATAGGGCTTCTGAGGAGCAACTGGTGGGTTTGAACCGCTGATCTTGCAGTTCAAAGTCAATCTTGCAGTTCAAACAGAACTTGCAGTCCAGTACATTATCCTGAAGTGTCACACCAGGACTCCATGCAAAGCACAGTGAGTATCGAGTGCTCGAAACACTGTGATTCCATTATTAGTAGGCATTGCCTATATTAGTTTTGCTTTTCCTATTTGTGAAGAATATTGACTGCATTTCATAATCTCTCAAATCTATTGACCTTTGACTTGTGACCCAGCAGGTAAACACTATTATAAATATTGTAGCACCATGAGCAGTATTTGTAATAACCTCATATGCATGCGAAAACTGGACAGTGAATAAGGAAGACCGTAGAAGAATCGATGCTTTTGAGTTATGGTGTTGGAGGAGAATACTGAAAGTGCCATGGGCTGCCAAAACAACCAACAGATCCATTTTGGAAGAAATGCAGCCAGAGCGCTCCTTGGAGGCCAAGATGGTCAAACTTCGTCTCTCATACTTTGAACATATTGTCAGGAGGGACCAGTCACTGGAGAAAGATATCATGTTTGGTAAGGTGAAGGGTCAGAGAAAAAGAGTAAAGCCCCCAATGAGATGGATTGGCCAAGTGATAGCATCAATGGACTCAAGTGTGGCAACAGCAGTGAGGTTGGCCCAAGATTGGACTGCTGTGCATAATGTCACTATGAGTCAGTACCGACCTGATGGCACCTAACAACAACAATGGGCAGTATGGTGTGTTCCATTTGAAGAGTAAAGATAGATTTTTAAAGTATTCTAATGGCATTATCCATACCATTAAAATCTTTACTTCTTGGATTTTGAAAGCTTGAGCAATATAAGAGATTCCATTACTAGAATTTTTCAAGTTACTCAATTATAGGATCTTCATTTAAACTGTATTTCCTCTGTTCTGATAATTTTACTGTTCTGTTTATTTCATTCCCTGTTGCATGGCTGTTAACTTCCACAATAATGTTATAGAATATGATAAGAAGGACACTTTATATTCACAGTGAAGTTTACTATCACAGAATTATATTTACTTGCTTCATGTAATTTTTCTCATGACACAAATATACTGTCAAAACAGAGTTGCTTTCTAAAAAAATTAGTTTAGAAAGTGAAGGGTTTTATCTTAGACTGGATTCTCTAAAGAAGCAAAACCAGTGAATCTTACATGTGTATATTAAAGAGAAATTTATATCAAGGTAATGAATCAAACAGTTGCAAAGGTGGGAGAGTCCTAAGTCCAGGTCAGATGACAAGCAGGCAGACAGAAAATAGAGCAAGCCAATGGCTCCATTGCAAAGGGCCATAGGTTGGAGAACAAGCCACACAGAAGATCCACATCCAGCAGAGAACAAAAAGCTTTGTCTATTATATTGGAAATAGGTCACATGCCTAAGGAAACATCTTCCAGTTGATTGGTTGCTCATAACAGAACTCATCATAGAGTTAATTACGTTGTATTAGATTTCATTATGGAGATAATGACATTTCAGCTTATGAATACCAGTGAAAAATTGTGAGATATAATGCCTAAAGTTGAAAACATTATGAATGGCACCAGAATATTGTCAGATATATTGTCAGAAGATGATCCCCTCAGGTTGGAAGGCATTTAAATGCAAATGAAGAATAGATACCTCCTCAAAGTAGAGTTGACCATGATGATGCAAAGAAACTAAAGGTTTGGGGACTTTCATTTGCTGATAGGCACAACTCATCCATTAATAATTGGAAAATGGACTGTAGTAAGTATGAATTTAGGAAAATTGGAAGATTTCAATAACTAAATGGAACATACAAAGATAGCTGTCTCAGACATTATTGAGATGGTCATTTTGAAGCTGAAAATCAAATGGTTTACTATGCCAGGAATGACAAATCCAAAAGGAATGGTATAGCATTAAATAAAAATAAAAATACTTCAATATTTATATTGAAATACAACATTGTCTCTAATAGGGTATAATATCCAAACACATACAAGAAAGGCCAATTAATGTCACTATTATTTCAAATTTACACACCAACCACAAAAGACCGTGATAATGAAATTGAAAAACTCTACCCAAATTCTTAAGTCTGAAATTGATCAAACATGCAATCAGGATATATAGATGATTGCTGGTGATTCAAATGTGAAGGTTGGGAATAAGAAGGAAGGATCAGTAGTTGGAAAATATGGCCTAGATTATAGAAATGATGTTGGAAATCACATGATATAATTTTGCAAGACCAATGACTTCATCATCATAAAAAATATATTTTTAAACATAAAAGATCATTATTATACACATGAACCTCACCAGATTAACTACAAAGGAATCAAACTGACAACATCTGTGTTGTGGGAAATCTCAAAACCATCAGCCAAAACCAGTCTAGGCTGACTGTGTAACAGACCATCAATTGCTCATATTCATGCTGAATTCATCCTGAAGATGAAGACAATTAAAACAAATCTACAAGAGCCAAAATGTGACCTTGAACATATCCCACCTGAATTTAGAGACCATCTCAAGAGCATATTTGATGCATTAGACACTAATGACCAAATACCAGAAGAGCTGTGGGATGACATCAAGAATGTTATACAAGCAGAAAGCAAAGGTTCCTCAAAAGACAAGAAAGAAGGAAAAGACCAAAGTGGATATCAAAAGAGACTCTGAGACTTGCTCTCCAGCATACAAATGCTAAAGGGAATGGAAGAAATGTGAGCATAAAATAGCTGAATAGAAAATTTCAAAGGGTAACTTGAGAATTCAAAGTATTATAACAAAATGTACAGAGTTAGACAACCAAAATGGAAAAACACATTTAGCATTTCTCAAACTGAAAGAACTGAAGAAAAAATTCAAGCTTGACTTGTAATATTGAAGGATTCCATGGGCAAAATATTGAATAATGCAGAAAGCATCAAAAGAAGGTGGATGGGGAGGGGAGTGATTAACTTTCCAGTCTACTAGTGGAGGTCCCTAGGACCATCAATGGATAAGATCAGAGAGCTGGACCCTACCCAAAGAAGCAGTGATGCCTGAGATGGAGACAGAGACGATGACATGGAGCGATGGAGCAGTTAGGGACTTTAGACCCAGAGAGGGAGAGGGACTGTGTGCTGAAGACTGGGGGTGTGTGGGGGGCAGGCTTGCAGGGTATACCCTTTGGTTGGTAGATGATGCATGGAGAGAATTGCAACCATGGCAAGGAAAAGATATATGATAGAATGAATGTAAAACTAATGTTCTCCCATGTAAACTATCACATAATTCACAATAAAACATTTATTTTTAAAGGTGGATAGCATACACAGAGATAGTATATCCCCCACACACACGAAAAAAAAAAAAAAAAAGGTCAATGTTCAACCATTTCAAGAGGTGGTATATGATCAATAACCAATGGCACTGAGGGAAGAAATCCAAGATGTCCTGAAGGCATTGGCAAAAAGCAAAGCTTCAGGAACTCAGGTAATACAAATTGAAATAATTCAACAAACTGATGGAGCTCTGCAGGCACTCATCTATGACAAGAAACTTGAGAAACCACTTTCTGGCCAACTAATTTAAAGAAATCCATATCCACGCCCATTCCAAAGACAGGCAACTCAATGGAACATAGGAGTCATCAAAAATATCATTAAGATCACATGAAATCAATTTTGTTTAAGATAATTAAAAGATGGCTGCAACAGTGTATCAAAAGGGAACTGCCAGAAACTCAAGCCAGATGCAAAAAAGTAAGTACAATTATGCCTATCATTACGGACATGAGATGGATCTTGACTGAAAGCAGAGAGTAACAGATAGAAGTCTATTTGTTTACTAATGACTGTACAAAGACTTCCAACCATATGGATCTTGACAAGCTATAGGTAACATTGTGAAAAGTAGGTATTCCAGAACACTTGATTGTGCTCACGAGGAAACAGTACATAAAGCAAGAGGCAGCCCTTACAACAGAACAAAGGAATGTTGAATGGTTTAAACTCAAGAAAGGTGTACACCAAGGTTGTATTCTTTCACCACACTTATTCAATCTATATGATGAAAAAAAATCTGAGAAGTTGGATTATATAAAGAAGAGCATCAGGATTAGAAGAAGACTCATTAACAACCTGCAATATGCAGATAATACAACTTTGCCTGCTGAAAGCCAAGAGGACTTAAAATACTTACTGATTAAATTAAATAAAAAACCAAAAACCACCTACAGTATGGACTACACCTCAATGCAAAGAAAACAAAAATCCTCATGACTGAACCAATAAATCATATGATAAATCGAGAAAGGGTTAAAATTGTCCAAGAGTTCTTATTTTCTTGGATATGCAATTAATATTCATGGAAACAGCAATTAAGAAGTCAAATAGCATATTTCATTAGGAAAATCTGCCACACAGGAATTCTTTTAAGTGTTTAACAGCAAAGATATCACTTTGATGACTAAGGTGGATGTGCCTGACCAAAGCCATGGTATTTTCAATAACCTCATATGCATGTGAAATTGGACAATGAATAAGGAAACCTTTAGAAAAATTGATGCATTTGAGTTATTATAGTTTTGGAGAAAATTATTGAAAATACCATGGACTGCCATAAGGACAAATAAATCCACGTTGAAAGAAGTACAGCCGGAATACTCCTTAGAAGTCAGGATGACAAGATTTTGTCTCTCATACTTTGGATATGCTATCAGAAGTGACCAGTTCATGGAGAAGGTTGTTTTACTTGGTAAAGTGGAGGGTCATTGAAAAAGAGGAAGGCTCCCACTGAGATGGACTGGCACAGTGACAGCAGCTGTGAGCAAAAGCTAAAGCTTAACAGCAGATGTGACAATGGCGTGGCTCAAGACCACGCAGTATTTCTTTGTGTTGTGCATGGTGTTGCTATTAGTAGGCACTGATTCAATGGCATCTAACAATAACAACAACATCTCAATTGTCAAGCCACTTAGAATCCTGTTCCTGTTAAGTTGACATTAAACCTTAACTATCACAGTATTCTTTATTTGAATGAGAATTTTTCTAATATTTTAAGTTATTTCTTTAAAGAAACATTATTGACATTGTTTCATTACTGACTCAACAGGAAGAACATGAAATAGTCCACAGATTTATATGGAATTGATGCTATGAAATGGGATACTCACTCAGAATTAATTGGAAATTTATAGCTTGTAGTGCTAAACGTTTCGGATATTATTTCCTCAATTAGACATTTGTTTCTTTCTAAATGTGCTAAAAATTATATTTGTCAAATAACAGAAGAACCCATATTTGCTATTGAATTATAGTAGAAATTATGCCCCTACTGACAGGCTCTATTGTGGAGTAGAAAAACATTTCTGTCTAATGAACAGTACTGATTTGAAGGAAGACTTCACTTAATGTGCTATCATTAATTTGAACAGATTAAGATATGAATAGAACAACATTAAATCCTGTTTATCATCAGAAAGAAAGATTTAATAACAGTTTCACTTAAAATATATTTAATGTGAATTAAGGGAAAGATAATACATATACTGCTGTAACAACTTAATGGAAATTCAAAAAATAATAGAAATTCATGATTTCCTCAGTCTCAGACTTTTTCCTCAGACTTCCTTGAGCTTAGTAAAGCACCAGTGGTGATAATGACCACACAATAAAATAACTCCATAAAAAAATTAATGTGGCTGTTGGATAGGGATGCCAAATTGTTTCCCATGACTTGATGAATTTATTTTAAAAATGAAAGCAACATGACATTGTAATTATACCTAGATGATCTGGACTGTGTATTACTGAGATTTTGAAAACTGTTGAATGCAGAGCAGGCTTGGTTCTATTCAGGGATCACCCATATCATTCTGCTCTGAAGTGACCAGTGGGTTAAAACTGCCCATTGTATGATTAGTAGTAGAGCTATTAACAATTGCATAACTCAGGTTCCATCTAATATTTAATCTCTTATTAAAACTTAAATTTGCAAACAATATTAGTCAACATCAGGCAAAATTTAAATCTTTGCTCACTCAATGCAGTTCCTTGGTTCAAACACTGTCTTATAACTTGTAAAATGGGAGGTCTGTTATACTTAGTTATGCCATTTATATATTATTTATCAGTTTATCATATGCTGGTGACTTGCACATTGATCTGATGCAGGAAGCTATGCCATCAGTATTTCAATCACCAACAGTGTCACCTGATGAACAGTTTTCAGTGCAGCTTCAATACTGATAGACTAGGAAGAAGGTTCTGGAAATCTACTTCGAAAATTGGCCAATGAAAACACTACAGATCACCACAAACTATCATAAAATATAATACTGAAAGATAAGCCCCCTAAAAAATCAAAAACAGTGACCCAACAATTATGAATTATGAAGTTGGCACAAAAATAGCCAATGTTTTGTTTGATTGCACATGGGGTCATCATAAATCTGAGCCAATTTCATGGCATATAACAACAGCAATGCCCTTTTATGTTTCATTTATAGAATTACTGAAAATAAATAAATAAATAAAGAGAGAGACAGAGAGAGAGAGACAGAGAAAGAAAGAAAAAGCTCCAGTTATCTAGAGGCCTTAAAAAGTTGAAGTCATTCCAAAAGATGGTGGCCTAGACAGAAACACTACACTGACCCTCTACTACAAAGAAACCAGAGATCAAATGAAAGAGACACAGATGAGAATTCTGAAATCCGGAATTTTAGAGGAAAGGTTAGAGAACTGGAATGAATGCTTGCTGTGAGGAGAAGCTGATCAGAGAGAGCAAGAGACAGAGACTCGCTCGGGAATGGCCACCCAGCTGCAGCCTGGCAATCTTGTGAGCAAATTTAGCAATAGAACACCTGGCAGGGCAGATTCACACAGACAACAGGAAAGGTTTGATGCCTTCTTTTCCACCATGATCTGCTGGTAACCAGAGGTGTGGCCAGCTTCCACCATCGACCACCTCAGCCCAGACTCTGTTCTCCAGCAGTACAGAATCATGTGGTTGGGAACCACACCAGTGTGAGGCAGAGATCGACTGTGATGCTTTGATGCACTGCTTGGTATCTGGATTCAAGCAGAATCAGCTCTAGATATATAGAACCCACAGAACCACCACACCAGCATTTAACCAGTCTCATTGCTTCTAGCTTCCTTGTGGTCCTAACAGACACTGAAACCAGCTCCATCAAAGTCCTTCATGAACTACTTCTGAGTGAGCACCCAGAACACAGATAACATCCCGGCCAAAAGGAACTCCATATAGGGCCAGGAACTCTGATGTCACATCCCTCCCATACCATTAATGCATTTGCTTGCAGGAGCCCCCAGAGTTGTCTCCTCTCTAGCTGCATTTTTTATTTTCAGATTTGGGTATTTTTTGAAATATGAAAAGTTACATATGAAGGAGAACAAATAAGACAAAGCTCTGATTTATTGGAAGAAACCACACAGGCAAGAAGGCAATGGGAAGACATGTACAAAAGTCTGAAAGAAAATAAAATGCCAAACAAGAAAAACTGTCCCTCAAACATTACAGTTTAAATTAGGTCATTTGCTAATACACAGAAAGTAAAGGAATGTGTAATAACCAGACCAAATTTATAAAGAAATACTAAAGGATGTTCTTTGGTCTGAAAACCAACAACAGCAGACAACAACCTAAGATTACCATACATGACAAAACCACCCAGAATTTATTCCAGATATGTTGTTGTTGTTAAGTACCGTGGAGTCGGTTCTGACTCATAGTGATCCTGCATAGGGTTTCCAAGGCTGTAAATCTTTAAGGGAGCAGAAAGCCTCATCTTTCTCCCATGGAATGGCTGGTAGTTTTGAACTGCCGACCTTGAGGTTAGAAGCCTGATTCATAATCATTACGCTACCAGAGCTCCTTAATCCAGATATATAAGTATTTCAAATAAAACAAACTTACAAGACTGAAAATAGGAAACCAGAAATGTCAATTTATAATGTAGTTAACTAAAAAGTGAAAAAAGGGAATAATGTAAATACAGAACTTCCAAATGGCAAGGAAGTTCAAGAACAAATAGGAGAAAAAATTAATAAATTACAAGCTAACCTCAAGGAAAATTAATACACCTGAACTTCAAAATAAAAAAAGAGGAAAACCAAAAAGATCCAGTTAATAGGAACACAATAGAAATGAAGACAATGAAAAGAAACCCCATAAACAAATGTTGTTGTTGTTGTTAAGTGCCGTCGAGTCGGGTCATAAACAAATGTAAAGTGCAGAAAATTATGTGAAACAAAGGAACCAGCAGCATCACACAAAAAGACACAGAAAAATGATAACAATTAAGTCATATCTATAACAATTACATTGAATATAATTGGATCTCTGGTAGCATAGTGGTTACGAATTGGGCTACGAACCGCAAGGTCAGTAGTTTGAAACTACCAGCTGTTACTCGGGAGAAAGAAGAGTCTTTCTGCTCCCGTAAAAATTTACAGCCATGGAAACCCTGTACAGGGTAGTTATGAGTCAGAATTGACTCCATGGCACATAACAACAACAACAACAACATGGCACCAGTCCAGAGACAGAGCTGAATAGATAAGAACACTGGTTAAACAAACTTCGATGCACACACACAATGAAATACTACAATGATGAATAATGATGTATCTGCAAAACACCTCACAACGTGGATGAACCTGGAGGACAATATGCTGAGTGAAATTAATCAATCACAAAAGGGAAGATATTGTTTGAGACAAATGTAGCAAAAAATTAAGAAATGCCTATTAAGGAAGGAGCTCTGGTAGCGTAGTGGTTACCAATCGGGCTGTGAACCGCAAGGTCAGCAGTTCAAAACTATCAGTTGTTACATGGGAGAAAGATGAGGTTTTCTGCTCTGGTAAAGATTTACAGCCTCAGAAATCCTGGACAGGGTCACTATGAATTGGAACCGATTCCAAGGAACATAACAATAACAACAACAACAATTAAGGTCGGGAGAGGGAAAATTAAAAAGAAGCCTCTTTAGAAGCAACAATGGTTAGACTTGTTTTCAGACAGGACCAGTCCCTGGAGAAGGATGTCATACTTGATTCAATACAGGAACTGCAAATAAGAGGAAAATGCCTATTGAGATGCAATGACACAGAGATTGCCACAGTGGGCTCAAACACAACAATTTTAAGGACAACATAGGAAGAGGCGATGTTTCATTCGGATGTTCATGGGATTACTTTAGGTTGGAGTATAACTCACCAATATCTAACCACTGCTAACTAAATAATATTACTCCTGAAAAAGTACACTTTACTGCAGACCTTGGAGTTATCAGTCCAGTGCTAATCCTACAGTGCCATACCAGGACTTCACTCTCTGCTTAAAACTGCAATAATTAAAGTTAGAATTTCAATGATTAGCTCTCTAGAAGTCAAAGTCAAATATTATAACAAAATGTACAAATACCTGGAGTTAGAAAACCAAAAGGGAAGAACACACTCAGTATTTCTCAAGCTGAGGGAACTGAAGAAAACAATCAAACTTTGGCTTGCAATATTGAAGGGTGGGGAGCTGCTGGTTAATGTATTGGACTGCAAGGTCAGTTTGAATTTCAAGGTTAGCAGTTCAAGCTCAACTGCCACTACTAGGAAACCTTACAAGGGTTGTTAAGGGTCAGAAATGATTCTACAGCACTTAACAACAACAATGTGCAAAATAATGAATGATACAACAGTAACAAAAGAAGATGGAAGGAATACACAGAGTCACTGTACTAAATAGAAATGATTGATGTTCAACCATTTCAAGAGGTATTTCTCAAGCTGAGGGAACTGAAGAAAAAAATCAAACTTTGGCTTGCAATATTGAAGGGTGGCCAGATAGTTGTCTTCCAAATATCTTGGCAGAAATGAATGAATGCCTCCTGTGCTGCCTCACTTACTTGACAGATTTCAATTTTTATTCCATAAATTTCTGGTGCCTTGTTCTTTACCAATTTCTTCAATGTACGTTGGACTTCTTCCTTGAGTATAATTTGCTCTTGATCATATGCTACCTCTTGAAATGGTTGAACATTTACCATTTCCTTTTGGTACAGTGACTCTGTGTATTCCTTCCATCTTCTCGATGCTTCCTGCATCATTCAATAATTTGCCCAGAGGCTTGAATTTTTTTCGTCAGTTTCCTCAGCTTGAAAAATGGTGAGTGTGTTCTTCCTTTTTGGTTTTCTGATTCCAGATCTTTGCACATTTTGTTGTAATGATTGGCTTTATCTTCTCATAGCATTTAAAGACAGATTACATTTTTTTACACTATAAAAATAGTAACTATACAATAAAAAATGACAAAATATCTCTACATCCTATGTATTATCAAATGTAGCTTCACCAGTAAAGTGCTAAAGAGTACCATATTCTTCTAATTGTATCATGTTCTTTTCACTATCTGTCTTTTTCAGTATCCCAGTGAGGACTTACATTAATTAAATCATAACAAACAAACCTCAGACAAAGCCACTTTAAGAGACATTTTACAAAATAAATGAACTCTCCTTTTTGAAAATGAAAGATTGAAATTAAAACGAAAGACAATGAAAATTCCAAAACTGTTCCAACTTTAAGGAGTTTAAAGAGGCATGAAAAGTTGATACAACAAAAATCTTGAATTTAAACCCGTATTCGAGGAAAAATTATTGGGACAGTTTCAGGAAACTGGAATATGGTTTATATTTAGGTAAAAGTTTTATATGAAGTTATGTTATCTGGATTTAAATTGTTCTGTGCTTATAAGAGAGAATATGTATATTAGCAAACACACTGAAATAATCAGGGTCATAATGTATGAAACTGAATGGTTTAAAATTAGGAAAGATCTGCATCAGGGTTGTATTATTTCACTATACTTATTCCATATGTATAGTGATCACATAATAAGAGTAGTTGGATTATATGAAGTAAAACATGGCATCGGGATTGGAGGAACACTTATTAATAAC
>NW_006408562.1:4733254-4745337 GCF_000296735.1 Chrysochloris asiatica | reverse complement strand
TAAAGTGGAGGGTCAGAGAAAAAGAGGAAAACCCCGAGTGAGATGGATTGGCACAGTAGCAGCATCAACGAGCTCACACGTAGCAAGGAATTTTGAGGTTCATCCAGGATTGGGCAGTGTTTCATTCTTTTGTGCATAGGGTCACTATGAGTCAGTATCGACTCCATGGCACCTAACAACAACATTAATGTATGAAACATACACATTAAAATAATTTAAAAACTGTGTATTTTGTTACTTAATATGTACTATAAACACATACCTATTTGTCTACAGAGAATGATACAATTTGGTAAAATATGATGAATCTAGGTACTCATTTGTTAAAGTCCTCAGATATTAATAAGAAGGTCACTATCCAAACTGAACAGTTGTTCCTTGGAACTGAAAAAGATGCCTGTCAGCTTCTGTAAATATTTACAACCTTGGAGACCCTCTGAGGCAGTTTCTTCTTTGTCCTACATGGTTATAATGAGTCAGAAATGACATAATGGCAGTGGATTTTGGACTTTGGAGAATCTGAAAAGAATATTTATACTATGCTTACAACTTTCCTGCAAATTTAAAGTATTTCCAAATAAAATGTATTTAAATGAAGTAGAAAATAAACCACAGAAAATTTCAAAGACAGTTTGAATAACATGAATATTGTTAGCATTCGCGTATGGTGAGCTTTTACAATTCAAGGAGTTTGAATACACTGATGTAAAGGGAAATCAGTACTATGAATGGATAATTCACACACAGACACACCAAGTTGTCAAATGCAAATAAAAATAATTTTTTAAGACAGAGAAATCAAATGATACAAATAAAAATACATTTTTAGTTAGTTAGTTTTTTTCTTATTTCTTCATTTTTTCCTTAATGGAGAAATTACTAGAAAGACTCATCTATACATGCATGCATTGCTGTGGAAACCTAATTTGCTATCAGGTTTGAGGAAATCCATTGGCAATCTTTATCTGGATCATTTAAAAATGTTTATATACTCTAGTCCATTAATCCTGCTTCTATGATTATTTTTTGCATAAGATGATCTAGCAAGCAATTAAAAGTTGACATATAAGGGTACTTATTACACAGATTTAATAATATGGAGAGAAATGATAATATACTGCACATTTGCTGATTGGTCCTATTTAGACTATTCTGAAATAATAGAGTATTATAAAGCTTCCATAATAATGACTTTTGGACATAACTCAAGGTAATGATGTTGTGATCAGTATATGTTGTTATAGGAAATTAACTGTATAGTGTAGGTAAAATATCTATCCTCTACATAGAGAGGCAGGAGTCCTCGTTTGGTACTGTGGGATAAGCACTGAACTGCTAACTGCAAGGTCATTTCAAACCCACCAGTTGCTCCTCAGAAACCCTATACAGAAGGTTGCTATGAGTTGGAACGAACTGGATGGTACACAACAACAATAGAGCGACAAGGAGAGACAATGAAATACAAACTTCCTTCACTTAACAAGTTTTAAGTATATTTTACACACACATGCACATAATAGGGGTGTCTCTTTACGACAAAAATTATACATTTCAAGTGAGTACATGTCCTTTAGTACATGTCCTGTTCCTCTTATCATTGACCATATAGTATGCGATTATACATAACAGAAAGTAGTAATTAGTAGTCACAGTGCAGAGACTAGCTTGGTGTGACTTTTCTAGCTCTAATCTTGTAACTCACACCAGACAACTTTTTCTTGATAGGTAAGAAAACCCACTATCACACTACCATTGAGTAAATTCTAGTTCATAATGACCATGTATAGTGTTTCTGAGACTGTAAATTTTTAAGGGAGTAGAAAGCCTCATCTTTCTCCCTCTGAGAAACTGGTGGGTTTGAACTGTCCAACTTGCAGTATCAGTTAGCCATTCAGTGCTTATCTTACAGCACACTAGAGCTTGGGTAAGAGAAGATGTGAGAAAAGACTGATAGGATTATATGACTCAGTTGTGAGCTATTAACAGTTAACAGGGCTAATTGTGATTATAAAAACTTAAATCTATAATGTTGGGATTGGTCATATTTCCAATCCTTCTTGATATAAAATAAGTCATCTTAGCAACAGAAGGAAAAATTTCAAGGCCAGGAGTGGAGCTCATCCTTTGGATCCTAAGATCCTTGCTCACTGAAACTCCTTGATCGAAAGACAGAAAGCTGGGCAAGAGGGGAACAAAAGAGGATTGCAGAGGAGCAGTAGCAGAATCAAGGATCAGAGGATGAGAAAGAGAGGTGGGTTTCCTTGCCCATGGGGCAAGTAAAGCTGAATGTCTTTGAACAAG
Source organism: Chrysochloris asiatica (assembly GCF_000296735.1). Taxonomy (NCBI): domain Eukaryota; kingdom Metazoa; phylum Chordata; class Mammalia; order Afrosoricida; family Chrysochloridae; genus Chrysochloris; species Chrysochloris asiatica. Next base: position 4,743,036 of record NW_006408562.1, on the reverse strand, counting down.
ATTCTTGCTTGTGGAGTAGGATGCCTCCAGGTTCTTAATCTAGGAGATTAGATTTATCAACCCACAGAGCTAGAGCTGAGTACCTTCACAGTTAGGTATATAGTGGACTAGAGTGCCTTTTGGGTATTTATCAGCAGTCCTAAAAGAGCTTTGTAACATTGTCTGAGCAGAGCAGAGGCCAAGGGGCTCTAGGCATGACTGGGAAGAAGGTGATCTGACCAAAGAACTGTATCCTGACTATTTCTGATCCTGAATTATAGCCTGTTGACTTCTCTAAAAAAAAAAAAAAATCCATACTTGTGAGTATTGTCTGTGAGTTCTGTGTGGCCATTGAAATAAATGATCAAACCCAGATGAGAAGTAGAGAACGCTATGGGAGAGATGGTGGGTGTCTGAATTGCTAAAGAAGATTGGAAGGTGGAGAAAGCATGTCTAACCACAGCCTCATAGGAATTAGCCTTGCACTAACATGAAATTTGATTCTACTTCCCTCTGGTGAAGTAACAGGAGGTCAGACACTGTCCCCATATCATATTTTATTTTTGTAATATTAGATAACACCTGATAGAACATGCACTTGAGCAAAGGGCAGAACTTGGGATATGGGACGAAGTTTTGCATTACAAATGATAGATTACTTTTAGCAAGAAATGCAAGTAGTTTCTCAGTTTCAGAGACATTTTAAAATTTTTATTCAAAACTCTACAAATAAACAAGTTGTATTGGAACCACATTCTCTCCTTTATTTTACATTATGATGTGGCTATTTGGGAAACAATCATGAACTAAGAAGTGGTAGAATTCATTCTTATGTTGTTTGTTTGTTTAAAATTGGATTCTGTTACTTTCATGTATAATAACGTTATACCTTGATTATTCTCTTAAACACTTACTCTCACCAAATATAGTTGAATCCATTGACAGTAAACTGAATAACTAAGGACAGATAAATATATATACTTGCATCTAAAATGTTTATTGCCTGTAATTATATGTGATTAGCATAAAACATAAAGTAAGTAAATTAATGAGATTCCTACAGTGCCACACTAAGCCTCCTTATTTATAGGAGATAAAAATAGAATAAAAATGTCTATAAAACTATTTTTAATACTAATTTGTTTAATTTAAATGTAGTTTACATAACATCTGCATTATTTTATTTTAGATTGATTGTACTATTTGATTAAATGTGTTGTATTTAATTTTTAGAGTGATATTTTTCAATTGCAAAATGATTCAGATTCAAGCAGAATAAAATCTTAGGCAAAAGTCATTAAGTTAGTGAATGGGAGATGCTTGTAAAATCAAGCTATCCATCTCTATGCCATTATAAATACATATTTAAAATAACTCACATATAATCTTTACAATATTTTTATTTCATCACCAATTTAGTTAAGTAATCATTTAGCTGCTCAACAATGCTTTATGTATTTTACTTGTCACAGTAAGTAAATATTTATTTGTAGAGTTTGAAAAACTGCAAACTTACATGTCAGTTGTTTGTCTACTTGCTGTTAGACTCAATCTAGTATAAATGAGTGCAGGTGTTATTTTAAACTAAGTTTCATTTAAACAAATGCATATTAAAATATAGCTTTTATAAACATTTTTACTTTATTTATTATCTCCTATAAACAAGGATGCTGGTGTGGCATTGTAGGATAGGCAGTGGACTGCTAACTCCAAGGTCAGCAGTTTAAACCCACTGGCTGCTCCTTGGAAACCTAATACAGGGTTTCTGTACCTCCTATGGATGCGAAAGCTAGACAGTGAATAAGGAAGATCGTAGAAGAATTGATGCCTTTGAGTTATGGTGTTCAAGAGCAAAAAGATCAATTGGAGGACCAATGCATGGCTTACCCAAGCCATTGCATTTTCAATAGCCTCTTATGAAAGTTGGATAATGAATGAAGAAGACTATAGAATAATTGATGCATTTGAGTTACATTGTATTGGAGAAGAATATTAAAAGATCAAACAATGTATTGCATTAGGCAAATACGCTGCACAAGACCTTTTTAAAGTGTTGAAGAGCAAAGATGTCAGCTTGAGGACTAAGGAACCCCTAACCCAAGCCATGGTATTTTCAATAACCTCATATGCATGCAAAAGTTGGACAGTGAATTGGGAAGACTATAGAAGAATTGATGCCGTTATGTTATGGTGTTGGAGGAGAATATTGAAAGTGCCATGGGCTGCCAAAAGAACCAATAGATCCGTTTTAGAAGAAGTGCAGCCAGAGTGATCCTTAGAGGCCAAGATGGCCAAACTTTGTCTCTCATACTTCAGACATATTGTCAGGAGGGACCAGTCACTGGAGAAGGATGTCATGTTTGGTAAGGTGGAGGGTCAGGGAAAAAGAAGAAGACCCTCAACAAGATGAATTGGCCATGTGGCAGCATCGATGGACTCAAGCGTGGCAACAGTAGTGAGGTTGGCCCAGGATTGGGCAGTGTTTCATTCTGCTGTGTATAAGTTTGCTATGAGTTGGTAATGACTCGATGGCACCTAACAACAACAACATACATCAGAATCAAGTCTACAGCATTGAACAACAACCACAAAAATAAATAAATAAAGGTCTTGATGACACAGTGGGAGAAGCATCAGGCTGCTAGTTGAAAAGTCTGTGATTCAAAATCCCCTGCTGCTTTACAGGCTAAAACAAGGCAGACTGCTTCTGAAAATCTTTGCAGCCTCAGTAACTCTAGGAAGCAGCCACACTCTGTCCTATAGCATTGTTATGACTCAAAATCAAATTGACAGCAGAGGGTTTGATGTAGATTTGGGTCATATAAACAGGATCTACTATAGAATATTTAATCTGATTTGAGACTTGTTAAAAGTAAAGAAGACATAAAATACTTACTGATGAAGATCAAAGACCACACCTTTCTTCAATATAAAGAAATAAAAAATCTTCACAACTAGACACATAAAAGCATCATGATAAATGAAGAAAAGACTAAAGTTGTGAAAACTTTCATTTTTCTTGCATCCACTAATCAACACTCATGGAAGAAAGTAGCAGTCAAGAAATCAAACGGCATATTGCACTAGGCAAATCGATTGCACAATACTTCTTTAAAGTGTTTAAGAGCAAAAAGATCAAATGGAGGACCAAGATGTGGCTGACCCAAGACATTGCATTTTCAATAGCCTCTTATGAAAGTTGGATAGTGAATGAAGAAGACTATAGAATAATTAAGGCATTTGAGTTACATAGTATTGGAGAAGAATATTAAAAATTTCAGGCAACTAAACAAATACGTTTTGGAAGAAGTACAGCCAGAATGCTTCTTAGAAGGCAGAGTGGTGAGACTATCTCTCATACCTTGGACATATTAACAGGAGGGGCCAATCCCTCAGAAGGACATCATGCTTTGTAAAATGGAGGATCAGTGAAAAACAGGAAGACCCCCAATGAGGTGGACTGGCATAGTGGTGGCAGCAATGTGTCCAAACACAGTAACAACTGTAGACATTATGGAGTTCTGTGTTCTTTTGTGCATGGGGTCACTATGGGTTGGAACTACTCCACACCACCTAACAGCAAAAGCAATATGACTGAAACGACACATTAGTAAATAGTTTCAAAATTAAATCCACAAGTCATTGCCCCAGTGCTTTACAGCGGAACAGTCTCTGCAACTCCAATCATCTGCACGTTACTTCTTCTCCTCCTTTAGAAGACTTATAGTTTGCAATGACACTGGCTATAACTAATGTGATCATTGCAATTTTCACTGTCATGGCCTACCAACTTGCATCACTAGCCACTACCTCTAAATCTCCTTCCCTCCTGGCCAACTCTTTGAATTTGGACCACTCCCAGGTTGCATATGCCATTTTGATGTCACAAAGCCACTTCCACATGAACTCCTTTCTAGTATCTCTAGCAATAGTATCCCAAAGTTGAGCCTCCTTCCTTTCTTAGGGATCCTGGCTATCTCTTGTTTTTCTAAGAACCTAGGCAGCATATTTCTGAAATGGGTACAGACCAGATGTCTCTTCTGCATGTGGCTCCTCTACAGAGCCCATTCTCTCTTTGTTGTTTGTTGTTATTAAGTGTGGCACAGTCAGTTCTGACCCATAGTGACCCTGTCTAGGGTTTCCAAGCAGTACTGGTGAGTTTGCAGTGCAAACAACTTTGCAGTCTGACTCATGAGCCCATAGCGCCACACAAGAGGATGTTAAATTTCAGAGGCATGGAGTCTTCTAAATAAAGAATGGTGTTTAGAGATTCTTCACCAAAGAGTTCACATTTTTCAATGATTTGAGTTACTTTGCCTGGTACTCACTCTCCTGAAGCATATGCAAGGGCCCCATCTAAATGAATTAGCTGGTTACATGGGCCTCCATAAGATCATACATATCTGAAAGCTAGAGAAATAATGAATAATAAATGCCAACCATTTATAATTATTATTATTTTATGGTTAAAAAAAGGAATCAGAACAAAATAACAAAATATTGTGAGGTAGAGGAAAATTTAAGGAAAACATAAAGTTACTCACATTTCCTGATCTCTGGTAGAATTTCCTTGGCAGTATTAAACTACCACCTAAGCTGATTATCAATGGGATGTACTTTCATAAGCAGAAGTTTACTACAAAGGAGCTCTGATAGTGTAGTGGTTACGAGTCAGGCTGTTAACCTCAAGGTCAGCAGTTCAAAATTATCAGCAGTTTCACAGGAGAAAGATGAGGTTTTCTACGCCCATAAAGATTTACAGCTTTGGAAACCCTATACAGGGTCACTATGAATTTGAACTGACTCCGCGGCACACCACCACCACCATTTTACTACAAAACCAACAGCTCCCATATTCAGAGGCGTGACGGTATGTAGCAATATCCCTGTAGCAGTGGACAGTGGAGTGAGGAGATTAATAATCACCATTATCCATTTTTTATTAATGGTAAACTTAAATATTTACATTTATTTATGTTTCATTGATTTGAAAATGGAATTGTCATTTTACAAAACTACTTTAATAATGATAAAATAATATTTAAAACTGTTATTTATCACATATTTGGTATATTTAAAAAGAAATGGAATTAATATTTAGGTGAATCAATATTACTATAAAGTGCAATTAGAGTCATGCAAAATTCTAATATGTGGGCCATGTTCTTATAGTATAAGCACAAGAAGACTTCACAGAGTTCATGGAAAAAATCCATTATCTCTTTTAGATCCCATTTTTTATTAATTTTTACAAGCCCCTTCGTGTATTACATATAATTATAAAGGTAGGGAAAATAATGAAACCTCTATTTTAGCTCAACTCCTACCCCAGTGAAACAAATAGGAAGTTAGGAGAAATATTCTAGAAAGGCACTCTTTAGCTTGTTACAAAATCATAACTTCGTATTTTTCTCTTTTATATACCTGTTTCCTCAGGGTCATAAAAAGTAGATAAAATATTTATTTATATATAAAATAACACTTAATAAGAATGAAGTTACTTACAAAGGAGGACCAATAAGACTAAGCTCTGACTTCTCAGCAGAAACCATGCAAGTAAGAAGACAGTGGAATAACTTATATAAAACTCTGAAAGAAAAGAATTACCAACCAAGATTCTATGCCTAGCAAAATATCCCATCAAATAAATATGATGGTGAAATTAGGATATTTCTAAACAAACAGATGTTAAAAGAATTTGTTCAAACCAGGCCAACCTTACAAAATATACAAAATGGACAGAGAACCAACATCAGTAAACAACCTGAGATTAACATAAATGACAATTTCATCCACAACTCAACCCAAACTTCTTGTGTTGTTAAGTGCTGTCAAGTCAGAGCCAATGTACAGCAATGATGTATAGGGTTTCTGAGTAGTTGAGATGTGTTTGAACAGCCAAAGTTGCAGTTATTAGTTTAGTGTTTTTCTAACAGTGATACAATATGACATAGAAGTATCAAAAGTGAAACAAACTTGTTGTTAAGTGCCTTTGAGTCAGTTTCGACTGAAGTGACTCTGTATAGAGTTTCTGAAGAGTGATTAGTGGATTTGAACAGCATCACATCAGGAATTCAAAACAAACCTCATTGTTAAGTGCTTTCTAGTCGGTTCTGACTCCTAGCGACCCTGTATAGGGTTTCCAAGGAGTGGCTGGTGAATTTGAACTGCCGGCCTTGCAGTTCAAACTGACCTTGTAGTCCAGGGCATTAACCCATAGCCACACACCAAGACTCCAAAACCTAAACAACCAAAATTGTTGTTGTTAAGTACCGTGGAGTTGGTTCCAAATCATAGTGACCCTGCAAAGGGTTTCTGAGGTTGTAAATCATTACTGGAGCAGAACGCCTCATCTTTCTCCAGCAGAAATGCTGGTAGTTTTGAACTGCCGACCTTCAGGTTAGCAGCCCAATTCGTAACCACTAGAGCACCTTTAAAAGACCAAAATTAGGGAACCAGAAATATCAGTTTGTAACAACAACAACCAAAAAAACTCTACAATACAAAAAGAGGAAATCGTGTAGTTACTGTTACAATACCAGGTCCGCCATTTTAGGCTGTACCTTCCAGGTTCTTCCCTCTCCTCTCACTTCAACTCCATTTTGTCTGTTTCTCTGCCCTAAGCTACAAGGTATGTAGTTTAAAGGGCAACATGGCTTTTGATAGGCCACAGCTGAATCACCTTAGCAATGACCACTCCCTTCCTGTTGAACCTATATAAGACCACTCCCTTTCAGTTGACTTTCTCTTCTCCCTCTTCTTCTTTCTGTCCTCTCTTCTCTTCTTCTTCTTCCCTTCTCTCTGCCTTCTGCTTTCTCTCTCTGGCAGAGGTCACCTTCCTCTTCCTAACCCTGAATAAAAGTCTCTAGATGGACCATCTGGTGTGCGGTGTGGTTGAATACAATCCAGGAGAAAAATAAAATAAGGAAGTAAACAAATCTATCTGTAACCTAGAATTAGACCAACACTTATTCCTAGCCCTAGCCCAACCCCTACCCTAGTCCCTCACACTAGCCATACTCCTAACCCCAACAAAACTAAGTGATACCCTAGGCCTAATAATGCACTGAACTGCGAATTCAGTTTGAATCACAAGGTCGGCAGTTCAAGCTCACTAGTGCTCCTCGGACACCCTATACAGGGAACCTGTATGTAGGAATTGACTCCAAGGCACTTAACAATAACAACAACAACCTAAACCTAACCATAGTACTCACCCTAACGTCTTATTCCTACATTCCTACAGTAAATAAATAGATAAAAAAGCAAACAAATGCCTGATGACAAATGCCTAAAATCAAAAACAAAAATATCATTATGTCCTGGATTTAAAATTGTTTGCATTATGTGCTTAGATCAATTAATCCTTTTTCTATAAGGAAGAGGTAGTTATTTAAAGGGAATGAGTTGACGGGAGAGGAGAGGTTTGTGAATGATGCTTTAAACAATAACCCAGAATATAAAATAATCATAAATATGTAACCACTAAAGTTATTTTTCCACCCACCATCTACCAAAGGAGTCCTGGTGTGGCTCTGTGGGTTAATGTGCCAGACTGAAAAGCTGTTTGAACTGCAAGGTCCGTGGTTCAAGCTCACCAGCTTCTCCTTGGAAACCCTATACAGGGTCACTATGGGTCGAAACCGACTTGACAGCACACAACAACAATAACAACCCACCAAAAGACTATTACACTATATTCATATTGCTCACTGATCCTGTGTGATAAATGCCTGACTTGCCCTTTAATGATGGACTTTAAACAAGTTCTATTATGACTGATAAAGTAGAAAAAAAAAACACAGACTGTAACTTTTACATTGTGGATGATTTGTCACAGTAACCAGAATGAGAAAAATTATGGGCTGAAGTCCTGGAATGGGAGGCTAGGAAAAGGTGTGATGAATCCTTTCAGGAGCCTTAGGCATGAGCCTGCAGAGGCACAGCCATTGAAAGTCGTGCAATTGGCCGCTCTCTTTGAGTGGCTGTCATCTTGGAGCAGGATGCTGTCATCTTTAATTAGGGTGTCAATATCTTGGTATGCCTTAATGTTATGTGAATTTTCCCTCACTTTGAAATAATTGAACCAATGTCTACTCTCAACAAATTCTCCATCACCTTCATTAATTGCATGGGTATCTTTTAAATAATTGAAAAGGCTGTGAGTGTTATTTTGTACTAAAGTAAGGCTAAACACGAACCGTATGCATATTGGGTAGAATGCAATCAATTTTCTAATCAGAAGTAAATCAGTTTACCTAGATAGAAAAAAGAAGGTAATCAGAAGAGGTGACTAGAATTTAGAAACCAGTAGGTTTCTGAGACCACAATCTGTCAGTTTGTCTTACCATGATTGCTTGTGTGCTGCTCTGATGCTGAAAAATTTCCCACCAATATTTCAAATATCAGCAGGGTCACCCATGGTGAAGAGGTTTTACTGGAGCTTCCCAAGTAAAACAGAGTAGGAAAAAAGACCAAGTGATTTACTCCCTGAAAATCACCGATGCAAACTCCATGGATTACAAGAGAACGTTGTCTGTTTTTGGTATGTTGTCATGAGGGATCAATCACTGGACGAGGGCATAATATTTGGTGAGGTAGTAGTCTTGTAAGGCAAGGGAGACCCTTGGTGAGATGGGTTGGTGGGAGAACAGATTCAAGCATATTGGTTCAAACATATTCAAACATAACAGGCAAAATTTCATTCTGTTGTAAATAAGGTCACCATGACATAATCAACTCAATGGCAGCTATCCAGGTTCTTAAGAATTGAATCAGCACCAATTTCTTCAGTGATCAGAAGTCTAGACAGAAGGGAAAATGCATAGTTTCCAGAATGTGCATAACAATTGATTTAGAATTGTGGATGGCACGGTTTCCCAGCCATCAAATGGGAATAGCTAAAGAAGGATGAGGTACCATGTGGCTCTGAGTACAAATTTTATAGGATCCTGAAAATCCCAATATACTTTGCATAGAGTGTGGTTCTACAGATTACAATTTTAAGGATGGGTTTTGTAAATGGGTTCTCAAGTCTGACTGGTCTTAAAGGTAGTGACAACTCTGTCTCAGGTAGTTAAGAAGACTCAGCTAATTTACAGAATAAGATGGCAACAGAAATAAGCAAATGTCACCACCAATTGATCAAATATTTGTGCAAAACAAGGCTCTGGGTGACTGCAAATATAATTTGTCAAAATGAGAAGCTTAATGAATTTGGCTGGTTGGTCCTACTTTCACTCGACAAAGTAGTGAAAGAAAGAATTGAGCTCAGGGTTTCAGAATCACCACTCAAGTGCCGTAAAATATCATAAAGTTTCCTGCTTGCACCCTAAAACAAAGCTTTACTTCTAGTAGTAACAGAGCTGATGTTACCAAAATCAGAATCTTATCATTGTTATTAGGTGCCATCGAGTCAGTACCAATTCATAGTGACCCTATGCACAACATAACGAAAAACTGCCCAACCCTGGGCCAAGCTCACAATTGTTGCCACACTTGAGCCCATTGATGCTGCACTTTGCCAGTCCATCTCGCTGAGGGCCTTCCTCTTTTTCTCTGACCCTCCTTACCAGAACCTTATTATAGGAGTGATTAAACTACAAAGCCAATTGAATTCCCATTCTCAAATGCTATCTAAAGTCAAAGTGAGGGTACTGATTGAGAAGAAATAGGATCCTGAAACTTCAGGATGGGGATATACAGATAAATAATCAGGAAGCTGGGGGCATTGGACATCAGCCTACAAAATTTCATTGAATCACTCCTGCCAACAATCCCTCCCCTCCCATCCAAAGAGATTA
>NW_006408562.1:4730708-4732164 GCF_000296735.1 Chrysochloris asiatica | reverse complement strand
CTACAGTCCTGATCTTGCTCCTTCAGATTTCTCTTTGTTTCCCAAACTCAAATAGCATTTCAAAGAAACACAATTTCAGTCCCTGGAGAATGTCAAAACTGCCATTTCAATGTGGTATAAATCAAAGAATATATCATCATTTAAGAAAGTATTAAAGAGCTAGGAACACCACCTTCAGAAGTGTGTAGACTTAGATGGAGGATATGCTGAGAAACAGTAGCTTCACTTTTAGATATTTCTTCTTATAAGGGTGGCTATGCTTTTATGGTGATATTTTTTACTTCCCCTCAAATTTCATAACTCAGATGGTAACTGTGTAAAATTTAAAGTCAGTACAAACTAATATCAGGAAATGCTCTCCACCACATCATTAAAGAATAAGAAAGGACTTTGGAAACAACAGAAGAGTGGCATTTTCCATTCCTGTTCACATGACACCATTCTGCTTTCATAAAACAAATAGTAGCATGAAAACTACAGACTATATGAAGAGATAGCAACAACCAAAGTCAGTAGCACAATTTAATTTGAGAACCAACTTGCATCCACCAAGCAAATGAATGTAGTATTTACTCTAAAAAAAAAAAAAAAAAAATCACCTGCTGCTTGAATGATATTCACATAAGGAATTACATGGAAACTTTTCACAAAATACAAGGAGCTTATACTTGGAGCTTATGTTGGGTAAGAAGGAGTCCTGGTGTGGCGCTGTGGGTTAATGCACTGAACTGCAATGTCACTTTGAACCACAAAGTCGGTGGTTCAAGCTCATCAGCTGCTCCTCAGAAACCCTATACAGGATCACTATGCATCGAAACCAACTCAACGGCACTTACCAACAACAACCATGATGGATAATATTAATCATAATTGCAGAAGGAAGTTAACTGACTTTATGCTTCAGTTCTGGAAAGTTTAGGTATACTGTGGAATGTCCTAGACATCCAATGCATTTGCAACCATAGCTGCATTACAGCTACATTTGACAACCATTTTTTCAAAAAACCAACCTCCTAAGCCTTAGCCTTTTCGTCTACTCTGTTCTCATTATTCTACTCACTCCTTGAAAAGTACTAGCGCACAATTTATTAGCCAAGTGTTGTTGTTGCTGTAAAGTGCTGTTGAGTTGGTTCCAACTCATAGCGACCCTGTATAGGGTTTTCCAGGAGTGACTGGTGAGTTTGAACTACTGACCTGGTGGTTCAGACCAACCTTGAATTCGAGTGCTTATCCTATGGTGCCACACCAGGACTTTAATAAATTCATAATCTGCCACTTCTCTTACCTGTATTTTTTCTAATTTTATTAACTCTCTACCAATTAGGGCAAATGTAGATGGGTAGAAGATAATCATAGTTGAGGGTGGTGAGACTTGTCTCTTGTTCTTTGGACTTGTTTTTAAGAGGAATCTCTGGAGAAGAACATCATGCTTTATAAAGTGGGGACTCAATGAAAA
>NW_006408562.1:4722825-4729043 GCF_000296735.1 Chrysochloris asiatica | reverse complement strand
ACTACGTAAAACAGAATAAAACACTGTCTGGTCCTGCATCATCCTCACAAATTGGAGATTTGAGCCTGTTGTTTTTTGCCATTTTTTAAATCAATCTAGTTGGGCATCATCCTCTTTTTCATTGAGTCCCCACTTTATAAAGCATGATGTTCTTCTCCAGAGATTCCTCTTAAAAACAAGTCCAAAGAACAAGAGACAAGTCTCACCACCCTCAATTCTAAAGAGCAGTCTGGCTGTACTTCTGCCAAGACAGATTTATTTGTTCTCCTAGAAGTCCATTGTACTTTTAATTATTCTTCAGCAACACCATAGTTAAAATGCATCAATTCTCATACAGTCTTCCTTACTCATTGTCTGACTTCCGCATGCATATGAGGCAATTGAAAATACCATGACTTGGGTGAGACACACCTTAGTTCTCAAACTGACGACTTTTACCCTTGAAGAGTTCTTTTACAGAAAATTTGCCTAATGTAATACATCATTTGACTTCTTGACAGCTGCTTCCATGAGTGTTGGTTGTAGATGCAAGAAAATGAAGTATTTGACAACTTGAATCTTTTTCTCCATTTATTATGATGTTGTTTATTGGTCCATTGGTGAGGGTTTTCATTTCCTTTACACTGCAGCACAATCCATACTGAAGGATGCAGTCTCTGATCTTCATCAGCAAGAATTTAAAGTCCTCTTGCCTTCCAGCAAACATGATTGTTACATCTGCATATCTCAAACTGTTCCTGAGTCTTCCTCAATCTTGATTCCATGTTCTTCATATACTCTAGTTTCTTGGACTATTTGCTCAGCAAAGAGATTAACTAAGTATGGAGAAAGGATACAACCTTTATGCAAACATTTCCTGATTTTAAAATATTCATTCAGTATCCCCTTTTTCTGTTCAAACAATTGTCTGCTAGTCTGTGTACAGGTTCTTCATGAGCACAATTAAGTGTCCTGGAATATCCATTCTTCACAATATTATCTATAGTTAGTTTTGATCCCCACAGTCGAGTGTCTTTGCATATTCAATGAAGCACAAGGAAAATTCTTTTTGGTATTATCTGCTTTTTGACAAGATTCATGTGATGTCAGCAGTTTCTGAAATGAAAGAGGATTTCTAGCATTTATTATTGAAGATCAAAGATTGTAGCCTTCAGTATGGATTACATCTCAATAAAAAGAAAAGAAATCATTACAACTGGACAAACTAGCAATATCATTATTCCTTCTCCCTGCCGTCCCAAAAGCCAACAAATACCACATTGTGATCAAGTTCATTTCAACTCATAACTGCCCTAAGAGAAACAGAGGTAGTATTGAAGTTGTCAATTATTTCTTTTTTTTTGAATCCACAATCAACACCCAAGGCAACAGTATTCAAAAGATAAAAAGATGTATTGCGTTGGGCAAATCTGCTGCAAAAAAGCTCTTTAAAGTATTAAAAGGCAAAGATGGCATTTTGAGATCAAAGGTGTACTTGACCCAAAAGTGTACTTTGGACTTGTTTTTAGGAGAAATCTCTGGAGAAGGACATCGTGCTTATAAAGTGGGGACTCAATGAAAAAGAGAAAGATGCTTAATGAGATTGATTTTAAAAATGGCAAGTACATTGCATCTTCAACTGCCTCACATGCATGAGAAAGTTGGGCAGTGAGTAAGGAAGATCAGAGAAAAATCTATGTATTTGAATTATGACATGGCAAACAATATTAAATATACCATTGGCTTTCAGAAGAATAAATGACTCTGTCTTGGAAGAAGTACAATCAGAATGCTACTTAGAAGGGAGGATGGTGCACCTTTGTCTTACCTAATTTGGACATATTACCAGGAGAGAGAAGACTCTGGGGAAGGTCATCTGTTTGGTAAAGTACAGGTTCAGCGAAAACCAGGAAAATCCTCAATAATATGTACTGACACCGCGGCTGTAACAATGAACTTAATTTTAGCAACATCTGTGAGGATGGGCTGGGTTTCATCCTATTGTTCTGTGTGTAAGAACCACATAGATAGCATCTAACAACAATAACAACAACATCTCAAAGCTTTACGAGATGTTTGTTTGAAAAATACAATTTGTCACTAATAATTTAAAACACAATACTGAGTTATTTTTAATCTTTTTCTTTTCAGAAATAATTTCAAACTTTCTCTCTCAGAAAGGATTTGAAATTTAAATGTGACAATAATTCTCAAATAAGGAAATAGAATATAAATGGAAAATTACAGTTAATTAAATTGAAAAAAGAGAGGACTCTATAATATTAACAGGAATTAATTTTTAATTTATAAACATAAATTAAGAAGTTCAATCAGTGGTTGTTGCCTTATAAACATTTGATAAATAAGTAACTAACAAAATCAATAGACTGTCTCTTTAACCAACTTTAATCATTCGGTTAAATTTTTTCTCTAATTGAGAAGTTCATCGATATTCCTAATCACCTACCCTCACACTTAATCAAAGTTGGTAAGTGCATGATTATTAGGCTTAAAATGAATAAAGCACTTTTTAGGTAAAAAAAAAAAAAATAGGGAAAACACATCTTTATTATTAAGTCTTCCTGTTATGATTTACTCCATCTGATTTTCAGTGAAATTTCAATTCTGTTGAGAGACAATTGTGGCTTGATGTGACTGACAATACATGATTTAAGATGTTTTGTTCTTGATTTGGACACAATAATGTCTTAAGGAAGCCCTGATATCATAGTGTGTTAAGCATTGGTCAGGAGGTCAAATCTACCAGTTGCTCCACAGGAGAAAGATGTGGATTTCTGCTCCCATAAAATTTACAGCCTCAGGAAACCCTATACAGGGTCACTATGAGCCGGAAATGACTCAATGGCCCACAGCCACTAACAGTAATGTCTTGTCCTGTATGGGAATGTCTTTAACAATTGTGAAAAATATCTCTGTCAACCTGAACACAATTTCACCCTTTCTTCATAATTATACTGACAAGAAATCAGAATTCTCTATAGACCTGTGTAAGTTGCTTTGGTAGCGTAGTGGTTACAAGTCGGGCTGCTAACCTCAAGGTCAGCAGTTCGAAACTACCAGCTTTTCTGCAGGAGAAAAATAAGGTTTTCTGCTCCTGTGAAGATTTACAGACTCAGAAACCCTGTACAGGGTAGTTGTGAGTTGGAATCGACTCCTTGGCGCATAACTATCACCACCACCACAGACAAGGGTACTGTTTCAATTGTAATCCTCCTATACAAACCACCCTCATCAGTTCTGATCCTCTTTATAATATGGCCTGTATTCACATATCAATATCAAAGTAATTTGAGTATATTTGGCAAACATAATCATTTAAATACTCATGCTTGATAGAATATTTTAAGATACATTAATTCAAAATGAATTATTGCATTAAGAAATGTATAAACTCATATCTCATCATCGGTTGGTAGATTAGTTTTTCTTTGTTTTGTTTTATGATTTTTTAATCTTACTTTTTGCCAGTCTGTTTTTATTTTCTTTTTGCATTTCTATTTTATACCATCACAAATACAATATTTGTATATATAAAAGTATAGGAACAATTAGATAGTGACATCACTAAATTCGCTTAAATCCCAACACATTCTAATAAGATTGTGCTAATTAACTTTTCTTAGAGGAAATCACAAGTCAAATTTCTCATCAGAGCTAATTTAGTTCCCTATCACTATGTTTAATGACCCAGTGGTGTTTGCTCTAACAATATGGGCTTAGGTTTTCAAGGTTAGTTTCACAGAAACTGTTCTATTTTCTATTATTCTGCCTGCATTCTGAACAGAAAGCACCAAAAAAGAATTCTGAGCTCTAGATCAATGGATTGAAGATTAATTAATATATTCTGTATATGGCACTGAAGGATAAGCACTGGACCACAAGGTCAATTTGAATCAGATGATGGTCCAAACCCACCAGCCATTCAGAATCCTTATGCAGGGATGGTATGAGTCAGAACCAACTCTACAACAAAACACAGACACAAAATTTCTAGAAAAATGAAAAATGATAACAATATTATCCAATAAGAATTTTACAGTGCATATACGACTTCATTTTGCTTGGATCCACAATCAACACTCATGGAAGCAGCAGTCAGGAAATCAATGTACTGCATTAGGCAAATCAGCTGCAAGAGACCTGCTTACAGGGTTACAGAGCAAAGATCCCATTTTGAGGACTAAATGTGCACCTGACCTGCCATGATATTATACATTATCTCATATACATGTGAAAGTTGAACAATGAATAATGAAATCTTTAGAAGAATTGATGCTTTGGGATATGGTACAGATGAATAATATTGAAAAGACCATGGACTTCCAGAAGAATTAAAAAAAAAAAAAAATCTGTCTTGTAAGAAGTACAGCCAGATGTTCCTTAGAAGTCAGCATTGTGAGATAGATCATCAGGATGGATCCATTCCCTGGAGAAGGGCACTGTTCTTGGCAAAGCGGAGGGTCAATGAAAAACAGAAAGCCCTCCAACAAGATGGACTGACACAGTGGCAGCAACAATGGGCTCAAATAGAACAATTGTCAAGATGGCATAGAACAGGATAATATTTTGTTCTGTTACAACAGACCCTGAGCCCACTACAGCACCAAACAACATCAACAACATATGATGTTGAATTTTTTTCATTTTTCCTTAGTTGATATAAATGGTCCTAAGTTCTGGTTGGAGTCCTGGTACGGCACTTTGGGTTAATACGCTGGACTGCAAAGTTGCTATGAACCACAAGGTCGGTGGTTCTAGCTCACCAGCTGCTCCTTGGAAACCTTATACACGGTCACTATGGGTTGGAATGAACTTGATGGCATTCAACAATAACAAATAACAAGTTCTAGTGTTAGGTATAACTTTCGATACTAGCACCCATATCTTATTTTCACTTTTATATATTTTACTAGACCCCACTTGTAACACCCATGCCCGTGTCCACTGTCTGATAGCAATTACATTCCAAACTACGATGCAGAACCACTCCAAAAAAAACCTTCCCACCTTCATGACCATTAAAATATTGAAATGTAGGTGTTTTTTGTAAAGAAATATTAAGTATAACACTTGGTTGTTGTTGTTAAGTGTCATCAAGTTAGTTCTGACCCATAACGACTCTTTCATAGGGTTTCCAAGGAGTGTGGCTGGTAAGCTTGAACCACTGACCTTCAGGTTCAAACTGACTTTGCAGTCCAGCGCATTAACCCACAGCACCATACCTGGATTCCAAGCAAAACATTTTAGCATAAAATATAATGATAATTTTCTCTCTTTTCTAGTCATGCTATCTTTATTATTTTTTATCTCCTAGCCTTTTTGTGATAATTTTTGAATAGCACAAAATTATATCGATTATATTGGCCTACCTTTTCTTTTTGTTCCCTAATTAAGAATGTCAAAAGTATAGCACTAGGAGGCATGATTTTGGCTGCAGACAAGGAATTTTTAATATCTGATAAAATTTTCTAGTGCCACTTTGAAATACAGCTTCTTCTTGTTTAAGTGCTGTCAAGTCATTTCTGTCTCATAGTAACCCTGTATGATCATTGAGAATCAGCTGGGGAACTTGAACCATTGACCTTGCAGTTCAAACTGACTTTGCATTCCAGTGCATTAATGCACAGCACCATATCATGACTCCTTGTATTTCAATTTGAATTTGAAATACATCTTAGAAAAACTAAAAGTACAAGCTAAACTGAAATGTCCCGTCTCCTTAGGTGTATTGCAGGTCTGTGTGGCAGTAAACAGTGTTGATTGAGTAATTCATAATGAATTACTGGATACTGTACTTGACACTTTGTATACTGTATCCCTTTTCACTCAGTATTTTCAGTTCTTGATCATATGGTATTTCTTGGAATGACAGAACATTGACCAATTCGTTTTGGTAAGTGACCCTGTGCATTACTCCCATCTTCCTTTGATGTTTCCTGTGCCATTCAGTACTTTTCCCTTATAATCTTTCATTACTGAAACTGGAGGCTTGAATGTTTTCTTCAGTTTTTTTCAGCTTGAAAAATACTGAACTTTTGATTTTTCTAACTCCAGATCTTTGCACATTTCATTGTAATATTTACCTTTGCTGCTCAAGCTGCCCTTTGAAATTTTCTGATCAACTTTTACTTCATCATTTTTTCCAGTTGCTTTTAAGCTTGTCTGAGTTCAAGAGCAAAGCTCAGAGTCACTTCTGATTTTGGCCCTTTCTTTCTAGT
>NW_006408562.1:4720415-4721855 GCF_000296735.1 Chrysochloris asiatica | reverse complement strand
GAGTTCATAGGAGTCTATTGAACATGATCTGATTAGCTCACAACTTCCTTGCTGTTTTCCCCCACTTCCACTTAACGTGGTCACCAGCCAGACCACGTGTCTGTTAGTGTATTCCCCTTGAAACTTAGTTTTGGAAAGGGGTTTGCTATGAGGAGACTTAACCACTTGCTTTGATAGCTCCCGGGCGAACAGCTTGCTTGTTCTTATAGTAGTCAATCTGACTGTTGTTAATTGATTTTGATTTTTCCTTCTGGTCTTTTTTTAAAGAAGTGTCTTCTGTTCTTCTAGCTACTCCAGGCTGGGATGCTTGTCCTTTCAAATGGAAACTTTCCACCTGAGAAGATTCTGGATGGAGTTCAGAATTCCACCTAAGGTTTTATGCAATGCAAAGGCTTTGCAGGAAGCCTCCTTCACTGGGCAAGTTCTAGCCCCCGTTTAGGCAATCCAATCAGTTATAGGCTGAAAACAGACTTACAATATTACTTCTCCTCTTTTACCCATTCAAACTGTGTCTCAATCCCTATATCACAGAGCCCTGTTGTTCCAAGGTTGTGTATACATCATTATTTACCTCTGCCCCACTTAGCCCATGCAAACCTGCCTAATTGTTCTCCCATCCACCTTGTTCTTCCATTCCCCTCCCACTTCTTGTGTATTGCTCCCCGCTAGCACCCAAACTATCCTGTGTTTATTCCCTACACTATGCTCCATCTTTCCCTCCCTCTGCTCACCCCATCCCATACATTCTGGTAATCAGCAAAGATTTATTTTTTCCCCTTTTAGGGTGGTTTCTTTTTCTTAATCATTTACATTAATGGCCCTATGCAGTATTTCTCCTTTTGTGATTGACTAATTGAACCAACTCGATGGCACTTAACTACAACAACAATTTCACTCAGCATAATATCCTCAAGGTTCATTCATGTTATGAGGTAGCTTGCAGCTTCCTTGCTGTTCTTCAAGATAGTATATTATTCCATTGTGTGTATATACCACAGTTTGTTTATCCATTCTTCCATTGATGGGCACTAGCACTGTCTCCATCTTTTTACTATTGTGAATAGTGGTGCTATGAACATTGGTGCGTATATAACTGCTCATGTTATGGCTCATATTTCTTGTGTGTAAATACAAGTATAGGAATTGCTGGATCATAAGGTATTTCTATTTCCATCCTTCTGAGGAAGTGCCATATTGCTTTCCAGAGTGTTTGGACCATTTTGAAATCCCACCAGCAATGTAGGTGGGTCCCAGTCTCTCCACATCCTCACCAGAGTTTATTGACCTCTGCGTTTTAGATCTTTGTTGTTATTGCTGGTGTAAGATGATATCTCATTGTTTTGATTTGCATCCCTCTAATGGCTAGTGATCATGAACATTTCTTCATATGTTTGTTGGCTGTCCGAATCTCCTCCTTGGTGAAGCATCTGTTCATGTCCT
>NW_006408562.1:4697393-4699677 GCF_000296735.1 Chrysochloris asiatica | reverse complement strand
CTCAGGCCCCTCCTCTAGTTAGCACTGTGAGATGTGCAGATAGATATTGAGAAATTAATGGAAGAAGGATTCTCTACTATTTTTTTTTTTATCTCTGAAGGTCAGATAGGTATCTGTGTGTGCACAGCCTAATTCTCAAAATAGCTGCATGCTTGTGTGTAGTAGTTGGTGTTGGCTCTTGCCTTTTATGTTAGCATTTTATAGAGTGTTCATATAGCTTGTCTGTATGGCCAGACCTGCTTTGTCTTGCTGTGTAGATAGGAGTAAAGGGTGCCACCCAGGTCAACTTAGGGCTGAGTCCCAGAGTCAGACGTCATAAGCAACTGTGAAAGGATCAGCCCATGGGAACAATGGGGCTCCTCCTCTCTGTGCCATGTGAAAACTGTGGGCTCAACACTGGACCCTTTTGGGGGTGTATTACCACCTGCCTGAAGGTGTCCGGGATGATCAGAGATGGTACAACAGGAGAGAGGAGGAAAAAAATGTGTATAATGTCCCACACTTGCTTTTTAAATGCTGCTACATGGTTTTTAGTACCATATCACTGTATCTGTTTGGCTGTGGCCCTGCTCTCTGATCCCAGTTCCAGTGGTGTGGCCTCAGGGAGAGTCCTGAGTCCCGATTAAGAAATCACAGAATTTTCATTTCTACAGTGATTTTTCACTGCTGGGTACTGAAACTGATGCCCTGTACCTTATACTAGATCCAGAGGTCTTTTGGGAAAGCACCCTCTCTTGTTTTCCATGCCTCCCCTAAGGAGCCTGTCATACCTGCTTCTCCCTCTTCCAATCCAGAAGTATCTTTCTAGTCTTCTTAATGACCATTTGCTTTCTTCATGTATAATGTTCTTGTTGTCATTCTGTAGCTCTTCTGGTTTCTGGTCGCTAGTGTCTAATGCAGAAGTCTGTTCTTGAGGATGTCCCTAAAGTCAAGTGAGATATATTAAGGGTCATATTTTAGGATTATATAAATTTTCATCAGTTTCCATCTGAACTTGCATATGAGCAATTGATGGTCTGTTTCACAGTCAGCTCCTGGTCTTCTTTTGGCTGAAGATATCAAGCTTCTCCATTGTTCACACAAATAAGTCCCACAGATTCCTGTGTATTCCTTCTGGTGAGGTTCACATGTATAGTCACCATTTATCTTGAAAAAAAATATTTGCACTAAATGTCATTAGTCTTGCAAACTTCTAGAGATAGAGGTGACATATCCTATTTGATGAAAACCAAAAGATTTTATTGAAAAGTTGATATGATTTTGAAATAGGATTTGAACACAGGCAAAAAATGATGAGTTTCTAAATGGAAATATTAACATGCATATAGATGTCAGTTCTTATATTTCAGTTAAGTCTGGAGTGGATTTTTATTTTTCAAGGATATAAATTTATCCTAAAATATTTCTGTAAAAATATATATGTGAAACTAATCATACCGTCTTTGAAATGAAGTATAAAGTGGGATAATTGCTATTGTTATTGCTAAATGCTATCAATTTGGTTCTGACTTACAGGAACACTGTGTGTCACTTCTGAGGAATAACTTGTGGATTTGAACACCAACCTTGTTGTTAGTTTTCATTAAGTGTCATTAAGTTGGTTCTGACCCACAGCGACCTGTATAGCATTTCTGAGGAGCAGCTGGTGAGCTCGAACCACCAAATTGCAGTTCAAATGGCTTTTTAGTCTGGCACATTAACCCACAGCATCACACCAGGAGTCCTTGTGGTTAGTAGTCAAGTATTTATATTACACTGCCACAACAGGGACATTGTTGCTGTTGTTAAGCTCTGTTGAGTCAGATCCAACTCATAGCAACCCTGTATTGTGTTTGCCAGGAGTGAGTAGCGGGTTTGAACTGGAAACCTAGCAGTTCAAATCAACCTTGTGGTCCAGCTTATTTTACAGTACCATGCCATGACTATTACCAGATAATAAATGCAAACTAAGGATAAAGTTATTAAAATGATGCAATGCCATCTAAATGTATAATTGGCTATACATAAATGCAATGAAAATGACAAAATCTAAGTGTACATAAGCGTTTGAGATAGGATAGAAGAGCATTTGAAATCAATGAGAAAAGATGGATTATGTAATAACCATTTACAAAATAGAAAGATTTGCTATTTCAATAAAAAATCTTTGTAATTCACATCTGAAGCACAGAGAATTAAATTCTTTATATATTAAACAGGAAAATGTAAAAACTAAACCAGAAGGTCAAAAGTGTAGAGAGATTAATGTAATAATATAAATATATCAAAATGGAGTTGGGGGGGG
>NW_006408562.1:4692596-4696991 GCF_000296735.1 Chrysochloris asiatica | reverse complement strand
GGTTGATGATGCATGGAGGGGATTGGAACTATGTCAATGAAACGATGTACGGTGGAATGAATATAAAACTAAAGTTCTCCCATGTAAAATATCATATAATTCACAATAAAAAATGAAAAACACACACACACACACAAAAAAAAACCCCACTATAAACATACATGATTATAGTTCTCCCATTTAAACTGATTTTTTTTTTCAAATGTGCCTTTAAAAAAGCTTAGTAAGCTTATGTTTTTAAACAGGAGAATAATCTGTTACATTGTGGGAAATGTGATCAGTGTCACAAAACAAAATGTGTATAAACTCTTGAATGAAAAAAAAAAAAAGTTCTGTAAACTTTTTCCCAAATCACACACACAAAAATTTTAAATAAGCAAACAAAAAACTGAGAACAAATCAAAAACTAAAAAAAAGTTTAATATTGTAAGAGATTTTACTTATGAGAGGAATATAATAGCTTGACTATTGGCACAATGTGTTGTGAACAAGAAAATTATGACCAAAATACAAATATTGTAAATGAAAACATTGATATGCAAGGATTTTGTTATACAAATTGAAAACAATAAGTAATTATAAAACACTGTGTTCGATGCAGTGATGTGCATTCCTTATAAATAATTCTACAAGTATTCTTTCAGAAAGCAATGACAAATACTTTAAGATAAATGTACTCTTTGCACAAACAATTTGTGCCCTTGAGATTTAGCCTCATGAAATAAAAGTGGTTATGCAAAAATAATTTTTCAATATCCATTTTAATCCTTGACTACACATTGGAATTTCCTGGGAAGCTTTGAAGAACTGCTGATACTGGCATAATTGTAGGATTCAATATTTTTATCCAGTAATATAGTTTGTCTTTCCATTTTCTTGCCTCCTCTCATGCACTCAATAAAGTTGTATATTTTTCTACTTATATGTTTCAGGAGTCCTGGTGTGGTGCTTTAAGATAAGTACCAGAATGCTAACCACAAGGTCTATGGTTCATACCCACCAGTTGCTTCTCAGAAACCTTATACAGGGTCTCTATGAATCACAATTCACTCAAGGGCAGTTAAAAACAGCATGCTCCATTTAATTTTGTTATTCTGCATGTAGACTCTTTCCCCACAATTACTCTCACTTGTTTATTGCTAACTATTCTGTTGGATTTAATTTTAAAATTAAGTAAAGTAATACTCAAGTTTGTAATGCATGAACTCATTCAGCTACTTCAAGATAATAGTGGTAAGATACACACAGGTAAGACCAGAAGACAGTAAATTATAAAAGGAGAATTAGGTTGAAAGATTATAAGTTCAAATGTTTATACTTCGATCATTTTCTTTTATTAAGTGGCCTTAGGAGGAAAGTTTGACCAACAGCTCATGCTCGGTAGAGATTCCTTGAAGATAGGATCATAGAAAGATTACAGTAAAACCAAACCCATTGTTGTCAAGTAGATATTGACTCATAGTAGCCTTATAGAATAGAATAGAACTACCCATGGGGTTTTAAAGATATACTTCTTTATGAAAACGTTATTGCTGTTGTTAAGTGCCATTGAGTCCACTACAACCCATAGCGACCCTATATAGAGTTTCCAAGGAGACGCTGGTGAGCTTGAAGCACCAACCTTGCAGTTCAAACAGCTTTGCAGTCTGGCGCATTAACCCACAGCGCCACACCAGTACTCCTTTATGAAAATACTCTACCACATATTCCTCCCAGGGAGCAATTGTTGGGTTTGAACTACCAATCTTTCAATTAGCAGTCAAGCATTTCTATCACTGTGCCACCAGGATTCCTTGGTAAAAACAGCAATGTAAACAGTTTGTCACTGCCTTCTCTTAGTAAGAGTTTCAAGTACATGGTATATATATGATTTTCTTACATTGATTCACACAAGCATCAGGTGATGTCATATCCAGCAAAATCTAACAATGCATTTTTTTTTCTTCTGTAATACCAGAGATAAATCACATGTAGTATCTTTTTTTATGTTAAAAAAGTGGTTTGAATGTTCTCATGGCCACTTCACAGGGCTTTTTCTATAAGTTACATTTATTTTTTAAATGTTTTATTGTGAATGATGTGACAGTTTAAATGGGAGAACATTACCTTTACATTCATCCTATTGTATATCGTTTCATTGTCATTGGTACAATCCCCTCCATGCATCATCAACCAACCAAAGGGTATACCCTGCAAGCCTGCCCCCCAGTCATTAGTACACAGCCCCTCTCTTTCTCTGGGTCTAGAGTCGCCAGCCACTCCATCTCTCCACATCACTGTTTCTGCCTCCATCTCTGGCATCACTACTTCTCTGGGTAGGATCTCGCACTCTGCTCTTCTCCCTTGATGGTTTCAGGGACCTTGGTTCCTGGACTGCATAGTCAATCATTCTCCTCCTTTTGCTACAAAACATCTACCTTTACATTTCCAACCCTCGCAGTCAGTTCTGAAAACAATTATTCACCAGTGTACCACAAGGAACCTATCCCTGTCTTCTTTCATTAACCCCATCCAGACAGATTGGATACTACATATTGGAGATTCTACCTTCCTCCACGTCCTCTGGATCTAATTTCCTTCTTGAAAGCTTGTAAGCCAGTCACTTCTTGCATTTGTAGCCCTCCCCCCTCCCATTTTCGGTAGCCAATATCCAAATTGCCCATCCGTGTATACTCTGTGTATGGAGGGGGTGGGAATGATCTTCACTGTAAAGATTTGTTCTGTCCTTTGAGCTACTGCATCCATAGGTGTAGGTCAAGTTCATAAAATTGTATCAGATTACTCTTTTTTTTCCTCTTCTTTCTGCTTTTAGTTGAGGTCTGATCATCCAGTCATTGAAACGAGGTCGAGTGGTTATTATCTGCACGTGTGGATGTTTTTATGCACATGCCCTTTCCTCTTGTCAGCTGGACTCTTGACTCTCCACTCTTGTCCTCTGTGGCTAAGTCACTGACTCTGGGCCCAAGAGTCCCCAAGTCTTGCCACACTGCTGGCTGACCAGGTCTCCAGCCAGGTTCAAAGGAGTCTATTGAAAGTTATAGGGCTTAGCTCATAGCTTCATTGCTATTTTCCCCTCACTTCCCCTTATCGGTGATGAACATGGACACCAATCAGTGTGCATAGGACTGCTTGTGTATTCCCATTGAGTCTTAGTCTTGGAAGGGGGTTTTCCCTGAGGGACCCCAACCCTTGCCTTGATGTCTCCTGGATGAGCAACTTGCTTGTTCTTGTAGTAACTGTTGGTCTGCTTTTATTGTTTTGTATTTTTTTTTCTGGTCTTTCTTTCAAGAAGTATCTTCTGTTCTTCCAATAGCTCCAGGATGGTCTGTTTGTTCTTTCAAGTGGAAATTTTTCAACTCAGAAGATTCTGGGTGAGGTTCAGAATTCCACCTATGGTCTTACGTAATGCAGAGGCTCCTCAGGAAGCCTCCTTCTCTGGGCACATTGTAGCCCCATTTTAGGTATTCCAATCAGTTATGGGCAGAAGATGGATTTACAAGCCTTCTATGATGATATTTCTGGCTATTCCTTTCTCTCCCCCTCAAGTGTCCCTTTTATAATGATATGCCAGGGAAACTAAGATTCAAAAGACAGCCAATCATCTTAACATTATTTCCCCCCTGTTGCCCATTCCAACCATGTCTCAATCCCTGTATGCCAGAGCCCTGTTGTTCCAAAGTTGTGCATACATCATTATTTATGTCTGTCTTACTTTGCCTATGCAAAGTCTCTTTTTCAGCTTGTATCTATCAATATTTCTACTTGTTGTTGGATATATTGATAGATACAAGCTGAAAAATTGTTTTCACATCCGCCTTGTTCTTCCATTCCCCTCTCTCTTCTTGTATATTGCCCCTGTCCCCAGCACCCAAACTATCCTGTATCTATTCTCTACCCTGTGCTTTACCTTTTTTAAAATCCTTTCAAGAACCAGCTTCTTGTCCTGTTGATTGTTTCTGTAGGTTTTCTGTTTTCTATCTCATTTATTTCTCCTCTAATCTTCATTATTTTTCTTTTGATGGCTGTAAGTTCCCTCTGTTGGCCTGTTTCTAATTGTTGTAGATGATGTGTTAATGTGTTAATTTGGTTCTTTCTTCTTTTTGGCTGTTTATGTTTATTGCAATAAATTGTCCTCTCAGCACCACTTTCGCCGTGTCCTATAAATTTTGGTTATGTTGTGTTTTCGTTCTCATTTGTTTCTAGGAACTTTGTGAGTTCACGTTTAATTTATTTTACTAACAAGTCACTTTTTAGCAGGGTGTTATTCAGTTTCCATGTATCTGACTTGATTTCCTTAGTCTTCCTATTGTTGTTGTTGTTGTTAAGTGCCATCGAGTCGGTTCCGACCCATAGCGACCCTGTACAGGGTTTCCGAGGGTGTAAATCTTTATGGGA
>NW_006408562.1:4689257-4690436 GCF_000296735.1 Chrysochloris asiatica | reverse complement strand
CAGCTGTTCAAGTTCACCAGCCACTCCTTGAAAACCCTATACAGGGTGGCTATGAGTCAAAACTGACTCGATGGCACTTAACATCAGAACAACAATACAATCCTCGTGTAGCACTGTAGGATCAGCACTGGACTGTGAACCACAAGGTTGGCTCTTCAAACCCACTTGCTGCTCCTCAGAAATCCTATACTGGGCCACTGTGAGTTGGAACCAACTCAGCAGCACTTAACAATAGCAACATACTTCTATACATGTATTTATATAAGAAGCAAATACATTCATTATATATTTTATATATCCATTATGTATTTTAAATTTTTAGTTTCTGGTGTAGTTTAAGAAATTTAAATCTCTGTTCATAAGTAAAATTTTATGTAATATTAATTCATCATACTAGTTATGGCAATATTTTTTCTAACACTACGCGGGAGAAAGATGAGGCTTTCTGCTCCCGTAAAGATTTACAGCCTCAGAAACCCTGTGCAGGGTCGCTATGAGTCGGAACTGACTCCACGGCACTTAACAACAACAACAACAAAATCGTTTTATTATTAACTTATTTTGAATATTAAGAAAATACTAACACTTTTCATATTGTTAGAGGTTCTGCTTTTTTATTATATTACAGATTCTTCATGGATTCCCCACCATCTACAACCTCGTTTCAGAAGTAAGATGTGACAATATGACCTTACACCCTGACACTTCTCCAGCTGGGAGCTGCTATATACAACTTGGTCCTTCTGAATGTTAACTTACATATTTAATCATCTTTTACTCTCTACTTTTCTGACTCTGTAGTTTGACCTCTTGAACTCTCTTGTCTACATTTCACAGTAAGATGGATGCTTTCAATACATTCTGTGATGTGGGTTACTCCATCATTTCGAACATATTTGCTTACCTTTCAAATAATAAATTTAAATTTGAAACTCTTAAAACACTTCTACCTTCAAAAATAACTGATGACTTTGTCTATCTATATATCATATCTATGAGGTCATATTTTGTAAGTAACATGAGGACTTTTGAAGAACTAGTCCTGGTGTGGTCCTGTGGGTTAATGTGTTGGACTGTAAATTCTTTTTGAACTGCAAGATTGGTGGTTCGAGCTTATCATCCATTCCTCAGAAACCTTATAAAGGGTCACTATGAATCAGAACTGACTCAACAGCAATT
>NW_006408562.1:4685901-4688907 GCF_000296735.1 Chrysochloris asiatica | reverse complement strand
ACTTAACAATAACATACCAGGTATACTATTGTTGTGAAGTGCCACTGAGTGAGTTCTGACTCATAGCAACTCCATATGGTTTCCAATGAGCAGGTTCTGGATTTGAATGGCTGAGCTTTTTGGTTAGCAGCATAGTGCCTATGCTACCACACCACATCAAGGGTATAGTTCATTATTTGATATACAGGGATGTTTAAATCTAATTGTTGGGTAATGTGAACATTAAATTGTTGGTATTTTATTTCTTGTTTCTTTGAATATTTTCCTTACAACTTCCCTGTTGTTTAGGTTGAAATATGTGAACATCTGAAGGGCCATCTAAAATCTCTTCCAGTGACCCTATTATATACTTTTACTTTTCCAATGTTATTGCCAAATTTTGGCTTTTATACTTATTATCTTGTACATATTTTTTAAATAATCTATTAAACAAGACATTTTAGACTGGTGTTACACCAGATGACTAGCTTCAGACCCTGACTTCCTTCTGTGAAACTGTCAAAAGTCAGCCTCAAGGATTACAGAAGTATTCTAAAAAACTAGTCAAAAATACCTGATAATTTTCTGCTGTATCTTTGGTACCAGGTTCTATTTATTATATTAAATATTTTGTATAGCTTAAGTGAGAGCTTTTTTTTTTTTTATATTTTATGTCTTAGATTTCTAGAGCTGACATAAAATAAAAATCATACAAATTGGATAGCCCAAAGGAACAGAAATTTATTGTCCCACATTTCTACTGACTAGGAGTCTGAGATAAAGGAGATTCAGGTGTTCTGTCCTTCTATTTCTTCTCTTTTGTAAAATATCAATCATATAGGGAATTCCTGGTGTGGCACTCTGGGCTAATGCACTGGGTGCAAGGTTAATTTGAACCACAAGGTCAGTGGTTCAAGCTCACCAGATGCTCATCACAAACCCTATACAGGATAACTCTGAGTTGGAACTGACTCGGCAGCACTTACCAACAATAACAACAAGAAATCATGTAGGATTAGTACCCACTCTACCCTAGTATGACCTCATGTTAACTTTAGTGATGACACCTGCTAAGACCTTATTTCAAAATAGTGTATTGATCTCACTGACAATATTTTGAAAATCCCAATTTCCTATGATGGTCACACTCACCAGTACAGAATACACAGACTATCCTTTTATGGGATGTAATTCAATCCATGCACTGTCTATGTGGTGGGAGAGGAAGCCCCTATTGGTACCCTGGCTAATGAATAAGGATGGGTAGTGGTGGTGGTGGTGGTTGTGCACCATCCATTCACTTATGACTCATTGTAACTATGTGTAGACCTTACAAGGTTGTAAATCTTTGTTGCTGTTGTTAGGTGCCATCAAGTCGGTACTGATTCATAGGGATCCTATGCACAACAGAACGAAACTTTGTCTGATCTAGGGTCAAACTCACAATCATTGCTATGTTTGAGTCATTGATGCTGCCAATGTACCAATCCATTTTGTTGAGGGGTCTTCTTCTTTTCCCCAACCCTCCATTTTACCAAACATGTTATCCATCTCCAGTAACTGTTCCCTCCTGACCATATGTCCGAATTATGAAAGATGAACTCTGGCCATCCTGGCTTCCAAGGAGCAGTCTGGCAGTACTTCTTCCAACACAGATCTGTTTGTTCTTTTAGCATGACCATGGTTCTTTCAATATTTCCCTCCAATCACCATGTAATTCAAAAGCATCAATTCTTCTATGGTCTTCCTTACACACTGTCCAACTTTCGCATGTATATGAGGCTACTGAAAATACCATGGCTTGGGTCCGATGCACCTTCGTCCTCAAACTGACATCTTTTGCCCTTCAACACTTTAAAGAGATCTTGTGCATCAGTTTTACCTAATGCAATACATTTTTTAAATTTCTTGACTACTGCTTCCATGACTGTTGATGGTTGATTCAAGCAAAATGACGTCATTGACAACTTCAATCCATTTATATGGATGCTATTTACTGGTACAGAAGTGAAGATTTTTGTTTTCTTTACATTGAGGTGCAATCTATACAGAAGGCTGTGGTCTTTAATCTTCATAAATAAGCATTTTAAGTCCTCTTGACTTTCAGCAAGCAAGGTTTTATCATCTTCATATCACAGGTTGTTAATGAAACTTCCTGCAATCTTGATAATATGTTTTTCTTCACATAGTCCAGCTTTTTGAATCAGTTGTTCAGCATAAAGATTGAATAAGAATGGTGAAAAAATACAACCTTAGCGCACACCTTTCCTAATTTAAAACCATCTGGTATTCCCTTCTTCTATTTGAATAACTGTCTTTTTACAGGTTCTTCGTGAGCACAATTAAGTGTTCTGGAATACTCATACTTCACAATGTTGTCCATAGCTTGTCATGATCCACACAATAAAACGTTTTGTGTTGTCAATAAAGCACAAGTAAATGTCTTTCTTGTATTTTGTGTTTTCAGCCAAGATCCATCTGATGTCAGCAATGATATCCATTATTCCACATCCTCTTCTGAAACCAGCTTGAACCTCTCAAATTTCACTGTCAATTTATGGTTGCAGCTGTTTGTGTATTATCTTTAGGAAAACTTTACTTGAATGGAATATCAATGATATTGTCTAATGATTTCCACATTCCATTGGGTCACCTCTCTTGGAATGGGCACAAATATGGATCTCGTCCAATCAGTTGGCCTGGTAGTTGTCTTCCAAATTTCTTGCCAGAGATGAGTTAGTGCCTCAAGGCCACATATCTTTGTTGAAATATTTCAATTTGTAGTCCATCAATGCCCAGTGCCTTGATCTTTGCCAATGACTTCAATGCAACTT
The DNA here is from genome assembly GCF_000296735.1 of Chrysochloris asiatica. NCBI lineage: Eukaryota > Metazoa > Chordata > Mammalia > Afrosoricida > Chrysochloridae > Chrysochloris > Chrysochloris asiatica. The sequence goes on along the minus strand of NW_006408562.1, from coordinate 4,686,094 downwards.
GGACTTCTTCCTTCAGTATCATTGGCTCTTGAATGCAACCTCCTAAAATGGTTGAATAATGATTTTTTTTTTTTTAATGACTCTGTATTCCTTTCTTTGTCTTTTGATACTTTCTTCATCACTCAGTATTTTGATTTTGCCCACAGAATCCTTCAATACCACAAGCCAAGGTATGATTTTTTTTTTTTTTTTT
>NW_006408562.1:4680621-4684476 GCF_000296735.1 Chrysochloris asiatica | reverse complement strand
GCCCAGGATCGGACATTGTTTTGTTCTGCTGTGCATGGAGTTGCTATGAGTCGGTTCTGACTCGATGGCACCTGACAACAACAACAACACATAGAAGCTATTAACAAGTAAATACAATGTCACCAGTGCATATTGTTGTCATGCATAGAGTATTCTAACAACTCAATGAAACAGAGTTTCAGAAAAATTGGTAGAATATATTCATTTACTTTCCAAAGTCTTGGTCCAGCTGTTTGGAAATTTTTATCTTATAAGGACTTTGCCCATTTGTTTGTCCTATCTCAAATTGTAGTACATGTTGTCAGAGCACATTATTTAAGAAAGAAATGAGAGATGCATATAAATATATTTATTGCTAACTCTGGCCTACTTTCCTTAACTTACTAGAAATGTCTCATAACACATCATTAACTAAAAAAAATATATAAAGTGATGCATTTACCTACCTTATTCTTTAATTTTTATTTCAATGGTTCAAATCAGTGTACCACACTATTGATCACACTATTGGGAGAAAAACAACAATTTGGTTTTATCATCAATTAAATTTAGAAATATATTATATTGTTTTTAAATGCCATCAAGTTGGTCTTAAATTCAAAACACATCATTAATTAAACAATATAAAGTGATTCTTTAATTAAATTCTTATAGTACATTTGAGTAATTGTTCATAAATTAATTTAGAACCTATATCGAGCTCTGTAACAGAATATTTAAACTGTATCACACTATGGATACAAAATACACAGGATATGAAATTTTTTTCCTTCAAATAATTTATTGTAAAAGACTCACTAGTAGTTTCTTCATTCATCTTTTTGTTTATTGTTATTTTTGCCTAGAAGTGTTAGTAAACAAGGATGAAGTATGTAACAAGCATTTTGAGGAGCAGCAAAGTATAAACTCATATATTCATGAAAACATTTAGTATGTGTATGACTTTATGATGCTTCTCTACATGACAGATTTTGAATTTATCAGTAGTTATAGTTCACCAATTATCTAATTCACTTAAAAATTAGCTAGCAGTTTTTAAGAGGAATTTTGAGAGAAAAATACAATTATAGAATATTTTGGCATGAAATCATGGTATTTATTGTATATCTCCAGTGTAGCAAAATAATTATAGATGGAATCAGTAATTACTAGGAATAAACCCAAGGTGATTTTCAGTTAAAAAGTGGTATTCTGTGTTTTTTTTTCTGTTTATGACACAATAATAATAGGTTGGCAGGTTTACTTCAAACATTTCCTTTTTCAAATATAATAAACACACATTTAAAAAATTATTAATAAAATCATATCTGTTCTATAGTATAATACTTAAATACATAATAGTTTGAAAAGAAGGATTGTGAACAAGTCTAGAGTTAGTGCTTGGTGATCCAGAAAGTTGTAGTGTTTGGATTGAGGTAGTGTGTTGTTGTTATTGTTGCTGTTGGTGATGATAATGGTAGTAACACAAGGAGCATAAACTGCTTTTTTTCTGAAGGGAAGAGGTTTAATAGGTACTTTATACATTTGTTCTTCATAAATGCTGCTGAGTCGGTTCTGACCCATACAACCCCGTATAGGATTTCCAAGGAACAGCTGGTGAGCTTGAACCTCCAGTCTTGTAGTTTAAATAACTTTGCATTTTGGCACATTAACTGACAGCACCACACTAGGACTGCCTTTTTATGTAATAAAAAAAAATATCCACTTGATATATAACAAAGCAAATTCTCTGAGATGGAAAACAATGCGTCCAAACACTAATAGAGGTTTTCAGATCTCACATAGAACCTTTATTTTTTTAAAAAAAATAATAACAATTAAGGTATTCGTGGCTCTTAGGTGGCAAGAGTCATCCAAATTGAACTTGTTTATATAAAATTAGGAGTCCTTGAGTGGCACAAACATTTAAGAGCCCACCTACAAGCCAACAGTTTGACGTTATGAATCAATCCAGTTATGTCTATGAAGAAGCCCCTGAGATATACTTCTAGAAGGTCAGAGACTTGGAAATTGAATTTGACTCTGCACATATTGTCATAAGTCTGCATTAACCAGGCAGCAACTAACAAAAACAACCTAAAATAATGAAATTAATCCTGGTGTGGAGCTGTAGGATTAACACTTGACCTCAAGGTCAGTTTCAACTGCAAGGTTAAGGGTTCAAACTCACCAGCCACTCCTCAGAAGCCATATACAAGGTTGGTATGAGTTGGAACTGACTCATTGGTGCTTAACAACAACAACAACAACAACAACAACATTGGGTTGTACAACCAAAGATGTAGACTGGAAACAAAGTCAGACATCCAGTCCCTTTCTCATGTTTTGTCTCTTATCTTTACTTCTCTCAGCATATTTATTACATATGCTAGAGCCCTCGATGCCCATGGGACTAGAACTAGGACTGCAGGATGAGCAGTGTGCTGGGGGAGATCCAGCTATATCATGCACCCATTGTCGTTGCTAAGTGCTGTCAAGTTGATTTTGATCTATGGAGCATATACAAGTTTTCCAAAGAGAGGCCATTAGCAGTCCAGTACTTATCCTATAGCACCACAGCAGGACTCCATATGCTTGGCCCAGAAGAAATCACTGTTATTTATCATATGGATATTATACTGCCGTGTTCTGGTTTGTCAGTGCCATCTTCCACCTTATGGCCAGAGTATGATGTGCTATCACCGTTAGAAAGGATGAAAAGGTTTCTGAGAAAAAAGATAGTCTGCTCTGGACATATTATTATTGCTATTGTTAGGTGCCATCAGTTAGGGCCTACAAATACCAACACTATGTAAAACAGACCAAACTCTGCCTGGTTCTGGCTATCCTCACAACCATCTCTATGTCAGATCATAGTGTTTTAGCTACTATGTCAATCCATCCTATTGGAGGTATTTTTATTTCTGTTGACCTTCCACTTTTTCAAGTCTGATGTCCTTCTTCATGTACCGATCCCTCCTAATAATATGTTCAAAGTATATGAAACCAAGTGTCACCATCCTCTCTTCTAAGAAGCATTTCAATTATAATTCTTCCAATATGAATTTGTTCTTCTCTTAGTATATTCATTATTCCTTGACAACACTACAATTCAAAGGCACCAATTCTCTTTGGTTCTTCTTTATTCATTTCTTTCTTATGCATATGAGGTACTGAAAATATCATGTCTTGATTCAGGCACACTTTAGTCCTTAAAGTAACAACTTTGTTCTTTAACACATTAAAAGACATCATTTGCAATAGATTTGTCTAATGTAATATGCCATTCTGGACACGCTAAATATTAAACACTGAAGGCAATCAACTCTCAGCTACCTGGTACATGCTAAGAATTTATTATATCAGTCTTTATTATTTTATTGTTATAAACACCTATATTTATAAACTATAATTTGAATTTTTCTTTGTTGTTATAAAAGGGGACTTCAAAAAGTTTGTGGATAAATAGAATTAAAGAAAAATAGAATTTTCCACATACTTTTTGAAGTCACTTAATATTATAAACAATAGTAAGTATGATCAAAGATACTCTTAGTCCCAAAATTCAATCAGTCACCAGATATTCTTGAAAATTAAAATCTTTAGATCTTTTTTATTTTTGTAAGTGAGAACTTCATATGGTGGTGGTAATGTGCCATGAAACTTGATATAGCTTCTTATAAATAACTGGATATCTCTGGATCAGTAAAGCCATTTAATTATTATTAGAATATCTAAATCTACAGTCATATCATCCTGAATGTACCTCATCTCAGGTGACTTAGAATATTAAGCAAGGTTGGACCTGGTTAGTACTTGGATGGAAGATTGTGTGTTGTATCTATTGCTCATCTATCCATTTATCATACTATGGTG
>NW_006408562.1:4679461-4680276 GCF_000296735.1 Chrysochloris asiatica | reverse complement strand
GTTTTCAACTTGTCTACATGGGTCTGGTGAAGGGAGATGGCGATAAAATTCTTATGATTCAATAGTGAATAATTGTTATCATGACTAATTGTGATCGTCACCACTGTAAATGTAGAACTTTTATAACAAAAAGGGGGGAGTAGTTAATCTTACAGTCCAGGAACAGAGGACCCTAGGATCATCAAGGGAGAAGCCCATGAGTGGAATGCAGGACCCTATACAGAGGAGCAGCAACACCAGAGATGGAGGTAGAGATGATGACATGGAAAAATAGAGTAGCTGAGGACTCTAGACTTATGGAAAGAGAAAGACTGTGTGCTGGCAGCCAGGAGAGGAGGCAGGATTGCAGAATGTGTCCATCTGTTGTTTAAATGATTATATATTCCTTGGTGTTTTTGTGCTGCTGTTAGGTGTCTTCAAATTGGTACTGACCCACAGCAACCTTATACACAGCAGAACGAAACACTGCCTGATCCTGGGCCAACCTTACTACTGCTGCCACACTTGAGTCCATCGACGCTGCCACTTGGCCAATCCATCTTGGTAGGGGTCTTCCTCTTCTCTGACCCTCCACCTTACCAAACATGATATCCTTCTCTAGTGACTTGTCCCTCTAGTGACTTTGAATTTTATCGCCATCTCCCTTCACCAGACCCATGTCCCTCTCTAGTGACAAAGTCCCTCTAGTGACTTTGACAATATGTTCAAAGTATGAAAGACGAAGTTTGGCCATCTTGGCCTCCAAGGAGCACTCTGACTGCACTTCTTCCAAAATGGATCTATTGGTTCTTTTGGCAGCCCATGGTACTTTCAAT
>NW_006408562.1:4678643-4679361 GCF_000296735.1 Chrysochloris asiatica | reverse complement strand
GTTTTCAACTTGTCTACATGGGTCTGGTGAAGGGAGATGGCGATAAAATTCTTATGATTCAATAGTGAATAATTGTTATCATGACTAATTGTGATTGTCACCACTGTAAATGTAGAACTTTTATAACAAAAGGGGGGGAGTAGTTAATCTTACAGTCCAGGAACAGAGGACCCTAGGATCATCAAGGAAGAAGCCCATGAGTGGAATGCAGGACCCTATACAGAGGAGCAGCAACACCAGAGATGGAGGTAGAGATGATGACATGGAAAGATAGAGCAGCTGAGGACTCTAGACTTATGGAAAGAGAAAGACTGTGTGCTGGCGGCCAGGAGAGGAGGCAGGATTGAAGAATGTGTCCATCTGTTGTTTAAATGATTATATATTCCTTAGTGTTTTTGTGCTGCTGTTAGGTGTCTTCAAATTGGTACTGACCCACAGCAACCTTATGCACAGCAGAACGAAATACTGCCTGATCCTGGGCCAACCTTACTACTGCTGCCACACTTGAGTCCATCGACGCTGCCACTTGGCCAATCCATCTTGCTAGGGGTCTTCCTCTTCTCTGACCCTCCACCTTACCAAACATGATATCCTTCTCTAGTGACTTGTCCCTCCTGACAATATGTTCAAAGTATGAAAGACGAAGTTTGGCCATCTTGGCCTCCAAGGAGCACTTTGACTGCACTTCTTCCAAAATGGATCTATTGGTTCTTTTGGC
>NW_006408562.1:4658471-4660090 GCF_000296735.1 Chrysochloris asiatica | reverse complement strand
TTCAACCGTTCCCAGAACCAATGGTTCTGAAGGGAGCAGAAAAGCTGTGCTGAAGACATTGTCAAAAAATAAAAGCTTCCAGTTATTCATGGGTCCAAATTGAAATCTTTCAACAAATTGATGAAGCACTCAACTATGCCAAGAACTTTGGAAGATAGTTACCTGGCCAGTTGATTGGAAGAGTCCATTTGAGCTCATTCCAAAGAGATGGTCCAACAGAATGTGTGAATCATTGAACAATATCATTTATAGCACATGCCAGTAAAATATTGCTGACAGTAATTCAAAAGCACATGTAACAGTCTATTGACAGAGAACTGCCAGATATTCAAGTTGAATTCAGAAGAGGATGTGGAAATATGGATCTCATTGCTGACATCAGATGGATCTTACCTGAAAGCAGAGAATACCAGAAAGATGTTTACTTGTGCTTTATTGACTATTCAAATACTTTCAACTATGAGGACCATGGCAAGCTATGGATAGTTATTTGTGCTCATGAGGAACCTGTACATTGACTAAGTGGCAGTCATTTGAACAAAACAAGAGTATACTGAATAGTTTAAATCATGAAACGCATGTGCCAGTGTTCTTTTCCTTCTCTATACTTATTCAATATGTTTGCTAAGCAAATCATCTGAGAAGCTTGATTAAATGAAGAAGAATGTATCAGAATTGAAGATCCATTAACAGCCTGCAATATGCAGATGATACAACCTTGCTTGGTGAAAGTCAAGAGTGCTTAAAATACTTACTGATGAAGATTGAAGGCCAAAGCCTTCAATATGGATTATAACTCAATGTAAAGCAAACAAAAATCTTCACAGTTGGACAAATAAATAGCATCATGATAAATGGAAAAAAGATTGAAGTTGTCAGAAACCTCATATTGCTTGGATCCACCCATGAAGCAGCAGGCAATATGATGTATTGCATTTGACAAATTTATTGCACAAGACCTCTTTGAAATGTTCAAGAGCAAACATATCAGTTTGCAGTCTAAGATGTGTTTGACTCAAGTCATAGTAGCCTCATACACATGAGAAAGTTGGATGTGCATAAGGAAGAATGTAGAAGAATTGATACATTTGAGTTATAGGGTTGGAGAAGAATATTGAAAGTACCATCAACTGCCAGAACAAATCAGGTACATATTGAATGAAGTACTGCCAGAGTGATCGTTAGTTGTCAGGATGGTGAAACTTCATCTTTTACACTTAGGACATGGTATCAGAAGGGAACAGTCTTCGGAGAAGGACATCATGCTTAATGAAGTGTTGGTTCGGTGAGATGGATTGGATCAGTGAGATGGATTGGCACAGAGGCAGCAGCAATGGGCTCAAGCTTAACAATTGATTGGATGGTGAAATGTTCCATTCTGTTGCACACATGGTCGCTTGGAACTGACCTAGCAACAGCAACATATCTGATACAGAATAGTAGATGAAACATGATATCTTTCAAGAAAACTCCCATTTAGAAAAATGGGCAATGGAAGCAAATAGATATTAAAGCTCTACTATGTAAGGAGCTCTGGTAGCGTAGTGGTTATGAATTGGGCTGTGAACCGCAAGGTCAGCAGTTCAAAACTACCAGCTGCTCCGTGGGAGAAAGATGAG
>NW_006408562.1:4655572-4656496 GCF_000296735.1 Chrysochloris asiatica | reverse complement strand
CAATTTGCCATTAACTGCCAGTGGCCTCATTTGTTACACTCGGGCCTATAGGGCCTCGAACCTCTGACCAGTCTTACACGGTCCGCAACAATTTGAAAGCATTCAAAATACACAGTGAGCACAGTGACGGACTCAGACACACCAACAATTAGGCAGATGGCACAGGACCAGTCAACATTTCCTTCTGCTGTACAGAGGGTCATCATGAGTCTAAGGCAACCAACCACAAGAAAGGCAAGAAAGCTGAAGAGTTATTTATAAGATGACTGGAGATAGGGTGTTAATTTCAGATGTCATCAGTGATCTACAAAGTCCACTTTTTCAAAAGGGACATTATTCAAAAAGAATAGTCATTCATGCAGAGACCATTGAGAAGAATTTCCTAGGAAGAAGAAAGAAAATCTGAATACCCTAACTTTTCTTGGGCTCAAGAAACAGAAAAGAAAAGAGCCATGATGCCATGGTGGGTCAGGCGTTAGACTGCTAACTGGAAAGTTGGTGGTTCAAACTCAACAACTGCTCCATAGGAGACAGATGAGAAAGTCTTTTGCTATAAAAGTTTAGTCTTGGAGACCATATATGGGATCACGATGAGTCATGATCTACTCATTGGCAGTTGATTTTGGGGTTTAACAGCACTTTGTGTTAGGGGTAAGAACGTCTGAGATGTAGGCAAAATTCTTATATTTTAAGGTTTTACAAACTCTATTTAAGAATTTTCATCACTTATAAGTCATTTTGCCATGTGTGTTGGTGATGTGATGCTAGAAGCTGTGCCAACTGTATTTTAGATACCAGTAAGGTCATTCATGAAGGAGCTCTGGTAGCATAATGGTTACAAATCGGGCTGCGAACTACTAGGTCAGCAGTTTGGAACTACCAGCTGTTCCGTGGGAAAAAGATGGGGCTTTCTGCTCCCGTAAA
>NW_006408562.1:4649349-4655002 GCF_000296735.1 Chrysochloris asiatica | reverse complement strand
TAGGCTATGAACAGCAAATTGAAGAGGAATGACATTGTATTCATTTTCAAAAATAACATTTCAAGATGTATTGTGAAATATAATACTGTCTATGACGGAATAACAAGGTTGGCAGTTCAAGCTCACCTGCTGCTCCTTGGAAACCCTATTCACGGTCGCTATGGGTCAGAACCGACTCAATGGCACTTCACAACAACAACATGATGAAATAATATCCATACACCTACAAGAAAGACCAAATAATTAGGCATAATAATATCCATATACTTACAGGAAGACTTGATTTCTGGTGTGGCACTGTAGGATCAGCACTACACTGTGAATCACAAGGTGGGCAGTTCAAACTCACCAGCTACTCCTCAGAAAACCTATGTCAGGTTGCCATGAGTTAGAAATAATTCAGCAGCACTTAACAACAACAACAATACAGGAAGCCCAATTAATTAGGGATGTTAATTTTGGGAGCACAGTGATTCCATGTAATAAACACTGGACTGCAAACCAGTGTTTATGGTTCTGGTCTGTGGTTCAAGTCTGCCAGCCACTCTCCAGGAGAAATATGAGATTTTTCTGCTTCCATGTAGATGTAAAGCTTTGGAAACTCTATATAGGGTTGCTATGAGTGTGAACCAACTTCATGGCACTTTGCAATAACATAATAACTTTAATATGCCAGTACATAGAAAAGTTGAGTAGACCAGAAGTTATATATAATAGTTGTTCAGGGGAGATGCAAATACTAGAGGTATGCATTTGGAAACTAGTTAAAAATCATGCTGAATTTACCTAAAGAGAGAATATATTTATGTCCTTGGTCAGTCAATTTAGCTATCACAATTTCTACACAATCAGGAGAACCAATGAGCCTATTGCTCATGACCAATAATGAGCGAGTACGGCAACATTGTTTGCTTTTGGAGTTTTAGTGGGATAAGGAGCTCTGGTATCATAGTGGTTACGAATCGGTCTGTGAATATCAGGATCAGCAGTTCTACCAGCTGTTCCGTGGGAGAAAGATGAGGCTTTCTGCTCCTGTAAAGATTTACAGCCTCGGAAACCCTGTGTAGGGTTGCTATGAGTCGGAATCAACTCCACAGCACATAACAACAACAAGTGAGATAATAGCCAACTTGGTGTCATTTCCAAACACCATTCATAAGCTGGAACTCAGACGCAGAGTTAGTTAGTACAGAAAAGTAAGGCAGGGTCCAAATATTCCAAAAAGATAAGTTAAGAGCACAGCTCTCGAGATATTAGACCATGAAGTTGAAGTTGTCAAGAATTCGAAATTGATCATGCTTAGTTAAAGATTTAGGTTTTATATATAAAATCCATTTCTGATTTCTACACTACTGTCGTTGTTGTTGTTACGTGCCTTTGAGTCAGTTCTGACCCATAGCGAATGTGTATAAGGTTTCCAAGAAGTGGATGGTGGGTTTGAATGACCAACCTTGAAGTTCAAACTGACCTTGTGATCCAGTGCATTATCCTGCAGTGCCACACCAGGATTGCAGTATTGGGCATACTATCTTATTATCTCCAAAAAATCAAATATAACTTGAGGAGCCTAGTAAATACTTGTTAATCTGGTTGATTGTCTAGTGGTACAACAATAATATTATCCCTTATCATAGTAAACTTAATAAATGATGTGTAGTTGAAGACCTAATGATGATATCTAGGACTTTACAATGTATTCTTGATAAGAAAGGCCACAAGGGCAATGTTGTTTCCTTGTATGGTTCCGACTTTTAGCAATCTTATGCCCAACAAAACACTTGTTGTTGCTTGAGCCCATTACTGCCGCCACTTGTTGTGGATCTTCTTCTTTTATGCTGACCTTCTACTTTACAAAGCATGAGATCTTTCTTCAGGCACTGGTCCCTTCTGATAACATGTCTGAAGTATAAAAGAGGAAGTCTCACCATCTCGTCTTCTAAGGAACATTCTGGCTGTGTTTCCTCCAAAACAGATTGTTTTATTCTGACAATCCATGCTTCTTTCAATATTATTCTCCAATACCATAATTCAAATGCACTAATTCTTCTTGGTCTTCCATTTTACTGTCCAACTGAAATTGAAAATACAATGGCTTGCATAGGTCAACAGTTCAAATCCATCAGCTGCTGTCAGAAATCCTATACAGTGTCACTATGGGTCAGATTCAACTTGTTGACACACAACAACAATAATAGAATCTTAAGATTTTTTTCTTGAACTTAAATCGCCCATCTCTGGTCATAGCCCCCACCTACACATGAAACCATTGCATGTAAAACCTGAACCTAACTCTCAGAGTGGCTTTCCCAAAATGCCTAGAAACTTTAGAGTAACTATAACTACATAATCTCTTTTACATGCTTCACAATTCAATACAGTAATGGGTATGATTAGGAAAATGAATATGACTAGGAATATGATTTTGGAAGAAGGATAGCTTTCCTAATCAGGAAAGGCAGTAGTCGGCAGTCTCAATTTCATATTTTGCTTTAGAGAATTTGATCCTTTTTCGCCTAGTTGAGGTCTCATGTTTTATTTATTGTCATCATCTACACAAACACAGATGACTGTGGACCTTTTTTTTTTTTTTTTTGACATTTTAAGGCTATGGGCTGACCCATAAGAATCATGCATACACGATTATACACATTATTATGTTTCATAGGTACAGGCTTCTTCTATACAATTGATACAATTGAGCCAAAGTCAATTTGAAAAAAGATCATCTGTTTCGTAGATGAATATCTAGTCAAAGCTTTCCTATTTGGAGGTCTTTTCTGGCATTAAATTGGTGGAAGGTGCAAAGTTGGAATGTTTAGCGCCCTCTCCAAGATCACTGTTAATTTTATTTCCATCACTAACTTCTGTGAGACTATTAAAAGAATGACTCAGTAGGAGGCAAATTCCATTTTTGAGAAAATTACTAATAAATTAGCCACTTAGCAATCATTTCCAAGGCCTGTTAAAGGTCTTTGGCTGAAGACTATGTGGTAAAAATCCCTGACCTCCACATACTTAAATCAAAAAGCAGTAAGAAAGGATATTGGAAATAATGAAATATATTGCTCATAATTTATGATGTAATTTAAACAGTGTTAATTGAACTGAACTACCACTTGTCTGTCAGTTTGTCATATGGTGGTGACTTGCATGTTGCTGTGATTCTGGAAGCTATGCCACCAGTATTTTAAATATGAGTAGGGTCAGCCATGAAGGACAGGTATCAGCAGAGCTTCCAGACTTTGACAAAGTCGGAAGAAGGAGAGACGAATTACTTCCGAATATTTAATCACTGAAACCTTATAAACAGCAGTGGAACACTGTCAGCACCAGCATTTTGAACAATGAAACATGCTGAAGAGCACCAGAAAACTGTCAGATGTAGTGCCTGAAGATGAGGCCCTCAGTTTGAAAGGAAGAGTAAGAGCTGTCTCCCCAAAGTAGAGTTGACCATGATGACACCAATGGAGAAAAGCCCTCGGGACCTTCATTTGCTTATGGGGCACAATTAAAAATGTTGAGAAACAGTTATAAACATCCACTAATAATTGGAACATGGGATGTATAAAGTATGAATCTAGGAAAATTGGAAATTGTCAAAAATGAAATGGAACGGTTAACATTGATATCCTAGGCATTAGTGAACCGAAACAGACTGGTATTGGCCATTTTGAATCTGACAATGACATGGTTTACTATGCCAGAAATGACAAATTGAAGAGGAATGGCATTGTATTCATCATCAAAAACAACATATCAAGATCTCTCTTGAAGTAGAACACTGTGATAAGATAATATCCATACACTTACAATGAAGACATATTATTGAAATTTACATACCAACTACTAAAGCTAGTGATGATGAAATTGAAAAATTCTATCAACTTCTTCAGTCTGAAATTGATCAAACATGCAATCAAGATGTGTTGATCATTACTAGCGATTGGAATGCAAAAGCTGGAAACAAAGTGGAAGGATCATTAGTTGGAAAATACAGCTTTGGTGATAGAAATGATGCTGGAGATCATGTGATAGAATTTTGCAAGACCAATGCCTTCTTCATTGCAAATATCTTTTTAAACAACATAAAAGGCAATTATACACAGAATTCAAATTGACTCCATCTGTGGAAGAAACAATCCATATCATCAGTTAAAACAAGGGCAGAAGCATACAGTGGAAAAGACCATCAATTGCCCATATGCAAGTTCAGGCTAAACAAATTAAAACAAATCTATGAGAGCCAAAATATGACCTTAATTATATACCACTGGAATTTAGAGACAATTCAAGAGCACATTTGATGGATTAGACTCTAACCACGGAAGATCAAAAGAGATATGTGGTGATATCAAGAACATCATACGGAAAAAAGCAAAAGTTCATTAAGACAAAGAAGAAGGAAAAGACCAAAATGAATGTCAGAAGAGGCTCTGAAACCTGTTCTCAAGCGCAGAGATGCTAAAGCAAATGGAAGAAATGAGGAGGTAAAAGAATTGAATAGAAGATTTCAAAGTTCATCTCGAGAAGACAAAGTCAAATATTACAACAAAACGTGAAAAGACCGGCAGTTAGAAAACCAAAAGGGAAGAACATGCTCAGCATTTCTCAAGCTGAGGGAACTGAAGAAAAAATTCAAGCCACAACTTACAATATTGAAGGATTCTATTAGCAAAATAAGGAGGTCTGACAGCGTAGTAGTTACGAGTCAGGTAGCTAACCTCAAGGTCAACAGATCAAACCTACTAGCCATTCTGTGGGGAAAAAATGAAGCTTTCTACTCCCATAAAGATTTACAGCCTTGGAAACCCTACAAGGTCACTATGAGTTAGAACAAACTCCACAGCACACAACCACTACCACCACTGGCAAAATATTGAGTGATGCAGAAAGCATCAAAAGAAGATGGAAGAATTACACAAAGTCACTGTACCAAAAAGAAATGCTTGATGTTAAACCATTTCAAGAGGTAGCATATGATCAATAGCCAAGGATACTGAAGGACGAGGTTCAAGTTGCATTGAAAGCATTGGCAAAGAACAAGGCACCAGGAATTGATGGAATAAAAATTGAAATCATTCAACAAATTGATGCAGCATGGGAGGCACTCACTCTTATATGCCAGTAAATTTTGAGGACAACTATCTGGCCGACTTATTGGAAAATATCCATATTTGTGCCTATCCAAAGAGAGGTGACCCAACAGAATGCGGAAATCATCGGACAATCTCTTTGTATCCCATGCAAGTAAAGTTTTACTAAAGGTAATACAGAAATGGGTGCAAGCATACATTGACAGAGAACTTCCAGAGGTTCAAGCAGATTTGGAATAGGATATGGAACCAAAGATATCATTGTTGATGTCTGATGGATCTTGGATGAAAGCAGTGAATACCAGAAAGATGTTTACTTGTGTTTTATTGACTATGCAAAGGTTTTTGATTGTGTGCATCATGACAAGCAATGGATAATATTACAGAGAATGAGCATTCCTGAACACTTAATTGTGCTCATGAGGAATCTGTACATGGACCAAGAGTCAGTTGTTTGAACAGAACATGGAAACAATGAATGGTTTAAAATTAAGGAAGTTATGCATCAAGGTTGTATTCTTTCACCATACTTACTCAACCTGTATGCTGAGCAAATAATC
>NW_006408562.1:4632723-4648623 GCF_000296735.1 Chrysochloris asiatica | reverse complement strand
CATACAAATAAAAACAATCTGAAAATATGTTTGAAGAAGAGGCTGAAATAGGAATAAATGGTCTTATAATTTATTAGATATATTAGAAATCTCTGAGAATTGAAGAATATGAGCATTTGAATGAGAAAAGTTAAAGCTAATTGTGAAATGCTGAATGATTCACTGGTAGAAATCCCATGGCTGGAGAGTCACTCTTGTCTTCTTCAATTACTATAGTGGTAAATCCTAGATATGAGAGGGAATAATTTTGAATGAATCCAGAATAATTTACCTTAACTTGTTTCTTTAATTGATCAAGTTGACTAATATTAGACACATGGCTTAAAAAAAAAGGAAAAGAACCATTTTACTTGATTTGTGTCCTTTTGTATGGGCTGTATAGATACTGTCTCTTATCCTTTCTTCTTTAATAATCATTTCAAATGGAGACCTTTGGGAAATGACTTAGCATGGATTACTTGTGTTTCTTCTTATCTTTCTTGCAGATGTCTTATCACAAGACACATTATCACCAGAGAAGAAGTAACACCAGTAACCCATGGAAAGTAGGTTTGCCCTCCAGTACAATAAACATAATCTCTCTCTCCAGACCAAAGTTCAGTAAAGTCTTTATTTCCATGATAGATGATTTATGTTCTTAAATCTGGGGTCCCTTTTATGTACAACTTACTGCATGTACAGGCTTTGCCTGACCTTCTTCCTATCACCAGGTAGGAATTAGGATTTGGTAAACCTGTGCAAATGTTGATACACTACTCTGCTTCTATGAATGATATACGGTCTTTAGTCCTCTGATTTCGGAGGTTTCTGTTTTTTGTCAGCATCAATGATAGTACAGAAAATCAATATAAATGTGAGCCTGGCAGAATTGTAAAACCTTAGACCTTTCACAGTTCTTCACTGTTCAAGAGATGGGATGGTGACAGAGACCTGCTTACTAGAAGGGGAAGAATGAGGTCCTCAAGGACTGTTCAATGATTTCATCATCAGTAAAGCCAGTGATGAGAATGTTGATCAAATGGTATCGTAAAGTAGGCATTAAATGCTGTTCCACTATTTTGCCTGTTAATAAAGAGAAATTGCAAAGCCAAATCCGTACGTTCAAAGACAGCATCCAAGCTTTCTGTGAGTTGGTTCACTCTGCTCCAGATAGAAAGACTCCCTTGCCAACAAGGCAGTCGGTCAGCCTCAGATCTGCTCACTGGAACAGCTGGTACTGAACTTCATCGTGGGTGAGTCTGTTCTTTTTCAAACTATATTTACAACTATGTTGTTGTTCTTAAGTGCCGTCGAGTCGGTTCTGACCCATAGTGACCCTGTATAGGGTTTCCGAGGAGCCGCCGACCTTGCAGTTCAAATGACTTTTCAGTCTGGTGCATTAGCCCACAGCACCACACCAGGACTCCTGTACATACGACTGTGGTGGTGGTGTTTATGTGGCGTGGAGTCAGTTCCGACTCATAGCGACCCTGTACAGGGTTTCCGAGGCTGTAAATCTTTATGGGAGCAGAAAGTCTCATCTTTTTCCCGCGGATAGTCGATATATAAACCAGGAAATTTACAACTGCCATTGGCTTAAAAATCGCTGAGTGGTTTAAACAGGTAGCACACTCAGTTGCTAGCCAAATACTGGGAATTCAAACTACACAGAGGTACCTCAGAAGAAAGACCTGGCAACGCGTTTTCCAAAATGTGTCATTGAAACACCTATAGAGAACCATTGTACTCTACACACTCTAGGTCACAAAGGAATCAGAATTGATTCAAAGACATCTGAATCTTTTTAAGGGCAAAAGCTTGGCCAACTGTTAGAACTTTTTGTTTTGTTTCTGGTAGCATAGTGGTTATGAGTCAAGCTGCTAACCTCATGGTCAGTAGTCCACATGGTCAGTAATTAGAAACTACCAGCAGTTCGGAGTGGGGGGCAGGGGGAAGATGAGGCTTTCTGTTCCCGTAAAGATTTAGACTCAGAAACCCTATGCAGGGTCACTATGAGTTGGATCTGACTCCACAGCACACCACCATTAAGGAGGAATGACAAGAATTGAGTCATCTGTGACTCCGTTTCTTCAATAGTCTGTCTCATCAATCTTGTTGTTTCTCTTTGTTAACTGCTGTGGAGTCAGCTCTGACCAATAGAGGCCATATATGAGTTTCCAAGGAGCAGCTGATGAGCTTGAACTGCCGACTTTGCAATTCAAACTGATTTTGCAGCCCAGAACATTAACCCACAGCGCCACACCTGGACAGTGGTTCCTAGTTGCTGTAAGGGAGCTTTGGTCTTCTTTGATCAGTCTATGAGATAGATAAACTCATATCAATAAGTCTGTAAATATTAACTGTGAAGTCTACTGTTCCTATCCTGAATTAGGCATATAATGCCGATGAAGATGACCCACTGGATACCAAATACAAATGTGTGTATCTACTTTCAAGACTAACTGTCTGTTTTTTTCCCATGATCCCTGTCTCCTTCTCTAACCTGGGATGAGTTGTTTTAAAGAAAAAGATCATTAAGAGTGGTTATGAAGTCTCTCTAGCCTCACAGAGAACCAAAGGCGAAATGAACCAGTACAATCAATATGCTGGAGAAATTTGGAGAATGGCGAGACTATGGAAAATTGGTACTACTCAGTCCCCTGTGGAGAGAGGATTGTTATTATTGTTGTTAAGTGCTGTTGATTCAGTTCTGACCCATAGTGACCCGTATAGGGTTTCTGAGGAGCAACTGGTGAGCTTGAACCACTGACCATGCAGTTCAATTGATTTTGCCGTCTCACCATTAACCCACAGTGCCACGCCAGGAGTCCTGGAGATAGGACATCAAGGTTAAAATGATGGGGCTTGGTCCAGGTTCACAGATGGAAAGGAGAGCTAGCCTGACCTTGGCCATGGGGCCTTTGGGAGCCTTCACTGTATTGCTTTGGTTCCTTCTGTGTTAGAAATACAAGAGGAGTTGTTGTGTTACATACTTTGCCTTCCCATAAGTACTAGAATGGGAAGAGTCGTTTTGCTATGTGGGCAGAACTCACAGTCCCTTTTACAGCTCTGGCAATATGTCTCTTGATGAACCTTGTTATTCTTTTATTAATACTTTGGGTATTGCTAATGACCTATCTCTTTGGCCTTGTATCTTGAAAACTACAGACAAGGGGATTAAAAATATCCCTCTTTGGACCATCAGCCATGGAAACAAAATGCAGTTGCTCATCCAATCATCTGTAGATAGTCTCAAGTCATCTTTAAGGCCTTGTTCTTTGTAGAAAACTCCTGGAGTTCAGTTACTGATCAAGCCTGCACTGTCAGATGGTTACCATTATGTGTGGATTCATCATGTGTATTAATACATCCTTAATTATTTTCTCCAGGCACAAATAAAAAACCCTCTGCTCCAGATGCAAAGGCTACTACTGTATCCCAGACTTGTAACTCCTACCAGAATCTGATCTGTTTGTTTCACTGGTGGGAGAGGACACATGATACAAGGGATTGTGTCTTTTCTGATCCTGACATCTATACCTTCCATGAAAAACACTTGTCAGTAACTTCTGGCAGTTTTCCTATCATCATTCTCAGGCATTCCATAAAGTAAATGAATCCTACCAGACAAGGGGCATAAACAAACAGGACAGATTATACTCACTGCCTTCAGAAAGCCTTTCTATAAACAAGGATTGGATTTAGTTATTCAAACTGAACTGGGTACGAAGGGCTGCTGGCTATCTGGGAAGCTATATTGTAGGCAGTCAATCAGTGGTGGTGGTGGTGGTTATGTGTGATTGAGTCAGTTCCAACTCATAGCAACACTGTATATGGTTTCTAAGGCTGTAAATATTTACTGGAGCAAATTTTTTTGTCTCTTTCCTGCACAGCTGCTGAGTAATTTCAAACCTCTGACCTTGCAGTTAGCAGCCCAGCTCATAATCCACTGTGCTACCATAGGTCCTTACTTAATCAGTACCCCTGACTAATCTTGCCTTCTCTTTTAGGGCTCCAGCAATTGTTGCTAATTTGCTACAGAGGCTCCAGGTGACCCTCAAAATGTACTTGTATGGAAATAAGGCATTAACTTACATTTATCTCTTTCTCAAAACACACTCACAATCAATTTTACATTAAGAACAGTGATAAGAGACCTTTGTTATGGAAATGCTGTCAGTAGATTATGTAGCTGGCAATTACTCTGGGGAGTTTACCACAGGGATAAGTAAGTTGTTATTTATGAATATACTGTGGTCTGTTTTCTCTGAGCTGACAGTAACCAATTAGAAATGGTGGTATTAAAGTTGGATTTGACATTACCGGAAGAGATGGTTGACATCAAAGTGGTCCTAGAAGGCATTCAGATCTGCATCAGTTCACTCAATTACAGATGATAGAATTTCTCTAGGTTTCTTTGGTGGTAAAGATAAAAGGTGTACAATTAAGAATATATTCTGCTCACCTGGATTTCCTCATGGAAAGGTCAACAATGGAATATAATGAGTAAGCAAACTGGCTTCCTGATTGTTTCTGAGATTTTTTTTTTTTTTAATCTGTTAGAAGCCAGCACCCTGGGGGCCTGGTTGAAATCAATATTTTAGATTGAACTCATCTTTCAGCTGGATGTTCTATTGAAAGAATTTTTAATTAAATGATTCATGAAACATATTGAGTAAACAATTGGGTCTAGCCTCTGTCAGTCAGATTAATTAGCGTACTTAAAGAAATGGTGTGTTTATTGGGAATTGTTTAAAATCAAGACAGTATAGAAACAAAGAGTGGCACTCACCCATTTCTTCATAATTTGGGGTACAAGCCTTTGTTCCACACTATCTTTACAAAGATGGCTGTATAGTGAATAACCTTAGAAGACAGAATCTTCCCAACCACAAGCAAAGGTAAGTTTGTTTGCTGCATAATAAAGAAAATACTACCATCTGGAATTGTTGTAAAGTAAGCTTAAAAATAAAAGGTTTTTATCGTAAAAGCTTAAGAAAAAATACCCACACTAAACGAGAAAATAAAAAATTCTTTGTTGGGTACCAGGGATGTGGAGGGGGAGGGGAGGGAGAGGAAGGTAGAGCACAGGGGAGAGAATAGACACACCATACTTTGGATGTTGGTCAGGGGGCAGCATACCAGAAGGGGGAGGGGAATGGAAGAACAAGGCAGATGGGAAAACAATTAGGCAGGTTTTCATGGGCTAAATGGAACAGAGGTAAATAGTGATGTATGCTCAACCTTGGAACAACAGGGCTCTCTGATACAGGGATTGAGGCATAGTCTGAATGAGTAAAAGGGGAGAAGTGATGTTAAGATGCTTGATGTATTATGAATTTTGGTTTCTCTTGACTACTATTGTAAAATAGACACTTGAGGGGGAGATAAAGGAACAGCCAGAAACATCACTACAGAAAGCTTGTAAGTCTATCTTCAGCCTATAACTGATTGGAATACCTAAAAGGGGTGCTAGAACTTGCCCAGTGAAAGAGGCTTCCTGCAGAGACTTTGTAGTGTATAAGACCTTAGATGGAATTATGATCCCTCTCCAGAATCTTCTGAGGTGGGAAATTTCTGCTTGAAAAGACAAGCAGACCAGCCTGGAGTTGCTAGAGGAACAGAAGATACTTCTTGAAAGAAAGACCAGCAGGAAAAATTAAAAAAACAAAAACAGCACTCTCATTGACTACCACAAGAACAAGCAAGTTGTTTGCTGGGGAACCACCAAGGCAAGTAATCAAGTCCCTTTAGGGCAAACCCCCTTCTAAGACTGAAATACAAACAGACATGTAATCTTACTGGCAACCATGTTAGTCTACCGATGGGGGGGTGGGGTGCTGGGCAGCAATGAAGAGGTGGGCTGAGTCTGACTACGTTCAATAGACTCCCATAAACCTGAAGTAAGACACGGTTGGCCAGCAGTATGATGAGACCTTGGGACTCCTGAGCCCATGGACAGGGACATGGCCTCAGAGGGCTAGAGCAGAGAGTGAAGCATCCAGCTGAGGGGAGATGCACAAGACCAACCAAACTTGGCTAGATGATCAGAACTCAACTAGAAGAGGAAAGAAGAGAAAAAAGTGTAATCTGCTATAATTTGATGAACTTGACCTATACTATGGAGGTAGTAGCTTAAAAGAGGGAAGGGATCTTCCCAGCAAGTATCATTCCCACCCCCTTTGTACACAGGGTTGATAGGGATGGGCAACTTAGACATTGGCTACCTAAAATGGGGAGCGCTGTAAAGGCATAAAGTGACTGGCTGACAAGTTTTCGATAGGGAGTTTAGTTTCAGAAGGTGTGGGGGAAGGTAGAATCTCCAATGAGTGGTTTCCAAACTGTCTAGATGGGGCTAGGGAAAGGAGATGGGGATAAGACTCTTGTGATTGAATAGTGAGTAATTTTTATCAGGACTGATTGTGATTTTTGCAAATGTAAAGGTAGACATTTTGTAGCAAAAAGATGGTAGTGGTTGATCTTGTAGTCCAGGAGTGGAGGACCCTGGGACCATCAAGGGAGAAGAGTAGAGTGCGGGACCCTATCCAGAGAAGCAGTGACACCAGAGATGGAGACAGAGATGATGATGTGGAGAGATAGAACAGATGGGGTCTCTAGACTCAAGGAGGGAGAGGGGCTGTGTGCTGGTGGCTAGGGAGCAGGCTTGCAGGGTATGCCCTTTGGTTGTTTGAGTGATTATATAGTCCTAGTATTTTGGTGTACATCCAAAAATAAATAAATAAATAAAAAAGAGGGAATAGAAGCAAATGCTATTGAATGATGATGATGATGCATGGATGGGATTGTAATCATTGCAATGAAACTAAATACGATAGGTTGAGTATAACGCTGATGTTCTCCCATGTAAACTATCACTCAATTTACAATAAAAACTTAAAAATAAATAAATAAAGGCCATTGTTACCAAATCAACTCCAACTAATATGATTTTCAATGAATGATTTTTTTGGAAGTAGATCACCAAGACTTTCTTCCAAGGGACTTCTGAGTGCCTTAGAACCTTTTGTCTAGCAGACAAGAGTGTTCCCACTGCAGGTGAAGGTGTTACCTTCTCTTTATTCCACCCTGTTGGATTTGGGGTTTGGAGAATTAGCACAAAATCTGATACTGTAGCTGCTACTTTTTCCCACAACCATTCAGCCTGCATGTCTATCCATGTGTCAATCTAATTTGTTGTTTTGTGTGTTGTCAAATTGGTTCCAGCTTATATCAACATTTTTTTTTAGGTTTTACAAAAGAGGTTGGTGGATTTGAGTTGCCAACCTTGTGGTTAACAGTTCAGTGCTTCTCCTATTACTGTTATTGCAGGATTGTGCATATAACAGTGTTTATCTCTATTGCCTTTAATTCTTGTTTTCTTCCCCATATCTTCCCACTCTCGTCAAATTTTTTGTCAACCTCCTGCTTGCCTTCCCCTTCACCCAAGTTAGCATGTGTCCACCATATATTGTTTCCATCTTTTTGCTATTGTGAATAGTACAGTGATGAAAATAGGTTTGCATATAATCACTGCTCTTGTTGTGAGAAAGTTGTCCTTTGTCTCTGAACCTGTACTGTTATGTATCCTTTCAACTTCCCTGAAGTTCTATCTGACTAATCTGTTAACTTACATGTAGTACAAATTCTCAGACCTCCCATAGTTCTTAACAGAGAAAATAGTCAATAAATAATAAAAAGATCCATTAAATTTTAACCAAATATATATTAGATATATATTTTTATTATTAAAAGACCAATTCTTAACATAGAAAAATGCACAAAGGTTGACAATCCAAGCTCACCAGCTGCTACTTGGAGATCCTATACAGGGTCACTATGAATCAGAGCCCACTTGAAGGCACTTAACAGTAACAACAACAATACAAAGATGGATCAGGTGATTTATATATATATGTATCCTTATCATGAGAAATATCCACAATTAATTTGTATGAAAACCTAAAATATGAAACACTGAGGAATTAATTTTCTAAAATAAAGGGCCCTATTGCATCCCTGGGGAGTCCTGGTATGGCACTGTGAACTAATGAGCCAGACTGCAAAGCCGTTTGAACTGCAAGTTCCACGGTTCAAGCTCATGAGCTGCTCCTCAGAAACCCTATACAGGGTCTCTAGGGGTCGGAATTGACTCAACAGCACTTCACAACAGCAACAACAATTGCATCCTTGGAGTCGTGATGTGACACTGTGAGTTAATGCACTGAACTGCAAAGTGGGTTGACCTGCAAGTTCAGCAGTTCAAGTTCACCAGCCACTCTTCAGAAACTTATACAGGGTTGGAACAGACTCCTTGGCATTTAACAGCAACAACAACATTCCATCCCTGTTCCTGGTTTGGCACTATGGGTAAATGCACTTGATACTAGGTCAGTTTGAACCTCAAGGTCAGTGGTTCACACTACACTCCTCGTAAACCCTATACAGGGTCGCTATGAATTGGACCCAACTCGATGGCACTTCACAACAACAACAATGTTACATCCCTCCCTGTTGCATTCCTCTTTTCTTTTTCTGTCCTGTCCTTGCAAACACAACCTAATTTCACCAAGTATTTGAAAATATGACTCTCCACACAATAATGTAGTCTAATGTAAGAAGTGGCAATAAAACTCAAGGGAGTTTTCCTTAGAAAAGATGCAAAGCAAAAGGCTACTTCTCAAAAGTACTATAGAGATGCCTTTATTTAAAGACCACACAGAGGGAATATAGTACTCAAAAAGGCTGAATATGAACATTCTGCAGAAAAGTCTAAACTCAGAAAAGAGAGGAAAAGACATTGTGTAAAAAAAAAAAAAAAAGTGATTTAGCAGGGTCAAATGCTGCAGAAAGGGCGATTAACATAAGAACTCTGAGGAGGCCAGTGGGCTTGGCAATTAGGAGGTCATTGATGACATTTAATCTTACAAGTCACTGCATAAGTCAGCTAATGAAGACAAAGCTGTCTGGTCCCCCTAGTGTGTCATAGTATCAGCCCTACGGTGAATGATATTATTCACAGGGTAACACTTAATGATTAATAGGATTGTGATTAAATTGCTGTAGAATACCAATGGGAATGTTCATTGCAACCTTTTAAATACCAACAGTACGATTAATACTCCAGAGCAGACAGGCAAGGAATAGCGGTTTGCCGCTTACATCATTGTCAACTTTCATCAAGGTGCACTTGTTCAAATGCAGTTAGTTCTGTTTTATGAAAAATAACAAACTATTAACATGATCCTTTAAATAAAGAACCATGGAAGCTTTTTCTAATACACAGATACTGTTGCTTTTCTCTGTTGGTTAAGACAGTTGTTTCTATCATCTGGAATATTTTTACAAATAATTCTCAAATAAATTCACAAAATTTGATCCCTTGAAGTAATTCTAGTTATGGTTATTTCTATATTATGAAAGTATATACTAAAGTGTGTTGTTCTCAAATTGTGAAAGCACACTTTCCAATTAAAAAATGTATAAAACTTAAGATGTTGATGGCTGCCTTCTACTTATTCACATACTTCTTTAAGAATATCCTTAACAAAAAACAGAAGGAATAGAAGCAAACCCTTTTGAATGACTTTGCCTGGAGGGATTATAATCATTGTAATGAAATGAAATACAATAGGATGAGTGCAAAACCGATGTTCTCCCATGTGAACTATCACTCAATTCACAATAAAAGTTAATTTTTTTATTTTATAAAAAAGAATATCCTTAACAAATATCTCAATATTAGACCAAGATATTTATAATAGCAAATTGTAAATATGTTATCTCATTGTTAAACTTTGATTAGTATTCCAAACAGGAATGTGTATTTACACTTGGTGTGTGTTTGTGTGTTTTTAGAGCAGAGCATCACAAACTGGTGATGTTAAGTGGCAGAAAGCAAACATTTTCAATCTGCCAAGCATAAGAACTATCTCATATATATATATATTTTTTTTTTCACTCTGCCATCACAGTAAGTAAATATTCATTGACAATTTAAAAGCAAATATGTATGGCTGCATTATAATAACTCTTTATTTACCAAAATAAAACAGGCTGAGAATCAGTTATGGCCTAACATTACAGTTTTCTGAATCCTGTTAAAATAATTTTTATTAAGAATAAGCTTGAGTCAAGTATATTTAGTAAGGAATGATGAAATGTGCCCTCCAAAGATGAGGGAACAGATTTACCATCCCAAAAATTGTTGTAGGTGGAGTTAAAAACCAAGATTGAGGGGCTTTCACCTAGAAAACAGATAACATGGCCAACATCCAGGATCTGCAGGGCAGGGTCAAGGTCTAGATGATTTCAGAGAATATAGGATCATTTTCAAACCTTGAGAAGTAATGAAATTTGTGTGCTGAGTTTTTTATTTGCCTGGTGCCTGTGATTGCTTCTCTCCATTCACTGTCTTGCATTTGTAATGGATATGTCTACCTGCACATAATTTTGATTCTAAATTTTACAATTCAATGCAGCAGTGAATTACTAAATGTACCTTGTAGCCAGAGTCTTTGGAACTTGCACCAAATAACATACTTTCCCTGATGGGTCTGTGTAAGAGAAGGAGGGAGAAAATGCTAATAGGATGATGAAATTTAGCTGTGAGTGGTTAACAGTTAATGACGATTGTAAAAACTTGGAACTCTAATGTATATAAAATGAGCTATCTCAGAAGCAGGAATGAGAGATGTTACTATCATTGAAGAAGAGCCGGTAGTGACTTACATCCTTTGGACTCCTAGATCCTTTCCCATTGAACCTTATCAACCAAGAGACAGAAGCAGAGGAGCAGCAGCAGAACCAGGAACCACAGCACAAGACATAGCCATGGCTTTCCCAGCCCACAGGGCAGATAAAGCTGAGTGACTCTGGGTGAGAGGTGTGCTTGCACAGTGGGGTGTCTCCAGTTACTTAATCAGTCATAAAAAGAACTTGGTACCATTGGCCTGCTAGAGACAGGCCTGCCTATGGGCACAAATGAGGAGGGGCAGTTCTGATTGGAGCAACTGTGCGCTTTTCTGACTCTGAATTGTAACCTGGCTAACTGGTGTGGTGTTGTAGGGTAAGTACAGTTTGAACTGCAAGGTTAGTGGTTCAAACTCACCAGTTGCTCCTTGGAAATCCTATACTGGGTTGCTATGGGTCAAAACTGACTCACTGGCACTTAACAACAACAACAACAACTTCCCTAATAAATCTCATAACTATGACAAAGGAGTTCTGCATGTCTGTTGCAATGCATTATCAAATCAAACCTAGCCTGATTTGATAGAGATGGCTAGTAGAGGAAGAATGGTTGGTGTTATTTTTTTTTCTGACCAAGGTTTATAGATGAAGATTATCCTGGATGTGATTTGAACTTGAAGTTGATTTCAGACTTTTGGGATGATATTGATAGCATAAAAGTGTTTTACATTTGGCAAGGACATAATATTGGAGGTCCAAAAGCTAGAATATCATGAATTGAATTGTGTCACACAAAACTATGTTGCAACATGACTGGCCCAATATTCTCAGGGGGTTGGCAGTTACACAGTGTTGTAATTTGGCAGTTATGTAATGATACCATTATCCCTCATGATGAATCTGATGTGATCAGCCAATCATTTGTAAGGGGATTATGGTGTGATCTTCCTGAGGTCACAGGTCTGATCTAATGTATTGAGAGTTCATTTTACAACACAAGAGAGAGATGTGATGGAGGAGGAGCCTCAGTAGCAGTGAGAAAGAAGAGCTGGAAGCAGAGCAAATCCTTTGGACCCAAGGTCTTGGCACTGAGACCCTCCTAGACCCCTGGGAAGAATGATGCCAAGGCACATGTAAATCTCTAAGGAACATTATGTGTTGAAAGGGGATGAGGACCTTCCCCTAGAGAAAATAAAGAGAAAAGAAAGCCTTACCCTTGAACTGGCATGCTGATTTCAGACTTTAAGCCTCCTAATCTGTGAGAAAATAGATTTCTATGTGTTAAAGTCATCCACTTGAGGTATTTCTATTATAAAAACAAAAACAACTAAGAGAGTGGCCATACAGTGGAAAAATTTCCACAGATTAAGCAATTCACTTTCATGATAACTACTCCAAGTATGAGTTCTGTATGTAATTCAGAGGAAAATCATGACTTAGAGTTTCTAGTCACAACAATCTGTGTGTTATATTACATGCTGTCTAGTTTGTTCTGACTCAATAGCGATCCTATGCACAACAGAATGAATTTGACTGGTCCTGTTCCTGCTCTATACTCAACAGTTGTTAACATTTGAGCCTATTGCTTCTGCCATTGTGCCAATCCATCTCTTTAGGGGTCTTCCTCTTTTTCTCTGACCCTCCACTTATCAAGCATGATGTCCTATTCTAGGGGTTTGTTGCTCCTGATAACAAGTCCAAAGTATGAGAGACAGAGTCTCGCTATCCTGGCTTCTAAGGAGCTACAGTAGCATAGTGGATTGCAAGCTGAGCTGCTAACTACAAGGGTATCAGTTTGAATCTACCAGCCATCCTGCACTTGAAATATAAGGCTATCTGATTCAGAAATCATGTACAGGGCCTCTGTGAGTTGGAACTGATTCAGTGGTATACAAATACCATCACCACCAAGGAACATTCTGGCTGTACTTTTTCCAACCCAGATTTATTTGTTCTTCTGGCAGTGCATGGTACTTTTAATGTGTTTCTCCAACACCATAATTCAAATGAATCCATTCTTTATTCATTTTCCAACTTTCACAAGCATTGGAAGCTATTTAAAATACCATGGATTGGGCTAGATGGACCTTAGTCATCAAACTGATATCTTTCCTCTGTAATACTTTTAAAGAACTTTTCTAACAGCAGATTTGCCTAATTCAGTATGCTGTTGATTTCTTGATTCCTGCTTCCATGACTATTGTTTGTGGATGCAAAGCAAACGATGTCTTAGATAACTTCAATCTTTTACATTTATCATGGTTTATTTACTGGTCCAGTTATGATGACTTTTATTTTCTTACTGATGGCTGTAGTCTTTGATCTTCATCAGTAAGTATTTCAAGTCATCTTCGCTTTCAGCAATTTTATATCGCAGGTTGCTAATGAGTTTTCTTCTAATCTTAATATTATGTTCTTGTTCATATAGTCCAGTTTCTTGTCAGCATACATATTGAATAAGTATGGTGAAGGAATACAACCCTCGCACACACCCTTTCATTATTTTAAACCACTCAATATCTCCTTGTTGTGTGTGAACAATTGCTTCTTGGTCTATGTACAGGTTCCTCATAAGCACAATTAAATGTACTAGAGTAGTCATTCTTCACAATGTTATCCATAATTTGTCATGATCAATAGTCAAAAGTCTTTGCAAAGTCAATAAACACAAGTAAACAACATTCTATACTTTCATCCAAGATCCTTCTGAAATCAGCAATGATATTCCTTGTTCCACATTTTCTCTTGAATCTGGTTTGATTTTCTGTCAGTTCCCTGTCGATGTTTGGTTGTAACCATTTTTAAATGATCTTTAGAAAAAATTTACTTGTATGTGATATTAATGATGCTTGATGATCTCCCTTTGGAATGGGCACAGATAATGGAAATCTTCCGATCAGTTGGTCAGGTAGCTGTCTTCCAATTTTCTTGGTATATATGAGTGAATGCCTCCAGTGCTGCATCAGTTTGTTGAAAGATTTCAATTTGTACAGTCAATTCCTAGACCCTGCTTTTTGCCAATGTCTTCAGTGCAACTTGCACTTCTTCCTTCATTACCTTTGGTTCTTGACCATATGCTCTTGTTGAAATGCTTGAACATTGGCCACTTATTTCTGATACAGTGATTCTGGATATTTCTTCCTGTTTCTGATACTTGTTGTTGTTGTTAAGTACTGCAGAGTTGGTTCTGACTCATAGTGACCCTCTACAGGGTTTCCGAGGCTGCAAATCTTTATGGGAGCAGAAATCCTCATCTTTCTCCCAAGGAACAGCTGGTAGTTTTGAACTGAAAACCTTGAGGTTAGCAGCCTGATTCGTAATGACTACACTACCAGAGTATCATGCAATATGTTGACCATGGAATCCTCTACCAATATTGCAAGTGATTACTTAAAATTTTTCAATTCATTTAACTTGAGAAATGCTGAGTATGTTTTTCCCTATTGTTTTTCTCACTTGTGTTTTTTTGCACATTTCATTATAATACTTCGTTTTGTCTTCTCCAGCAGCCCTTTGGAATTTCTTGTTCAGTTCCTTTACTTCATTTCTTCCATTTGCCTTAGAATCTTTATGCTAGAAATGATTCAGGGAATTTCCAACTAGGGAGGTGAGATTTATGATGTTCATACTGGTTCACTGAACTTTATTTTTCTCCTGCCGGTATTGATTGAGTGAGGATTTCTTGTTACTCCAGTGTGTGATGTGACAGTTAATACGCTGAGCTCCGGAAATTGGATCCTTATCAGCCTGGCTTGTGTACTTTGCTTGTTAATGCCAGATTTCTTATTCACCTCCTTCTTTTAGAGATTTGCTTCAGGATCTCCTTGGCATCATGAACCATAAAGAATGAGGTATTATTAGTTGTTCAGGATTTGGGATGGTAGGCCCAGATTCTGAAAGTCTAAGAATACCTAGATTTTGATAGATTTTGGGTATCTGGGAGCATGATTGTAATGTAAACCATGATCCTGGTGGTTGAAGATTTCTTGAGACATATTTGAGTCTTATAAAAATCTCTGGCTTTATTCATACCCAACCAAGGTGTTGTGCCACTTATTAGCACGTTAGATGACTGATGAGAGGGATGCATTGTATGGCTGCTCATATCTGGGAACATTTTCACTAAACTCCCATCAGAAGGACTTAGAATGCATAATGTAGGTACTATTTACAGGAGATACTGCAAATAAGAAAAGAATAAAAGAAACATCAGACTGCTTGAAAGTAAACAGAGCAATCCTTAATCACTCTGTTATTTATTCCTTAATTCATAATTGCAAGATGTTTGCAACCAAAGAAACCAGGACGTTATTCATTGTCTGCTAAAGTAATTTATGAAATACTCAGAGATCTAGCTTTCCTTTCACTATAACCATTCCAAATCTATAACCTCACAGAAAACACCCAAGTAAAAACAGAGGCATTTTCTGTGCTTTGTTCTCTGCAGTATAGATATTATTTGGGGAATACGGAAAGATTTGCCTCTGAAAACAAAGTCCAGGAAGAGCTATGAGAGAAGACGTGCCACTGAATGTCTGCATCTTCCTCCAACAACTTTCTATCTGTGGGGTAATTTTACAATATAAAAGCCATATTTTGGTTGAAACTGTTAAGTAAACCCTTAATGAATTTCCACGTTTACAAAAAATTCAGATGTCATGTCTTTAATGTAAAAAGATCCTTGGTGGTATA
Source organism: Chrysochloris asiatica (assembly GCF_000296735.1). Lineage (NCBI taxonomy): Eukaryota > Metazoa > Chordata > Mammalia > Afrosoricida > Chrysochloridae > Chrysochloris > Chrysochloris asiatica. The sequence continues at coordinate 4,633,263 of NW_006408562.1, read as the reverse complement.
GTGATTCCTGCTCAGTTGCTAACTGAAAAATCAGCAGTTTGATCAGCAGTTTGACCCTATCAGCTGGCTCTCAGGAGAAATATGTGGTAGTCTGCTTTTATAAAGATTTACAACATTTAACACATGAAAATGGGACAGCTCTTCTGTCTTGATTTTAGGAGTTGGAACTGTTAGCTCCAAAGTATGGATCTAATGCCCTGGAGCAGTTCCATTTAATACTCATCCCAGATAAACATAGAAAAGCCTTTGTTAAGAAGCCAGTTCTGGGTCAGGGGGGATACTTAAAACAGAGGATTGATGTCAGTCTACCAATTACCTGTTTTACCAGCAATACTTACACGTGTAGGTGGGCTATACTCTTTATATAACACTCTAGCTTCAGCACTAATTCACAAGGCCCTGAAAAATTATCAAAAGGGTTCATTCTCTTGATACCTGTCTCTGGTTCCTAAGTCTATCAGAGGGACTACGCTTTAAGCCTGTTAAGTGACATAGAGACATTAACTGAATCATAATGACCCTGTATAGGGTTTCCAATGA
>NW_006408562.1:4631444-4631948 GCF_000296735.1 Chrysochloris asiatica | reverse complement strand
CAGAAGCCCTCTACAGGGTGGCTATGAGTGGGGACCAACTCAGAGGCACTTAACAATTGTCAGAGCACTGTTGGTTGGAAGTCATGAATTATGAGCTAAGGGAAGCACATAGACCACAAAAACAAGGCACATAGAACACAACAACGTAAAAATATGCACACACACAAATTAGCAACATAATAATAAACACAATAATAAAGGTTTCAGTCCAGAGAAACTGGGGAGCTAAACAGTAGCCAACAAATACCTAATCTTACAAATAAGTCCTACTTTAATTTTATGTATTTCTTGCCTAATTTGATCCACTTGCAATTCTATTAATTTGTAGTGGTCAGTCAAGTTGAAATAACACATTCTTTTAAACTATGAACAGCAGTGATTTTGTTTTTTTTGGTTTTTGTTTTGTTTTTTTAATGTTTTATTGTGAATTATATGGTAGTTTATATGAGAGAACTTTAGTTTTACATTCATTCCATTGTATATCATCTCATTGCCATGGTTCCA
>NW_006408562.1:4621450-4621965 GCF_000296735.1 Chrysochloris asiatica | reverse complement strand
AATTCTTCTTTTCTGTTGACTTAATTCAGGGAGGTGCTGCCATGTACGTCAATCTCTGGTTGTTGTCCGTTCTTGTTGGTTCTCAGTCCACAGAACTCCCTCCCTTTAGGATGTTTTGTAGTGCAGGGTTGGCTTTAGTAAAGTCCCATAGCTTCTGTTTATACTGGAATGTTTTGATTACACCATCATATTTGATTGATAGCTTTTCTAGATAAAGGATTCTTGGTTGGCAATTTTTTTCTTGCAGGCTTTTATATATATCTCCCCATTGCCTTCTTGCTTGCATGATTCCTGCTAAGAGATCTGAGCTTAATATGACTTGCTTGCCCTTGTATGTGATCCTCCTATTTTTCTGGCTGCTTTCAGAAGTGTCTCCTTATCTTTGAGTTTGGAGAGCTTGACTATGATATGTCTTGTTGGTTTTCTTTTGGGGTCTACCTTTCTTGGTGTTCGTTGAGCTTCTTGTATGTTTATTTTTTCACTTTTCAGGATGTTAGAGAAATTTTCTTCCAGTA
>NW_006408562.1:4619079-4620110 GCF_000296735.1 Chrysochloris asiatica | reverse complement strand
TATAAGTATTTCTTTAATGTCCTAACTCTCTTTCAGTCACCTCTGCCCTCCTCTCCCTACTGTTAGGTGCTGTTGAGTCAATTCCAACCCATAGCGACCCTGTATAGGATCTCTGAGGAGTGGCTGGTGAGCCCGAATCACCGACACTGCAGTTCAAAAGGCTTTGCAATGTGGCACCTCAACCCACAGTGCTATGCTGGGACTCCTCTCAAACCAGTGAAAAAGAAAAAAAAAAGAAAAAAAAGTCTCCCATATAGGGTTTCCGCGGAGCGGCTGGTTAGCTTGAACCACCGAACTTGCAGTTCAAAAGGCTTTGCAGTGGCGCCTTAACCCACAGTGGTATGCTGGGAAGTCTCTCAAACCAGTGAGGAAAAGCTGACCAAATAGTACGCACATACACATCTCTCGTATAGGTTTCTGCGGAGTGGCTGGTTAGCTTGAACCAGTGACCTTGAAGTTCAAAAGGCTTTACAGTGGTGCCTTAAGCCACAACGCTATGCTGGGACACCTCTCAATCCATCGGAAAAAAAAGCCGACCAAATAGAATGCACATCCGCATCTCCCGTATAGGGTTTCTGAGGAGCAGCTGGTGAGCTTGAACCACCAACCTTGAAGTTCATAAGGCTTTACAGTGGTGCCTTAACCCACCTTGCTACGCTGGGACACCTCTCAAACCAGTGAGAAAAAGCCGACCAAATAGTAAGCACATCCGGTGTCTCCCGTATAGGCTTTCCGAGGAGCGGCTGGTGAGCTTGAACCACCGACCTTGCAGTTTAAAAGAATTTGCGGTGCAGCACCTTAACCCACAGCACTATACCAGGACCCCTCTCAACCCAGTGCAAAAAGGCCGACCAAATCCACGTCTCAGCTTGGGCTGAGTGTGTGGGTTCCTGGCAGAGGAAACTGCCAGTGGTGAGGGTGGGTCATGGCCACTCGGCTAAGCCCCTACCTCTATTCACCCGAATGTAGGTGTACAAACTATGAGCGCACCTATTACCTGACACCAAAGAAAAAAATAAAACCGGAACCAC
>NW_006408562.1:4615319-4616474 GCF_000296735.1 Chrysochloris asiatica | reverse complement strand
GGGCTGATAACTGAAAGGTAAGCATTTCAAATCTACTAGTTGCTACATGGGAGAAAGATAAGGCTTTCTGCTCCCATAAAGATTTATAGCCTTGGAAACCCTATACAGGGTGGCTACAAGTCAGAACTGACTTGGTGGCAAACAACCTCCATCATACAGTCTCTGAGTCAAAACTGATTAACAACAATAACAAGGCCACATTAGAGAACTACTTGGTTGTTATGTAACTTAAAGAAATTCTTAGAGCAGGGGTTTAAGGCCATTGATAATAAATACAAGTTTTAGTAATGATATCAGTTATGCTTTTATGGTGACAAATACATTTAATGCTGTGTATTCTATATTGAAGTCCTGATGTGGCACTGTGGGTTAATGCACTGGACTGCAAAATTGGTATTGAACCACAATTTGACGGCACATAACAACAACTCTATATTGAAAGGAGGACTTTTAAAATGGAATAGGCTATTTTGAATATAGACATAGCAATGTTTAAACATAAATCACAAAGCGATATCTCTAATTCTTATCTAGATAGAGAAGATAAAATTTTAGACTTTAAATGCATGTAAAAATAACATGATAGCAAATATAACAAAGTAATAATATAAAGTCCAATGATAATGCTTCAATTTAGGTGATTTTGCTCTGTGACCTTGTAATGAGCTGCCTACTTCTTATATAGTCGTCTACTTATGACCATCAGCCAGATGAACATAAGTTTAATGCCCATTGCTGTTTTCCTCAGGTGGAGATGAACTGGTCCTGAGCAGATGGAGATAAAGGGATGCTAACACAATATATTAGCCAGCTCTAATACAGCATATCTGCCAGGTATCTATGAACAATTTCAAACAGAGATGTTACATTTGTGACTTCTTTCATTTCTTTTACTAACAATTTGATCATCTTTTAGAGAATCTACCTATAGGATGTATTCTGCTAAAGGGGATGGCCTTGAAATTACTCAGTGTTTTCAAAACTAAGGGTGCATCAGCTCTTCATTAACCAAATTCAGAACTTGTCCAATGTACCTTCTACATGGAGTGTATAGTCATCCATATTTAGCTCTCATGACTACTCTGTAGAAACTAGTGGGATCCACTCAGAAGCAATATTGTTGTTAAGGACCGTTGAGTCAGTTCCTACCCATAG
>NW_006408562.1:4613240-4613748 GCF_000296735.1 Chrysochloris asiatica | reverse complement strand
ATATCATCTCACACCAACAATAACAGCAAAGATTAAAAAAAAAATTAGAGGACAATAAATGCTGGTGAGGATTTGGAGAGACTGGGATGCTCCTGCATTGCTGGTGGGATTGCAGAATGGTCCAATCTCTCTGGAAAGCAATATGGTGTTTCCTCAGAAGGCTGGAAATAGAAATACCTTATGATCCAGCAATTCCTTTGCTTGGTATTCACTCACAAGAATTAAGAGCCATAACATGAGTAGATATATGCACACCAATGTTCATAGCAGCTCTATTTACAATATAAAAAAGATGGAGATAGCCTAAGTGCCCATCAATGGAAGAATGGATAAACAAACTATGGTACATATACACAATGGACTAGCATGCTATCTTGAAGAGCAACCAAGAAGCTATAAGCGATCACATAACGTGGATGAACCTTGAGAACAATATGGTGAGTGAAATTAGTCAGTCACAAAAGGAGAAATACTGCATAGGACCACTACTGTAAAAGACTAAGAAAAA
>NW_006408562.1:4582931-4611009 GCF_000296735.1 Chrysochloris asiatica | reverse complement strand
TGTCCTTTATGATTTCTGGGACTTTGCATTTCCATGGCAACAAGCAGTTTCCTCTTTTTACTCTAGGAGCTAACAGTCCAGTGTTTAACACACATTGAGTCACCAATCTTTTCCAACTCTTCCTTTCTTTAAAGCTATCTCTGGGCCGTGTAAATTCAGATTGAATATCCTTTCCCCTCTTTTAGCTTTCAAGTAAAGGTAAAAACCTCAATTTGCTTGTTCATTTACAATGATTTAGATTTACACAGGTTATTTAGAAGGCAATGGGCATCTGAAGTTTTGTGGGTAGTCTCTTCAGGATTGAGCTGGTCTTCCTCACAAGACTTGTCAACAATGATATTGAACTTTCCTAATGGGATTTCCACCCATTTTTTAATTGTCTTCATGGGATTTACTACTTGCTTTGAAAGGAACCTGATGCTCCACTGATACATATTTTTAAGACTTTTATTATGAATAGAGGGATAGTTTACATGGAAAAACATCGGTTTTACACTCATCCTAACATATTTCATTTCATTGCAATGATTACAACCCCTCCATGCATCATCATTTAACAGTATTTGTGTCTATTCCCTCTTTTTTTGATGTACATAAAAACACTCCAAAAAATATAATTATTTGAACAACCAACCAAAGGGCACATTCTGTAAGACAGCCTCCTGGCCACCAGCACACAGCTTTCCTTTATCCATGAGTCTTCAGCTGCTCTCTCTCTCCATATCATCATCTCTGCCTCCATCTCCAATGTCACTGTTTCTCTGTATAGGTTCCCATATCCCACTTATGCTCATCTCCATTGATGGTTCCAGGGTTCTCTTTTCCTGGAATGTAAAATTAACTGTTCCTCCCTCCCATTGACTTTTATAAGGGTTTTATAATCCTGGAGCTAAGAACTGATGCATGCCTTCAACTCCATCAGAGGGGTCCGTTTCTCTGTTTGCTGTCAGCTTAAGCAGCACAGAGTCCCCTGCTGTCATCAGTCCATGAGAAGTCGGGGAGCTGAAGACCTCCTGATGCCGGAAGAGGCGTCTTATCTTTTTTTTCCTGATGTACCCCCAAAGCAGGCACCGGGGGACAGAACCAGGGTGGTGTCTCATATCCAGACACCAAATTTGTTAGCTTCAAAGCTGATGTCTTGTGCTCTGGAGAGGTTGAATTCACATAACCAACACCCAAATAAACAAAGAAAGAAGAAAGTCGTTATTAGAAAGCTGGCTCCCAGGACATCCACAAGACTTCTGATTGGTGTCCATTGATTATACTTCACAAGTAAAATGTATACATGCAGGTGGGCTACAGTCAAATCACTCTGGCATCCACATTAACTCAGAAGGTGATTGGCTATCCTGATAAACATATCAAAAACATTTCCTCTCCCTGTGCCAGTCTATCTGGGTGGTTACTCTTTCAGAAGCCACACAAAGAGGGACCAGGCTTTAAGCCTATGTGAGCATTAATATAACAGTATATGTCTTAAGAAAACAAGGAGAGAAGGGTATGTGTGTGAACTAGAGATGTCTTTGGCAGTGCTTGATTATTTTGTTAAATTTTTGAAATGCCTATGTTCATGCTTTCAGAACTGACTCGAACACAGTGGTTCACTGTAGCCTTTATCTGTAACATTTTTATGTTTATTGTTTAGTTTGCATCCGAACTTTACTAGTGTGGTGCCTTGCAATTACTTGCTATGGCTTTTCAAGCCAAAGTCTTCTTAATTCCCACCAAGAAATTGGGTTGTTGTTGTTGTTATGTGCCGTGAAATCAGTTCCGACTCATAGCGACCCTGTACAGGGTTCCTGAGGCTGCAAATCATTATGGGAGCAGAAAGCCTCATCTTTCTCCCGTGGAACAGCTAGTAGTTTCAAACTGCTGACCTTAAGGTTTTCAGCCCGATTCATAACCACTATGCTACCAGAACTCCTTTAAGTGATTGGGTGGGGCCATACAAATAAGGCATACAGGACACTAAGCCTGGTATTGGTTAGTTTTGCCCTCCAGCTAGGTTTGAAAAGAGCCATCCCAGAAGCAGAAACAGATGACCCCAGGAAGATCATGAGTAGCAACAGCAGAGGTGACTTCAGAGACAGTGGCATAGAGAGACAGAGTCTATGGACTGAGTAAAGCTAAGTGCCTGCAGACAGGAAACTAGCTTAGAGAATGTGTTTTTGGGGTGTTCAGACCTGCTTTTTGGGTGTAACACTTGCCAGAGCAAGACAGAGACCAAGGGACCACATGGCTGAGAGGCCAAAGACAAGAGTGACGCCTTCCTGCAGTATAACAGACAAGAGGTATTCTGACTGGAGAACTACTGTGTCCTGACTTTTTCTAATGCTGAATTCTACCCTGTTCACTTCCCTAATAAACCCCATAATCATGTGTTTTGTTATGAGTTCTGTGTGGCCATTGCAGTAGATTATTGAACCCAGATGTGAAGCAGAGTGCTCTGGAAGGAATGGTTGGTGTCAGAATAAGGTAAAGAAAGTTGTAGGGTGGAAGCATGTTTGACCTCTGCTTCATAAGAATCAGCCTTGGACTTATTTTGAATTTGGTTCTCGTTCTACCTTGTGGCATCAGAGGAAGTCAGACATGGTTCCCACATGGTTTTGGCAACTTGGTAGAGAAAAAACCTGTCCGGTTTGTCTACGAAGACACCATTACAAATGGTTCAATCACTATTTCTAAATTCACTGTTACTCAGAAATTCTACTCTCAGAATATACCTCAGTAATGAAGACATAAGGATCTCTGGTAGCGTAATGGTTACAAATCGGACTGCGAACATCAAGGTCAGCAGTTCAAAACCACCAGCTATTCTGTGGGAGAAAGATGAGGCTTTCTGCTCCAGTAAAGATTTACAGGCTTGGAAACTCTGTACAGGGTCGCTATGAGTCAGAACCGACTCCATGGCACACAACCACCACCACCAATGAAGGCAGATTTCCACAAGGGAATTTTTCACAGAAGTCCAAATTAACATTATTCATAATACCCCACATATAGAAACAAGTCAAATCCATCAATTGCTCAAGAGGTAAACAAAATATCATATGGTCACATAATGAAATATTCTTTTTGTAACCGAAAATACTGTTTCTTAGTAAAACAGAGTCCCGGTGTGGTGTTGTAGAGAGGCATTGAATGGCTAACTGCAAGACTGATGGTTCAAACCCACCAGCTGATCCTTGGAAAACCCTATACAGCATCACTGAGTTGAAACTGACATTATAGCACTCAACAACAACAAGGCATTCTACTGTGTGGATTATAGCTCATTATGGATAACATTGAAAGAATAGGAATTCTAGAACACTTAAATTATGCTCATGAGGAACCTGCACATAGACTAAAGAGGCAGTCACTAGATTAGATCAAGGAAATACTGAATAGTTGAAAATCAGGAAACGTGTCTATCAGGGTAAACACCATACTTACTCAAAGTGTATGCTCAGCAAATAATCTGTGAAGCTGGAGTATAAGAAGAAAGTGGCATCGGAATTGGAGGAAGCAACCTGCAATATGCAGATGATATAATCTTGCTTGCTGGAAGCCAAGAAGACTTGAAATAATGAGGATGAAAGACTTTAGCCTTCAGTATAGATTGCACCTCAATGTAAAGGAAATGAAAAGCCTCATAACTGCATCAGTAAATAACAGCATGACAAACAGAGAAGTTGTCAAAGACTTCATTTTGCTTGGATCCATCATCTGTATTCATGGAAACAGCAGTCAGGAAATCAAATGATGTATTGCCTTAGGCAGATCTGCCATGAAAGCCCTCTTTAAAGTGTTAAACAGTAAAGATGTCACTCTGAGGATTCGGATAATGCTTGACCCAAGCCATGGCATTTTCAGTTGTCTTGTATGCATGTGACCTTTGGACAGTTAATAAGAAAGACTACAGAAGAATTGATGTATTTGATTTATAGTGTTATTGAAGAATATTTAAAGTACCATGGACTGCCAGAAGAACAAACAAATCTGTGTTCGAGGAAAACTCCTTAGAAGCCAGAATGGCAAGACTTTGTCTCACATATTTCAGATATGATATCAGGAGAAAACTGCCAGAAAAGGACATTATACTTAGTAAAAGAGGTAGACCCCCCAAAGAGATGATTGACAAAATGGCATCAGAAATGGACTGAAAACTGCAGGATTAGGCAGTGTTTTGTTCTGTGTGAATAGGCTTACTCTGAATCAGAATGAACTCCAATGGCTCAGAAGAACAATAACGTATCCATCTATCTATCTATCTATCTATCTATCTATCTATCTATCTATATCTATATCTCTCTCTATATATATGGAGTCCTGGTGTGGTGCTATAAGATAAGCATTGGGCTACTGGACTACTAACCACTTGTTGGTGTTCAAACACACCAGCTGATTCTTGGAAACCCTATGAAGACAGGGTCACCATGAATCAGAAATGACTTGATATCACATAATGTGTGTGTGTGTTTCTGTTGTCAAGTGCCGTGACATCAGTTCTGACTAATAATGACCCTGTACAGGGTTTCTGAGAAGCAGTTGGTGAATTTGAGCCACTAAACTTGTAATTCAAACCGACCTTGAGGTCCGGCATAACACTATTACACAGCACCACACCAGCACATATGTTTGTATGTGTGTGTATATGTGTGTTACATATATGTGTGTGTATGGGTGTATTGTGTATGTGTATTGTGTGTGTATGTGTGTGTATACATATGTTTTTGTTGAGTGTCGTCGAGCTGATTCTGACCCGTAGTGACCCTCTATAGGGTTTCCAAGGAGCAGCTGGTGTGCTTGAACCACCGACCTTGCAGTTCAAACGGCTTTGCAGTCTGATGCGTCAGCCCACAGTGCCACACCAGGATATATGCACATGCAAATATATATATATACACACACAAAACAAAGCATCATGAAGATGGAACAGACAGAAATTTGAAAATTGGAGTGAGTGATTTCACATCTGGTCTCTGAAAATGTGAGAAGTAAATGCTAATTGTTTTAAGACATCAAGTGTCCCTGACTGGGTTCTCTAGAAAAGCAGAACCAATGAAACATCTACATGTTTATACATCAAGCAATGTTTATATCAAGGAAGTGGTTCCAAATTGTAGACGTGAGACAGTCCCAAGTCTGGGGCAGATGAACCAAGATCAGCAGGCAGTTCAGATAGGTCAGACAGGCAGGTCCAGCAGGTAAGAAGGCAAGGTGCTGATGACTCCCAGGACTGGCAGGTAATGAGCAGGCTACTGGCTCAAGTCCAAGGCCAGAGAACCAGATATCAGAGGATGACCCAGATGCAAGATTCACAGCCAGCACAAAGCAAACAAGCTTTTCTGGAGTGTCAGATATATTGGAAGCAGGGCTCACCTCCCCCACTCAAGGAAATAGTCTTTCAATTGATTGGCTGCTCCTAGCCAATCATCACACCTGCTCATAGTCAATTACCATAGTGTTAATTACACTGTATTAGATCTGTCCATGGGGATAATCACATTTCAATTGTCAAACCATTAGGAATTCTGTGTCAGTCAAGTCAAATTGGTACCAAACCTTCATATCACCCCAGTTTGTATTAATTTGCCACAGCATCCACGGAAAATAATATAATTGTCCAACTGTTTGGGAATGAAATGGATAGTGGGTAGATTATATTCTTCTAGAACAGGACTTCAGAACATGATGAATCAATTGTAAATCAATTCTTATCAGGACTTTCTCAGCTTGGTCTTAAGCCATAACTTAATCTTAGAATCTTGAGATAAATGGTGGTGGTGTGTGAGTGATACACTTCTCTGATACAATTTGAAGGAGTAACATAGCAGTGTAGTATATGTAGAAATGAAATGAATATCCAGTATACTCTTATGAATGAAGTTGTTTCTGTGTACACATGCTCTATAATGAGCCCTTCTTCTAATTTATTTGAGAAGAGTAATAGAGACATTCTTTTTCCACTTGGCTTTTTTTTTTCAGTCACTAATCAAATCCAACACATATCTTTTAGTCTTTCAATTATTTTTATTGCTAGCTTCACTACTCTATTCAATTTATTTTCTTACCCCTTTAAAATTGGTAAATTAGCCAATGAGTGTAGTATGGATTGGTGTTTGCATAGACCATACAGATGAGGTGCATGTCTTGCTTAATATCACTAGAGAATTTATTTTGCTTTGATCCATAAGGTTCAATCTTTAAATAACCATAACATAACCGACAAATGCTATCCTTTGAAGTAGTTACATTAAGTGAAATATTCAAAATAATACCAGATCTCCTTCCCAGCAATTGCCTTTACGATCAGGTTTCATGTAAAACAATAAATGTTACATTATTTGAAAGTCACAATCCATTTAACATTGAACAAAAACAATACGATTCAAATTTTATCAGCCAACAATTCTGTGCATTTTTGTCTTAATGTATATTTTAGGGATTTAAATTTACCACATTTAAGCATCTATGTAAAATGATGTATTTGTTTTCAAATTGTTAACAAAGGAACTGTTTTTTCCAGCACTAGAGTCTTGATAACCAGGATAGAGCTTCCCTGAGCCTGACACCTGAGGGGGCCTCTGCATTTGGAGAGTTTCCGAAAGTTTTCTAAACTCTGCTCAGGTGCCGAATACCAGCTAGTCCACATGGCAATCTGAGCAGAAGTTGTGATCATATAAAGGAGTCTCATGTCTGGGACCCTGTTTCTTCTTTTCAGAAGTCTTTGACCCTCTTCTCTTATCCTCTTCCTTTGCTTTTAGTGCCAGCCAGATACTCAGATCTAGATTTGAAGCCAGTTGTCTGAGACTGTACCTAGACTGTCTGGTTCCAGGAAGAGACTAGGGCAACAGAATGAGACTGATGTGCTAATGTTTCTGGATGACATTCAGTTACCTCCCAGGCATGACAATAGCAGGACAACACAAGCCCAGACCCTCAATCAAGCTGCCCATTATGGCATAGTCCAGAATCCCTCTCCTCGGCCCCAATTGTTTAGATATCTGAGGAATAGCTTAAAGCCATCTTCTCTGAGGACTTGTGTGAGCTTTACTTTCCAATGCCAACAGAGCCTTGTAATCCTCCCTTATTGATCTTAAACCATGCCTAACTGGTCAAGTGTGGGACATTCCTTCTTTTAAAGAGATTGTTCTTCTGTTCTGCCCATGACCTTTCCTACCCTCTCAGCTCTGGAGAAAGCACAGTGTACTCCCATTCTAGTAATGCAGTGGTGATAGTTCAGAGGGGTCAAGAAAAGACATAGTTTATATTATGAAATTCTAAGCAGAAAACCAAATAACTAACATTTTCCTGAATATTCTGTGTAAGATTGGCACTTGAATATACTTTGAGTGAAGAACAATGACAGGCTTTGAAAGTGTCATTGATGCACAATATATCATGCTGCATTAGGGGTAATATGATCAGCTTTTTTCTTTTCAACTTTTTATTGTGAATTCAGTGAAGGTTTATAGACAAGACCATCAGTTTTACATTTAACAAATCATAACACTTTTTTTTTCATCTCAATAATTGGGATTCCCTCTATGTAACAACAGTTACCCCACTTCCTCACTGTGTCTCCTGTTTTTGTTCTACTCACCTTCCCATCCCTTCTAAACCTTATTGTTTTAATCTTGAATGGTGACCATGGTGAGCATACTTTACTAGTATTTTGTCCTTCCCGATATGCTATCAACTGCTTGGCTGAAAATTAGGCCACAAGGGTGAGTTCCTTTCCAGACCTGAAGGGTGGTCAAGGGCCATTGTCTCTGGTTGCTTCAATCTCTTTATGTGTGACCAGGTTTAAATAAATGGTATTAGGAAACTTCAAAGGCAAGAAAATCTATAGTGTGTCAATACAAACAGGTTAAAATGAGTCATGCATTATGTATGTAATACATGTATGGATAGAATTATGTCCAGCCCAAAAGATATACTTAATTCCTAACCTCTGTTTTGGAGAGGATTACCCAGTTTAGAAATACTGTCTTTGAAGATATTATCAGGTTAACATGAGGTCACACTGGAATAGGGTGGTTCTATGACTGATAGTCCTTATAAGGCAATAGAAGGGACACAGAAATTGAGAGGGAGAGAGGTTGGCACGTGACAGTTCAAATACAAGTCAGGGACCACCTAGTGGAATTGAATGCTGGGTGATATGCACTGATCAGATACTCCCTTGAAACCTCAAAAGAAATTAACATGATTGGCACTTTGACCTAACACTAAGACTGTAAATTTCTTTCCTTACAAGCCACTTAATTTGTGGTCTCTTTTTATCACAGTGCTGGGAAAGACATTACACTTCTCATGGGTCCATGAATTTTGTGAAATACAATTTTAATAACATTGTTCATATTTTAAATACTGTGATTTAAGTGTAAATATCCACAAGAAAATGATTTTCTAGTCAACAAATCATACAATATTATTTCATTATGTTAACTGAAATCCTTAACACTCTTACCACTTCTTTACTGTGTTTAATATTTCCATTCATCCTGTTTGCTTAACCATCCCTGCCTTTTAAGCTTTGTCTTTACAAAACACCATCCTTTTGATCCCATATGTTTGTTACAAAGAATGTGTAACACTTTTTGTGACTGTTCACCCTATAGCAGTCTTGGTGTGGCATTGTGAGTTAATGTGCTGGACTGCAAAATCTGTTTGAATTGTGGTTCAAGCTCACCAGTTGCTCCTTGGAAACCCTGTACAGGGTCACTACAGGTTGGAATTGACTCAGCGACACTTAACAATAACACAGGTCTGCCGGTTTGGCTCTACCATATTTCTGTCAGTTTGTCATAGTATATGGGCTTGTGTGTTCTTGTGACACTGGAAGCTAAACCAGCAATATTTTGTGTACCAGCATGGGCATCCATGGTAGGCAGGTTTTAGTAGAACTTCCAGATTAAAAGAGACTAGGGTGAAGAAGAGTGTTGAGATGTGAACTGAATGTTCCAAAATAGCAACTCAGCCATGTCTCCTATTCCTTCCCCCTGCTTCAGCTATCTAGGAAAGATCAGGCTGACAATTCTGAAGGGTTAGCCATTTAAAAACCTTATAAATAGCAGCAGAACATCATCTGATACAATGTCAGAGGAAGAGTCCCTCAGGTTGGAAGGCACTTAAATAATGACTGGTGAAGGGTTGCCTCCTCAAAGTAGACTTCTCTTTAATTTTGTTAATGGAGCAAAGTTTTCAGGAACTTCTTTTGCAGATCTGACACAAATCAAAGTGAGAACTATAGCTACAAACATCCATTAATAATTTGGAATGTGGAAAGAATGACATATAAATATAAGAAAATTGGATTTCAAAATGAAATGGAATGCATTTAAGAATCAATACCCTAGGCATTAGTGAGTGGAAGAGGTCCTAATGTGGTACTGTGTGATAAGCAATGGACTGCTAACCACAAGGTCAATATTTCAAACTCACCAACTGCTCCTTAGAAATCCTACACAGGGTTTTCTACAAGTCTGAGTCAATTCAACAGCAATTAACAATAATGAGCTGAAATGGACCGGCACTGGCCATATTGAATTGGTTAGTTATAGGGTTTATTATGCAAGGAATGACAAATTGAAGAATAATGACACTTCATTAATTGTCAAAAGAGCAATTCAAGATCTATCATGAATTACAATATCCAGATGCCTATAAGTAAGCTCACTTAATTCCACTTATACACCAACCACAAATTCAGTGATGATGAAGCTGAAGAATTCTACCAACTTCTTAAGTCTGAAATTTTTCAAACATGCGCTCAAGGATAACAATTACCAGTGTTTGGAAAGTAAAAGCTAGAAACAGAGGAAGGATTGTTGTTGTTGTTGTTAGGTGCCGTAGAGTCGGAACCGACTCATAGTGACCCCATGAACAGCAGAACGAAACAATGTCTGACCCTGGGCCTACCTCCCTACCGCTGCAACACTTGAGTCCATCAATGATGCCACCTGGCCAATCTATCTCGTTGGGGGTCTTCCTCTATTTCTCTGACCCTCCATCTTACCAAGCATGATATCCTTCTCCAGCGACTGTTCCTTCCTGACAATATGTCCAAAGTATGAGAGATGAAGTTTAGCCATCTTGACCTCTAAGGAACACTCTGGCTGTACTTCTACCAAAACAGATCTATTGGTTCTTTTGGCAGCCCATGGCACTTTTAGTATTCTCCTCCAACACCACAATTCAAAGGCATCAATTCTTCTATGATCTTCCTTATTCACTCTCCATATTTTGCATCCATAGGAGGTTATTGAAAATACCATGGCTTCGGTCAGGCACACTTTAGTCTTCAAGCTGACATCTTTGCTCTTCGATACTTTAAAAAATTCCTGTGCAACAGATTTGCCTAATGCAATGTATCATCTGACCTCTTGACTGCTGCTTCCATGAGTGTTGATAGTTGATCCAAGAAGAATGAAGTCCTTGACAACTTCAATCTTTTCTCCATTGGTAAGAATGTTGTTTATTGGTCCAGCGGTGAGGATTTTTGTTTTCTTGACATTGAGATGTAATCCATACCGAAGGCTGTGCTCTTTGAACTTCATCAGTAAATGTTTTAAATCCTCTTCACTTTCAGCAAGCAAGGTTGTATCATCTGCATATCATAGATTGTTAATGAGTCTTCCTCCAATCCTGATGTCACATTTTTCTTCATAGAACCCAGCTTCTTGGATATAAGGTAAAATCCTATCATTGATTTTATATATGTATACATATTAACAGTTGCTAGTGAGTCAGTTCTGATTCATGTATAATCCTGTTCATGCCATTATGAAACTGGCTCAGAGGCTTTTCAATTGATGTAATATTCATAATGTATCTCCAGATTTTTTTGCTGTGGCAACTCTGGGTAGACTCAAAGCTTCAGCCTCTCGTTTAACAGCCAAGCATGGCAAGTATCAGCTAAACTCAAGGCAAGTCAGATTTGTAGCCTTCAGATACACACTGACTCATGGGAACTCTAGACTTTACAGTGCAGAATTGCTCCACGAGGTCATCTTGTATGCTGTTTTTATGAAAGCAGGTTGCCCAAACTTCCTTCCCTGGAGAGAAGTTTCAAACCTCCAATTTAGTTTAGTAAGTGAATAAGTTCAAACCTACTTTTTAGATTAGTAAATGAGTACAAACTGTTTACCAGGTAGGTTTTGCATTACTCAGAGCTAGAGAAAAATGGAGAAAAATATGTATATATGGAGTACTGTGTGTCACTGGGGGTTAATGCACTGGACTTCAAAGTTGGTTTGAACCTCAAGGTCAGTAGTTCAAGCACCTCTGAAACCCTATACAGGGTTGCTATAGGTCAGAACTGTCTCAACAGCACTCAACAGTAACAGCATGTATGAATACACACACACACATACACAAGCATAAATCAAAGTATTGCTACTAGGATTCCAGTTTATTTGTGCACAAATTTATCCCAAAAAAAGCATGTTAAAGCATGTCTCTGTCATCAGTGGGTGGCTGCATATAAGATCACTCAGCAATACACTTTATTAGCCTCATTGCTGTTGTTGTCAGGTGCCTTTGTAGGCGATTCCTAGTTAGACACTTTGCACAAGAGAACTAAATACTGTCCAGTATTGCACCATCATCACAATTGTTACATTTTAGCTCATTGTTGCTGCCACTGTGTCAATTGAGTCTTCTGTAGTCTTCTTTATTCATTGTCCAGCTTCTCCATGCATATGAGATGATTGCAAATATCATGGCATTGGGACAACTTATTCCCCAAGTGACATATTTATTCTTTAACACTTAATGATGTTAATTGCTGCATATTTGCCTAAAGAAAGTACATCATTTGATTTCTTGACTCTCACCTCCATAAGCATTGTTTCTGGGTCCAAAAAAATTCAATCTTTGACAACTTCAAAGTCTTCTCCACTTATCATGAGGTTAGTTACTGATACAGATGTGTGGAAGTTTATTTTCTTTCTAATGAGGTGCAATTCATACTGAAGGTTGTAGTCTTTGATCTTAATCAGTATTTCAGTTCCTCTTGGCTTCAACAATGCAAAATTGTATTATCTACGTATTGCAGGTCCTAATAATTCTTCCACCAATCTTGATGCCACATTCTTCTCCATATAATCCAATTTATCTGATTATTTACTCAGCATAGACATTGAATATATATGGTGAAATGACACAACTCTGACACAAACCTTTCCTGATTAAAAATAAAATCAGTATTCCTTTGTCCTTTAAAACAACTACCATTTGGTCTATGTACAGCTTCCTCAAGAGCCCAATTATGTGTTCTTAAAAATTCCCATTCTTTACAATGTTATCCATAGTTTGCCATGATCTGCACAGTCAAATGCCTTTGCATAGTCAATAAAACAGAAGTAAACAGCTTTCTGGCATTGTCTGGTTTCAGTCAAGATCCTAATGATGTCCTACAGATATCATCCAATGATATCCGAGTCCCTTGTGACATCATTTTGGTCTTTTCTTTCTTTTACTGTCTTTGTAGTGAGTTTTGATTTTTCATGTATGGTTATTTTATGTCATCCTACAACTCTTTGGGCCTTTAGTCATTAGTGTTCAATGCATCAAACTTGTTCTTCAGAGGGTCTCTAAATTCAGCTGGGATATAGTCAACATCATATATTGACTGACTCCTATGGACTTGTTTTAATTTTCTTCAACTACAGCCTGAACTTGTATATGAGCAATTTATGTGTTTGTTCCACAGTCAGTTCCTAGCCTTGTTTTGTTTGATGATATTGAGCTTCTCCATCATCTCTTATGACAAGTGTAGTCAATTTGATTCCTCTGCATTCCATCTGTGTATGACCACTATTTGTGTTGTTGAAAAGATTTATTTGCAATGAATGTTATTGTTGTAGTTGTTAGTTTTTTCAAGTCAGTTCGAACTCATAGTGATCTGATACACAATAGAAGGAAACAATGCTTGGTCTCATGCCATCTTTATAATTGTTATGCTTGAACCCATTGTTTCTGCCACTTTGTCATTCCATCTTATTGGGGGACTTCCTCTTTTTCACTGACCCTCCACGTTATCAAGAATGATATCCCTGTTTGAAACTATTCCCTTCTAAGAACACATCTGAAGTATGAGAGACAAAGACTTGCCTATTTGCTTCTAAAAGGCATTTGGGCTGCACTTCTTCTAAGACAGAATTTTTTTTCTTTTTTTTCTGGCAGTCTATGGTATTTTGTATCTTTTCCTTCACCACTGTAACTCAGATGCATCAATTTTTCTATGATCTGCCTTACTCATTATCTGACTTTCACATACAGATGAGACAACTGAATATATCACAGGTTGTGTCAGGCACATTTTAGTCTTCAATTTGACATACTTGTTCATTAATACTTTAAAGAGGACCTTTGCATCAGAGTTGTCTAATGCAACATGTCCTTTGAAGTCTTTACTGCTTCATCCATGAGTGTTGATCTTGGTTCCAAGAAAAATGGAGTCCTTGATAAATTCAATCTTACTGCATTTAGCATGTTATTCATTGGTCAAGTTGTGAAAGTTTTTGTTTTCTTTACACATTAAGGACTTTGATCTTCATCAGTAAATATTTTAAGTCATCTTTACTTTCCAGTAAATAAGGTTGTGTCATCTGCATAGCTCAAGTTGGTAATGGTCTTCTTCACATACTCCAGCTTCTCAGATTATTTACTCAGGATGCAGACTGAATAAGTATGGTGAAAGGATACAACTCTAGCACACACCTTTCCTGAGTGCAAACCATTCACTCTGCCCATAATTCTGTTCTAACAACTATCTCTTGGTCTATATGCAAGTTCTCATGAGCACAATTAAGAATTTATGGAATGCCCATTCTCTGCAATGTTATGCATAGTTTTCTATAATCCACACAGTTGAATGTCCTTGTGTAGTCAAAGCACAAACATCTGTATGTTATCCTCTGCTTTCAGCGAAAATCCACATGATGTCAGCAATGATATATCTTGTTCTGTGTCCTCTTTGTGGCAGTGTGTGATAATGCACTATATTGAAAAGCCAATTTGAACTGCAAGGTTGTTGGTTCAATCTCACCAGCTGCTCCTTGGAAGCCCTATACAGGGTCACTATGGGTCAAAACCAACTCAGTGGGACTTAACAACAAAACGTTGTCCTCTTTAGAATCTGGCTTGAATTTCTGGAAGCTCTCTATCAATGTATTGCAACAATAGCTTTTGTATCATCTTCAGCAAAATTTTATATGTATTTGGTATTAAGGATAGTGTTTGATTTCCATATTTGGTTGGGCTCTCTTTCCTATAGGCACAAATATGGATTTCTTCCAGAGAGTTGGCCAGATAGCTGTCTTTCAAATTTCTTAGCATAAATGGGTGAATGCCTCCAGGGTTGCATACATTTGTTAAAATACTTTAATTTGCTTTTGTTTTTTTATGCATACTGTCAGTGCAGCTTGAACTTCTTCCTTCAGTACCAACAGTTCTTGATCATATGATACTTCTTGAAATGGTTGAACATCATTCATCTCTTTTTGGTACAGTGATTCTGTGTATTCCTTCCATCTTCTTGACACACTTTATTTCTTTCAAAATCTTGCTCATAGAATCCTTCAGTGTTGCAAGTTGAGGTTGTTGTTGTTGTTAAGTGCCATCGAGTCGGTTCCGACCCATAGCGACCCTGTACAGGGTTTCCGAGGGTGTAAATCTTTACGGGAGTAGAAAGCCTCATCTTTCTCCCGCGGAGCAGCTGGTAGTTTCGAACCGCTGACCTTAAGGTTCGCAGCCCGATTCGTAACCACTACGCTACCAGAGCTCCTTAATGGGTAGTGTTTTGTTCTATTCATAAGGTTTTCAATGAGTAACCCTTTAGAGATGGTCTGCCTCCTCTTCTTTCTAATCTGTCTTATTCTGGATATATGTCCACCATAGGTGACCCTGCTGGTATTTAAAATACCAGTGACAAAGCTTGTAGCATCACATCAACACATAAGCTAGTACTGTACCATATACTGACAGACATGTATTGCATTAGGGTACTTTTAATGTTACTTGCCCTGATTTAAAATGGAGCCATGATTATATTTTTAAAACTCAAACACATAGATTCAAGAAACCTATGAATATACTACAATAATTACTATCAGCTAGCAACTAAAATGCTTGATTGATTTTATAACAAAGATAACGTGGTCTTTGTTATGAAACCTTTCTGGAAGTGTTCTGAAATTCTTCTTCAAATCATGTTGTCTATAAGAGTCCTGGGTTGTTAAGTTTATTAAGTTTATTCTCCTTTTGAAGTATTCACAACAGGATAACAATGACATGAAAAGATGGCAACAGTTCCCAAGTTCCCAATCAACGGCAACCCAGTGGGACAGAGTTGAACTGCTCCAACGTTTTCCATGACTGTGTATCTGTTTGGAAGCAGACAGACTCATCCTTCTCCTGTGGAGCAGCTGATAGGTTTCAACCACTCATCTTGCAGCTAATGGTCTAATGTTTATTCCACTTTATATGATGGCTCTTTGAAAGGTATCCTGAAAGTTAAGAAATACACAAAACTCATCAGCATTGAACTAGCTTCTCAAGGCAGGGGATCATGGGATATTTTACCAGAAAAAGTTTAACTACTTAGAGTCCCTTAATTCCTCATTTGATGCTTCACTGCCAATGCAATGACACAAGCAAATGATGTCATTGTGGCACTTTCAGGGCAGACACACCTTTTGACAAGTTCTTACTCGTAATCAAGAATTATCAAGATTGTTATTAGCCCTTTAAGTGTAGCTGTAACTAATTACCCTTAAATATTCTTTAATGTTAATTGTGATACCAGATAAATCTGAGGTCAATTCTGATTTATTACCAATATTTCATCTAAACTCATAGCCCAAGTTATTCACTCCTAGAGACTGGTTTTCCAAATCTACTATTTCATTGTATTTTATATGGACAGGTTTTAAAAACCACAGTGATATAAACCAATTATTCATCAGATATTGAATACAATCTGTCCCCAGATTATAAACACCTTGTATAACTCATACTTCTTCTTCAGTCTTAGGTAAATGACCTCACATCGAAATCACTGAACCAACTTTTACTTGCAACAAATTCATCATAATCATTTTCACTTTCTGCTCATGCAGCTCTTAAATCATTGGAAATGCTTCAAGTCTTCTCTTGCATATTGTCATTAAGTTAATTCCAACTCTGAGTGATCCTATAAGATAGAGTAGAACTGCCCCATAGGCTTTCCAAGACTGTCATCTTTATAGAAGCAGACTGACACGCATTCGTCGTCTTTTTCCCAAACAGCAGTTGATAGGTTTGAACCACTAACCTTTCTGTTAGGAGCCAAGCTCCTAACCACAATGCTGCCAGGACTCCTTTCTTACACCAAAGTAATACTAAGTAGGATCTGTATGCATCTGCTCCAACATACTTACCAATTCATATAGTTAGGAAAGGACCTTATTTGTGTCCTAGGTACTGTTTGAATTTGTAGATACCTAGAAAGAAGGAGCTCTGGTAGCGTAGTGGTTATGAATCAGGCTGCGAACCTTAAGGTCAGTGGTTCGAAACTACCAGCTGCTCCACGGGAGAAAGATGAGGCGTTCTACTCCTGTAAAGATTTACAAGCTCGGAAACCCTGTACAGGGTCGCTATGGGTCGGAACCGACTCGACGGCACATAACAACAACAACAGAAAGATGATAGATGTTTTGTGTGAGTATATATGTTCTTGATGGGCACTATCCTGTCTGTTTTCCACTTACAACAACTCCATGTGACCGAGTACAGCTTCCCCATAGGATTTTCTAGGCTGTGATTTTTGTGGAATACAATCAACAGATCTTTCTCCATCACAGTTACTATGTAAATTTGAACTGCAGACTTTTCAGTTAATTCGAACTCATAGTGACCCTGTATAGGATTTCCAAGGAGCAACTGGTGGGTTTGAACAAATAACTTGTGGTTAGCAGTGCAATGCTTACCCAACAATGCCACACCAGGACTCCTATTTGTGCCACCAGAGTCTCCTTGAGAGACAAAGCTGATAATCCTCTAAAAAACTGTAGCTATTCAAAACCCTATGGTACACAGCTGTATTTTGTACACATGGGGTCACCATGGATCAGAATTAACTCAGTGGTAACAACAATGACATATACTAATGTGTGTGTAATATAACCATTCATTCAAAAAGAAAACATTCTTCTGTATATAAAATAATTATCCATCGCTTGCATAATCCACGCAAACTACAGAAAAATGCTTTAAGATTTTAATGCAATTATAATGAAATCAATAGGAACAACAAAATACTGTAACAAAGGCAGTAAAAAACAAAACAAAAAACCCATGAAATCAAAACAACTCAGATAATTGTGATAATTTATAGGATATTGACTACAAACATGTATGAGGGAATTTCATGGTCTTGTTCTGTTTATTGTTTGTGGTAGTTGTGGCTTCATGACTGTGTAAGTTTGGTGACAGTCATAAACTAAAAATAGTAAATTTTATTCAATGTAAACTTTATAGCAATAAATCTGTCTAAATCAATTCTTGTATTTGAAAGTTAAGAAAGCAGGCCAATATAATGCAGCCAAAGAAAATGAAATTGCTTTTATACAAAATTATGTTTATACAAAAAGTATAAACATCAAGACTTGTAGGATGGTACTAAAGAACTAATAAAAAATGTTTGTCTACTTACACATGATGTAATTATTTGCACAGGAAATTTCAAGAAAATGAAAGACTTAATGTTAGAGGTTAGAAAGATGGTTGGGTATTAACTTGTAAGATTCAAAAATAACATATGTTATACATGTTTTTGTTGCTGTTAAGTGCCATCAAGTCAGTAAGGACTCAAAACAGAATGAAACACTGCCTGGTCCTGCACCAATCTCAGATTCATTGCTATGCTTGAGCCCATTGCTGCTTCCACTGTGTCAATCCAGCTCATTGGGGGTCTTCCTCTTTTTTTCTGACCGTCCACTTTACCATGTATGATGCCTTTCTCCAGGGACTGGTTCCTCCTTAAAATATGTCTGAAATATGAGAGACGAAGCCTGGCCACCCTGGTATATAATGAGAATTCTAGTTTTACTTCTTCAATACATATTGTTTATTTTTCTGGTATCCCATTGTACTTTTAATATTCTCCTCTAACACCATAATCAAATGCATACATTTTTCTATAGTCTCCTTTGTTCATTGTCCGACATTCACATTCATATGAGGCTATTGAAAATACCATGGTTTGGGTCAGGCACACCTTAGTCTTCAAACTGACATCTTTGCTCTTGAATACTTTAAAGAGGTCTCCTGCAGTAGATTTGCCTAATGCAATACGGTGTTTGATTTCTTGACTACTACTCCCATGAGTGCTAATGGTTGATTTGAGCAAAATGAAGTCTTTGACAACATCAGTGTGTGCTCATTTATCTTAATACTACTTATTAGTCTAGTGGTGAGAATTTTTGTTTTATGTACATTGAGGTGTGGCTCATACCAAAGTCTGTGGTTTTTGATGTTCATTAGTACATATTTTAAGTCCTCCTCACTTTCAGTAAGCAAGGTTGTATCATCTGTATACCTCAGGTTGTTAATGAACCTTCTTCAAATCCTGATGCCATGTTTTTCTTCATATAATCCTGCTTCTTGGATTATTTGCTCAGCATATAGATTAAATACATATGGTGAAAGAATATAACCTGGGCACACACCTTTTCTGATTTTAATCCATTCAGTGATCCCTTGTTCTCTTTGAACTACTGCCTCTTGGTCTATGAACAAGTTTCTAATGAGCACAAGTAAGTGTACCAGAATACTCATCTTCCACAATGCTGTCCATAGCTTGTCATGATCTGCACAGTCAGAAAGTGTTTGCATAGTCAATAAAGTACAGGTAATCATCTTTCTGATATTCTCTGATTTTAGCCAAGATAAGTTTTAGCAATGATATCTCTTGTACCATGTCCACATCTGAATCTGGCCTGAAAATCCGGCAGTTCCCTGTCAATGTACTGTTACAACTGTTTTTTAATTCTCTTAGCAAAATTTTACTTACATGTGATAATAATCCTATGCTCAATGATTTTCACATTCCATTGGGTTATCTTTCTTTGGAACTGACAGAAATATGAATCTCTTCCAGTCAGCTGGCCAGGTAGTCATTTTCAAAATTTCTTGGCATAATTGAGTGAGTGCCTCCAGTTTTGCCTCAGATTTTTGAAGGATTTACTAATTTGAAATTAGAGTAGGACAATAAGAGGCAAGAATAGCTAGTGTGAATAAAAATTGAAAAGGATGGTACAAGCTTCCCTTTCATGTATCAAAAATTCATTATAATTAAAACAATGCAGTATTGAGACAGGAGTCCTGGTGTGGTGCTGTGGGTTAACGCGCCAGATTGCAAAGCCATTTGAACTGCAAGGTCAGCGGTTCAAGCTCACCAGCCACTCCTCGGAAACCCTATACAGAGTTGCTATGGGTTGGAACTGATTCAATGGCACTTAACAACAATTAAAACAAAGTATTGAGGCAAGGGAGACAAATCAATTAATGTACCCTTCTAAAGTATCTGGAAATATTCCTGCATATAAAGGATACCTGGTATGTGAATGAGAGAGCATTACAAATAAATTGGATAATTAAGAACAATTTAATAGTAGTCCTGGTGTGGCACTGTGGGTTAATGCACTGGACTAAAAGGTCAGCTTGAACATCCAGGTAAGTGGTTCAAGCTCACCAGCTGCTCCTCAGAAACCCTATACAGGTCACTTTGAGTAGACACCTACTTGACGTAATTTAGCAACAACAATCTGTTAATTGAATATCTGTATGACAATAATGAATTTGTATCCTTAACAAAAGGAGCTCTGGTAGTTCTATGGGCTAGGCATGGGTGGGTCAAAACCATGAGTTGCTTGTTGGAAAACCAGACTGTCTGCTCATGTAAAAATCTATAGTCTCAGAAACCCTGTCTGAGTCAGAATCAACTGGATGGCATTTTTTTTTCTTGTTGTTATTTTTTCAGTCTTAGCTCTTATGAAATTAATAGGAAACAAATTTAAAACTGAAAAATAAATAAAATACAATTTTTAATAGAATTATAAGATATAGGATTGTATGTGAATGACACATAGATGAATATCTAAAGGAAAGATGCAACCTGCAAGAAGATGCTTTAAGGAATATAATGTAGCCATTAAAAAAATTAAATCCAAATATATGTAAATAAATGTTGGTTTTAAAAAAAAATCCAACCTAATAATTAGAAAATTAGGTGAAAAAATAATTCATATACAAATGCCTTGTATGTGAAAACATGTTAATCATACTAGTAATCAGGTAAATGCAAATACATTTCATAAACATTAACCTGGTAAAATTTTAAACACAAAAACAAAAACCAAAAACCAGAATGTAATAGATGCTATTAGTTTGACGTAGGAAAGTGAATCATCTATGCTGGTAGAAAGGTAAATTAATAAAACCAATTTAGAGAGCTATTTGACACCATCTACTCAAATTGAAAATGAGCATATGCTGTGAGCAAGTAAATCACATCCTGGGTATTTATTAGGAAATGTACAAACACAGAGACAGGGACAGCCATTTTCATTACAGCATGGTTTGTGATAAGGAGAAAAAAGAGTAACCACACTTTGCTCTAAAAGAATAACATGTCCGAATAAGGAACTTAAATGATGTAATTATATAGAGATCATTGGTATGATTCACAAAAGCTTTAAAACAAATTTTAACATAATATTAAATACTCTGTATAGAACCAAAACACATACTGTAAAATAATAGAGCTGCTGTCTTGGAATTTTGAGTTGCTGAAGAACATTAGATATACTATAGAATACTTTGGACATGTTACGAAGTAGGACCAGTCCCTAGAGAAGGACATTATGCTTCATAAAGTGGAGGACCAATGAAAAAGATGACCACTAACAAGATGGATTGACACAATGGCAACAGTAATGGACTCAAACATAACAACAATTAAGAGAATAGTGAAAGACTAGGCAGTGTTTCATTCTGTTGTGCATAGGGTTGCTATGAGTCAGAACAGATTCAATGACACCTAACAACTCCTAGATGAAGGAACAACTGTCTTGGAATAAGTACAAGCCAGAATGTTCTTTAGAAGTGTGGATGATAGGCCTCCCTCTCACGTTCTTTGGACATGTTATCAGGAGGTACCAGTTCCTGGTTAAGGGCATCATGCTAGACAAAGTAGAGGGCCAGAAAAAACAGAGGAAGACCCTTAATGAGATGGATTGACAAAGTGGCAGCAATAATGATTTCACTCACAACAACTATGAGGATGGCACAAAAATGGACAGGTTGTGTTCTCTTGTACCTAGGATTTCTATGAGTCAGAATCTACTTGAAGGCATCTAGGCACCATAAAAAAAAACAAAAAAAAAAAAAACAAGCTGTGAGTACAATTTCAAAATAATAGTTACCTTTAGAGGCAGAAGAACAGATAATGAATTGGGGAGGAAGTAGAAATCTCTTTTAGTACAGAAATCTTTTCTTAAGTTATTAAAAAATTGTTGTTGTTAAGTCCTAGTGAGTCAGTTCTGACTCATAGCAACCCTGTAAAGGGTTTCCAATGAGTGACTGGTAAGTTTGAACTGCCAGTCTTGTGGTTCAAATCGACCTTGGAAGTCCAGTGCATTAACTCACATTGCCACACCAGGACCACGTTACAATACATTAAAATAATGGTTCCATGCAATATATTTGTCCTTTTATACCTAACTAATTTCACTCAGCATTATGTTCTCAAGGTTCATCCATATTCTGAGGTGTTTTGCAGCTTCATCACTGTTCTTCAAGGTAGAATATCATTCCATTGCATGTATGCACCACAGTTTGTTTATCTATTCTTCCATTGATGGGCACATAGGGTGGTAATTAGTGCTGCAACGAATAGTGTGCATATATCTACTTGTTTTCTGATTCATATTTCTTGTGGATATATACCAAGTAGAAGAATTTCTAGATCACAAGGCATTTCTATATCCAGATTTCTGAGGAAGTATCATTACAATTTTCTAGAGTAAAATTTACAGTCCCACCAGCAATGTAGGAGAGTCCCAGTCTCTTCACACCCTTGTCAGTTTGTCCTATGCTTTTATAAAAATCACTATACCTGCTGGTGTGAGATGATATCTCATTGTTGTTTTTAATTTACATCTCTTTAATGGCTAATGATCATGAACATTTCTCCATGTTTCTTGGCTGCCCGAATGTCTTCCTTGGTGAAGAGTCTATTCATGTCCTGTGCCTATTTTTAAATTCGATTATGTGTCTTTTTCTATTAGAAATTTCATATAGATTTTAAAGATTAGACTGTTGTCTTATATGACTGCAAATTTTTTTTTTTTAATCATTTTGTGGGCTCCCGTTTTACTCTTTTGGTGAAATCTTTTGAAGCTTATAAATTTCTAATTGCTAGTATGTCCCAGTCATCTATTTTGTCTTCTATTGTATGTGTGGATTTTTCAATGCTTGATAATGTATGCATGCCATGTATTGTTGTTGTTGCTATGTGCCAAGGAGTTTGTTCTGACTCATAGAGACCTTACATAGAGTTTCCGAGGCTATAAATCTTTATGGGAGCAGAAAGCCTCATCTTTCTCCCGTGGAATAGCTGGTAGTTTCAAACTGCTGACTGTAAGATTAGCAGCCCGATTCGTAACCACTCTGCTACCAGAGCTTCTTATATCATGTATTGTTGTTGTTGTTAGGTGCCATCGAGTTGGTACCGACCCATAGTGACCTTATGCACAGCAGAACGAAACTCTGCCTGATCCTGGGCCAACCTCACTACTGTTGCCACACTTGAGTCCATCGATGCTGCCACTTGGCCAATCCATCTTGTTGGAGGTCTTCCTCTTTGTCTCTGACCCTCTACCTTACCAAGCATGATATCCTTCTTCAGTGACTGGTCCCTCCTGACAATATGTCCGAAGTACAAGAGACAAAGTTTGGCCATCTTGACCTCCAAGGAGCACTCTTTCTGCACTTCTTCCAAAATGGATCTATTGGTTCTTTTGGCAGCCCATTACACCTTCAATACTCTCCTTCAACACCATAACTCAAAGCATCAATTATTCTATGGTCTTCCTTATTCACTGTCCAGCTTTCATATGCACATGAGGTTATTGAAAATACCATGATTTGGGTCAGGCTCACCTTAGTCCTCAAGCTGACATCTTTGTTCTTCAACACTTTAAAAAGGTCTTATGCAACAGATTTGCCTAATGTAATACGTCCTTCGATTTCTTGACTGCTGCTTCTGTGAACAGTGATAGTTGATCCAAGAAGAATGAAGTCCTTGACAACTTTAATATTTTCTCCATTGATAACAATGTGGTTTATTGGTGCAGTAGTGAGGATTTTTGTTTTCTTTACTTTGAAATGTAATCCATACTGAGGGCTGTGCTCTTTGATCTTCATCAATAAATGTTTTAAGTCCTCTTCACTTTCAGCAAGCAAGGTTGTATCATCTGTATATCACAGGTTGTTAATGAGTCTTCCCCCAATCCTGATGCCACGTTTTTCTTCAGCAATGATATCATCACTCATTCCACGGCCTCTTCTACGTCTGCTTGGGCCTCTGGAAGTTCTCTGTCAATGTATGCTTGCAGCCATTTCTGTATTACCTTTAGTAAAACTTTACTTGCCTGTGATAGCAAAGAGATTTCATGTATTAGAGTCCTTAAATTTGTTACTATATTTTCATTGATGATCTTTCGAGTTCTGGACTTTACATTTAGGCCTTTAATCCATGTTGAGTTAGTTTTCTCTATAGGGTGTAATATATGGGTCTTGTTTAATTCATTTGAAAATCAATTTCCACTTTTGCCAGCATCATTTGTTGAAGAGACATCATCTCTTTTTGTGTTGTTGCTCTTTGTCAAAGATCGGATGACTTCAGAGGGATTAACTTTTTGGTTATCAATTCTTTCCCATTGATCTATGTATCTTTCATTGTACCAATACCAAGCTCTTTTGAGCACTGTGGCCATGTAATAAATTCTGAAATCAGGGAGTGAGAGGCCTTCAACTTTGTTCTTCTTAAGCAGTGCTTTGCGTACCTAAAGTCTCTTTCCATTCCATAAAAAGTTCATAATCATTTTTTCATCTCTTTGAAGAATGTTACCTGTAGATTGTTTTTGGTAGTACTAACATTTTCATATTTAATCTTTCTATCCATGAACATGGTATATTCTTCAATTTTTGTAAATCTCTTTTGTTTTTATGTAGTATTATTTTGTAATTTTATTTGTATAGTAGTGGTGGTTATGTGCTGTGGATTCAGTTCCAACTCATAGTGACCCTGTACAGGGTTTCTGAGGTAGTATATCTTCACGGGAGCAGAAAGCATTATCTGTCTCCCATGGAATGGCTGGTAGTTTCAAACTGCTGACCTTGATATTAGCAAGCCAATTCGTAACCACTACGCTAGGTCTTTTGTTTCCCTGCTTAGATTTATTCCTAAATGTTGTATCCTTTAGGTGGCTATTATAAATGTTTTTATTTTCTAATTACCTTTTCAGAGCTGTCTTTATTAATATAGAGGAATCTGACAGATTGTGTATGTTGAGCTTGTTCCCTGACACATTGGTGGATCTTCCAATGAGTTCCAGTAATTGTTTTGCTTAGTCTTTGGGATTTACTATATATTTATAATCATATCATCTGCAAATAGAGTTTTACTTTTTCTTTGCCAATTTGGATGCATTTAATTGCCCTTTCTTACTTTATAACTCTAGCTAAGACTTCCAACACAACAAAGAATAGGGGTGGTGATAGGGGAATGCTTGTTTGGTCCTGTTCACAAAGGAAATGCTTTGTTTCTCTGAGAGTGATGTTGGCTGTTGTTTTTTTATATATGTTCTTAATTATGTTGAAAAAGTTCCCTTCAATTTCTACTTTGTTGAGTTGTTTTTTGTTTTTTAATCAGGAATGGGTGTTGGATTTTGTCAAATGTCTTTTCTGCATCAATTGATGTAATCATGTGGTTATTTTCCTTATTTATATGGTGGATTATGTTGATTGACTTACTAATATCGAACCATCTTTGCATCCCTAGTATGAATCCCACTTGGTAATGATGTGTTATTTTTTTGTATGTTGTTGAATTCTATTGGCTAAGATTTTGTTGAGAATTTTTGCATCTATGTTCATGAGGGATATTGGTCTATAATTTTCTTTCTTAGTGATATCCTTCCCTGGTTTTGGTATGAGGGTTATGCTTGCTTCATAGAATGTATTGGGAAGTTTTCCATCCTCCTCTATATTCTGGAATAATTTGAGTAGAATCGGTGAAAGCTGCTCTTCCCTGAGTGGTTGGTAAAGCTCACCAGTGAAGCCATCTGGCCCTGGACTATTTTTGGTTGGGAGTTCTTTGATGACCTGATCAACTTCTTCTTTTGTTATAAGTCTGTTCAAGTTTTCTACTTCACTCTGTGTAAGTTTAGTTAAGAAGTGGTTTTCTAAAATGTATCCATTTCCTCTACATTTTCAAATTTGTTGGAGTACGACTCTTCATAGTATTGTTATTATTCTTTTTTATTTCCATTGGTTCTGTTATGACATCACCCATGTGGTTTCATAGACATATTTGTGTGTTCTCCTTATTTCCTTGTTTGATTTACCAATGGTTTGTCAATTATATTAATCCTTTGAAATAAGTAGTTTATCATCTTGATGATTGTTTCTCTGGTTATTCTGTTTTCTCTTTTATTTGTATTCTAACATATATATTTTTAAGTTTTTATTGTGCATTGGGTGATAGTTCACATGGGAAAACATTGGTTTTACATGTATCCTATTGCATTTCATTGTTGCAATAATTACAATCCCCTTCATGCATCACTATTTAATGGATTTTGCTTCCATTCCCTGTATTGTTCTTGTTTTGTTTATTTTCTTTTTTGATGTACATAAAAACATTCAGGAATGTATAATCATTTAAACATCCAAAGGGCAGACGCTGACAGTCTGCCTCCTGGCCACCAGCATGCAGCTTTTCTCTTTCCATAAGTCTAGAGTTTTCAGCTGCTGCTGCTTGATGTCTCCATGTCATCATATCTGCCTCCATCTCTGGTGTTGCTGCTTCTCCAGATAGTGTTCCACATTCTTCTCATGCTCCTCTCCCTTGGAGGTCCTAGGGTTCTCTTATCTCCCTCTCTTTCACCAGACACTTCTAAACAAGATAAAAACTATTCAATTGGGGATTCTACCTTTCCCTGCACACTCTGAAATTAAACTCCCTCTTGAAAACTTGTAAGCCAGTCACTTTGTGCCTTTATAGCACCTCCACCCCCATTTTAGGTAGCCAATGTCTAAGTTGGCTGGCCCTATGAACCCTGTATACAGAGGGGATAGGATGGACACTCCTACCCTCTCAGTTGGTATTTTGAGCAACTAAATCTTAAGTATAGGTCAAGTTCATCAAATCGTAGCCATTTACACTTGTTTCCTTTATCAAATTTTTATACGTTCTTCTAGTCGAGTTGTGATTATCAAGCCATTGAATCTAGATCAAATGAGTACAATCTGCAAGTTTGGGTATTCTTGTACATCTCCCCTACCTTCATATCAGCTGGATGCTGCATTCTAAGCTCTAGCCATACGTGGCTATATCCTTGTCCATGGGATCAGGATTCCCCAGGCCTCACCATACTTAGGACAAAGCTCTCTAGCCTTGTTGCTCAGGTTTTCAATGACTACATATTCGGAAGTAGCCTGTCTTGCCTCCCTAGTATGTCTTCATCTGGAAACTCATGTGAAACCTGTCCACAATGGTTGACCCTACTGCTGTTTAAAATACCAGTGACTTAACACACAAGCCACCACAGTATGACAAACTGACGTTCAAGTGGTGAGTAATGTGTGTATGTATGTATATGTGCATTGCATACACACATGTATATATATATATAGTTCCAGTGAGTCAGTTCTGACTCAAAACTACTCTGTATACAGTTTCTGAGGAGCAGGTGGTTGGTTTGAACCACCAACCTTTTGGTTAGTAGTCCATTGCCACACCAGGACTATAAATATATTGTAATTAATATATAAATTACATATGTATGTGTATATATGCATACATATGTGTGTGTCTATAGATATCCTTCAAAATCTTGTGAGAAAAATTCCATTATCATTTAATTCCATTTTCCACAAACTTTTTGAAGCTACCCCATATATGTATTTTTTTAATAACTGGGCTCTTCATTTAAAATAATGAATGCAATTATTTTTTATTAGAATTCAAGTCTTAAATTTAAGAGTTTTCTGTATATCCTTCCCTGCTCAAATAAATATTTTATTCACATGTCTATTTTATATAGCATTAACGTTCCTATTCTTTTGTGACTGTGTGTATCTTAATCTGTGGATTTAGTTGTTAGGCAAATTGATTTGTTTTGGAATTGCTACTACTTTAGTGAATGCTTATCTGCAATTATAGTGGATTAGACAAAGAGAAGAGTTCTACTAAGTAACATGATTCTCCTATGTTTCAGGTTACATTTTTCAAGTAAAATGTGCAGGAAGATTTCTTTCTCTTATGATAGAGATGTATTCTCATAAGGTTTTTGTAGCAGCTGAACAAATATAATTATTCTTATTTAAGAAAATACATCAATATGTTTTCTTGCTAATTATAATTAAATGGCTTTAATAACATTATGAACAATAGTTTTAGGATATAAGGTCAAGTCAGTTCCATGGTTTTTGAAGAGTTTGGATTATAAATGAATGCATTAGAAGATGCAAGCTAAATTGTGCTTTCTGAGAATTTGCCTAAACCACTGCCCAGGATTCGTGTGTCTTCATATATCTTCAGTAACTATGTCGCATAAACAAGTCAGTTTCTCTCTTCTAAATCTCAATTATCTAATCTGTAAAACTGAGTGGGAATCCCTGGTAAATGATTATATGGATTTTTTTAAATCTCCAATTTAGTTTATGGGTTTTGTCTCATTTGAATTTTTCCAGTTTTCTACATCTATTTTGTAACTCTGCTGTTAGATTCATACCATTTAGGAATGATGTGTCTTTT
>NW_006408562.1:4581303-4582831 GCF_000296735.1 Chrysochloris asiatica | reverse complement strand
TTCTGGGACCAGCCCCTGAACCTGCTTGGTCAGGTATTCTGTGTTGTTGTTGGCGGAGCTCTCTGCTATACGTCCACCCGATCCGCCATCTTGTTTGTTCTCTCAGGAATGATGTGTCTTTTGATGAATAAATCTTTTTGTCATTATGAAGTGTACAGTGTAGCAATATTTACACTCTTTTCTTGAAGTCTATTATATCAGATGCACTAGTCAGTCAAAAAGTATTGCTATAAATTCAGAGTCCTTCATTAACTAAGAAAAAAAAAATGAAGCCATTGTTTCTTGATACACACCATTTATGTCTATACAGTTCTTAAAGTGGTGTTTCCATCTTGCTAACCATTTGCTGAAGAACTTTGTGCTTTTCAGTTTACAACACATCAAAATAGCAGTCTTGCCATATTTTAGGGACTCAAATAGTGTTGATATCCAAAGTTCTTGGAGTTTTAGTAACAAAAAGACGTTTCAACGGGAAAGATAAGGGCTGTATTGTGGATGGGATAAGGGTTCCCAACAGAATTATCTGACAGCACTTGTTTTGCTATCCTAGAAGACTAGGCAGGTATAGTGTAGAGATGGGGAAGAAAAAAATCCTTTGTGTAATTGTCCTGGTATATTTCTCATTAGGGCAGTTTTCAATATTCTTACACTTGATAATAAGCCCTGTGATTGTCCTGTGTCCTTTAAGAAATTGTTCAAGATTATCCCTTAGGAATTAAAAACCTGAAACATTTAAAACAGCTGCATACATTTCTGAGGACCTGTTTTTTTTTTTTTTTTTTGAAGGCTAAGTCTTACTGATGAGATAAATTATCTCCAGCTTTGCACTGATTGTAGACACATATTTAAACTTGTTTTGTTTGGAATAAACTGGTTCATGTGAGAACTAGAACCCTAGTAGCAATACATTTTTTTTTTTTTAACTCAGGATTGTAGGATTTATTACGGAACTATCAGGTGACAGTTAGAATCAGGAGCAATGAAAAACTCAGAATATAGCTCTTAAGTCAGGAGAGTGTCTTGGCTGTGCCCACAGGCAGGCTTCTCCCTGACTTTTTGTCCCCCAGTCCCTTGATACCTTTGGACCTCTTGGTCCAGCTTGCCTATGTCCTTTGTAGGCAAGTATTACAAAGCTCTCTAGCTTTGTTGCCCAGGCGTACCCCACTTTGCCAGCAAGCCTCCTGCCTGAAGGAGTTCAGAGCTCTCTCTGTACTTGGGTTGGTGAGTGTTTCCCAGTGTCCACAGTCACCGTATTGTAATTGCATGGCTCTGTGGACCAGGAATCTCACCACAGGAATCTCTTGCTGGTTTGCTGGTTCTGCTGCCACCATTTTTCTGTCAGTGTTTCTGACCACCTCATGCCATCTCCATTGTTATAATTCTACCTCCTGAAACTAGAAGGTTCTCAGTACAGGGACCTCTAACTAAACCCAAAGGATATGCTTCACACCCGTCACTTCTGTTTTGCTGAAAATGAGGTTCTCCCTTGCCACCTCTGGGATGACTGATTTTAAGCCTAGCAGAATGG
>NW_006408562.1:4579330-4580568 GCF_000296735.1 Chrysochloris asiatica | reverse complement strand
GGCACATAACAACAGCAACAACAATCACATACTTAAAGGAGCTCTGGTAGCGTAGTGGTTACGAATCGGGCTGCGAACCTCAGGGTTTCCTGTACAGGGTTTCCAACTATGAGTCGGAATCGACTCCTCGGTACTCAACAACAACAACAGCAATCCAATACTTTGCTCGATTCATTACATGATTGCAATCTGCCCCATGCACAGTTGCAATCTGCCCCATGCACAGTTAACAGCATATACCTCGATTCACTTTCTTTACTTTTTAAAGTTTTTATTTTATTTTTAAACACTCAGTCATATATAATAATTTATACCACCAAAGGGCACATTCTGCAAGTCTGCCTCCTGGCCGCCTGCTCTCAGTCCCTCTTTTCCCATGAATCTAGAGTCCTCAGCTGCTTCCTATCTCCATGTCCCCATCTCTGCCTCCATCTCTGGTGTCGCTGCTTCTCTGGATAGGGTCCTGTATTGTGCTTGTGCTCTTCTCTCTTGATGGTCCTCTATTTCTGGACTGTAAGATTAACTACTTGTGCATTTTTGTTATAAAGCTTCCACCTTTACAATTATGACAGTCACAATTAGTCATGATGACAATTACTCACTATTGAATCATAAGAATCATATCCCCATCTCTTTTTACCAGACCCATATAGACAAGATGAAAATTATTCTGTGGTGTTTCTATCTTCCCCCACACATTCTTAAACTAAACTCTCCCTTGAAACCTTGTAAGCCAGTCACTTCCTGCCTTTATTGCGCCCTCATTTTAGGTAGCCAGTGTCTAAGTTGCCGGTCCCTATCTACCCTGTATACATAGGGGATAGCTTTTATAGTTGATATGAAGACTCCTCCCCTCTCTATTGGAATTTAGATGTAATTAGTTCTACATCATTTACTACCTTGAATTAGTCAAAAATTGACCATTTATTTTGGGTCCAGTGGTTCTGAGTGTTCCTTCCATCATCTTTTGATGCTTTCTGCATCATTCAATATTTTGTCCATTGTTGTTAAGTTCATTTTTCTATTCAGCCCTATATCTCCATATTTATTCCATTATATTTAGCATTTCTATGCTGGAGAGCAAGTTTCAGAGTCTCTTTTGACATCTATTTTGGTCTTTTCCTTCTTTCTTGTCTTCTTAAAGCCTTTTTGCTTTCTTCCTATACTCTTCTGTCCTTTGGTCTTTAGTGTTTAGTGCATCAAATATTTTTTTCAGATCTCTAAATTCAGGTGGCATA
>NW_006408562.1:4576157-4579115 GCF_000296735.1 Chrysochloris asiatica | reverse complement strand
AGCATGACATCCTTCTCCAACGACTGTTCTCTCCGGACAATGTGTCCAAAGTATGAGAGACGAAGCCTACATCTCTTTCTACAGATGTAGTCAATTTGATTTCTGTGTATTCACCTGGTGAGGTCCATGTGTGCAGTCTAAAAACAATATTCACAATTAAGATGTCTTGCAAAATTCTGTCATGTGATCTCCAGTATTGTTAATATCACCAAGGCCATATTGTCCAACTGCTGACCTTTCCTCTTATTTTTCCCCAACCTTTGCATTCCAATCACCAGTAATTATCAATATATCTTGATTGCATGTTTGGTCAATTTCAGACTGAAGGAAATTATAGAGATCTTCAATTTCATCATCACCGACATTAGTGGTTGGTACATAAATTT
The DNA here is from genome assembly GCF_000296735.1 of Chrysochloris asiatica. Lineage (NCBI taxonomy): Eukaryota > Metazoa > Chordata > Mammalia > Afrosoricida > Chrysochloridae > Chrysochloris > Chrysochloris asiatica. Next base: position 4,578,729 of record NW_006408562.1, on the reverse strand, counting down.
GAATAATGGTATTAGATGGTTTTCCTTATAGGTGTGTGGATATTTTCCTATCACAGACAGCGTTGTGCTTCAAGATAGATGCCATTCCTCTTCAATTTGTCATTCTCGGCACAGTAAACTATGTGATCATCAGATTGAAAATAACCACTGCCAGTCCATATAATCTCACTAATTCCAACATATGGATGTTTATGAATTCCATTTCATTTCTAACATTTTCCAGTTTATCTAGTTTGTTAGTACATTTCATGTTCTGATTAATGTTTGTAGCTGTTACTCTTCATTTTGAGTTGTGTCTCATCAGTAAATGAAGGTCTTGAAAGCTTTACTCCATTCGCATCATCCAGTTAAATCTGCTTTGATTTGTGGCTCTTCCCCAGTCGTAGTTTGAATGCCTTTCCTTTTGATGGGCTCATCTTCTCGTACTAAGTCTGACAATATTCTGGTTCTCTTCATCATGTATCAATATTCAAACTTCTGGTGCTGAAAGTATTCCACTACTCTTCATAAGGTTTTCAGTGAGTAAATATTCAGAAGTAGTTCATCTCTCCTTCTTCCAATCGGGCTTCATTTGGAAGCTCAGCTGAAACTTATCTACCATAGATGACCTTGCTGATATTTAAAATATTGATGGCATAGCTTCCATAATTACTATGTGAAGTCTTTCTTGACTTTGGAATTTGTGGTAGTACTATCCTTCAGAGTTGAGTTGGGAAATGTTTCTTTTTTCTCCATTTTTAGAACATTCTGGGAAGGATGGTATTATATAGGCTTTAAATGATTGATAGAACTCACTGTGGAAGTTATCTGTCCTTTTAGCTATCTTTTCTGTTTGATTGGTTGGTTATGTGCTGTGGAGTCAGTTCTGACTCATAACAACCCTGTGCAGGGTTTCCGAAGCTGTAAATCTTTACGAAAGTCTCATCTTTCTCCCGCGGAACAGCTGGTAGTTTCGAACTGCTGACCTTAAGGTTCACAGCCCGATTCGTAACCACTATGCTACTGGAGTTATTTTTTATTGTTATTACAGGCCTGGTGTGACACTGCTGGTTAATGTGGTGGATTGCAAAGTTAGTTTTAACTGCAAGATCAGAGATTCAAACCCTCTAGCTGCTCCTTGGAAGCCTGATACAGGGTTGCTATGGGTTGGAACTGACTTGATGGTACTTAACAACAACAATATTCAGTCCTAGTGTGGCATTGTAGGCTAAGCACTGGACTGATGATTGAGAGGTCAGTGGTTGAAACACACAGGCTATACCTCAGAAATACTATATAGGGTCACCATGACTTGGAACCAGCTTCACAGGACTTGTTGTTGCTGTTGAGGGCCGTTCAATCAGTTCTCATCCATAGCAACCCCGTATAGGAGCGACTGATGAGTTTGAACCTCCGACCTTGTGGTTCAAACCGACTTTGCATTCCAGCACATTTACCCACAGTGCCACACCACAGCACTTAGCAATAACAAATTCAGATTTCCTGTTTCCTCTTGAGGCCATTTTGGTCATCAATGCTTATCAAGGAATTTTTCTATTTCCTAGAATTCCTTTATAATCCTCTAAATTTCTATAAGGTTATTTGTTGTTCTTGTAGTTAGGTGCCATCCAACTAGCTCTGACACATAAGGACCCTGCATAGGGCTTCTAAGTCATGGGTGGTGAGTTTGAACCACCAACCTTGTGGTTTGCAGTCCAATGCCTATCCTATAGCGCCATACCAGGAGTCAATAATAAGGTCAGATGTAATTCCCTATTTCATTATTGATTTTGGTACTCTGAATATTCTTTTAATTTCTTGCGAACAGTAAATAGTCATAATTTTTTCCCTTCTAATCTTAAAATCTCTGCCTTTCTCTTAGTATTTTACTTTCTCCTTTTTCTTTTTTTTTTCAATGGTGGAAGCTAATAGAGGGATTTACTGATACACATTTTACCCCAAGCAAAAGTTTTCGCTGTATCCCAAAAATTTGGTTAAGGTGCCATTTCATTGTCATTCAACTTTCTTTTGATTTTTACATTTCTTCTTTAATCTCTGGGTTATTTAGATATATTAACTATTTATCAATATTTTAATTTTAGTGTCATACACTGCATGACCTGAATCCTTTAGCAAAATTATTTTGTCACTTTATGTGGATTTATTGGTTTCTCTGTACAGTATTACCAATTTTCACCTCCTGTATTTTGATGTAATATTACATTTGATATTAATATGATTAGGTCTTCTTGATTAATTTCCCAAATTTACTGTTATAATAGTAAAACAAACTTCTTTATTCACAGTATATCATCTGTTCTGAAAATTTAATTTTGATCTTAATGTAACTATTCTAGATTTCTTTTCCCTAATGGCAAAGTTGTCTCCTGATGTGGCACTATAGGATAAACACTGGACCTCAAGATCTGTTTGAACCACAAGGTCAGCAGTTCAAACTCACCAGCTACTCCTCGGAAACCCTATACAGGATTACCATGAGTTAAAACAGACTTGACAATAACAGCAACAGTGTCAAAGTAGAGCATTGGTGTAGTGCTGTAGGATAAGCACTGGACTAGTAACCCCAACACTG
>NW_006408562.1:4574980-4575583 GCF_000296735.1 Chrysochloris asiatica | reverse complement strand
TGTTATATACAGGGTTTATGTCTTTATCACAGTTTACATTCAAATGTATGGTCCATCACTTACAGTATCTGAAACTTACAATGGTACATTCCCCTCTCCCTTCTATGCTATATGGTAACTTTGTCAATCTTTTTACTTTTACACATATTTAAAATCCCACAACACATTGTAATTATTTGTATTTAAACAATTATTTTTAAGCATAAATAACATACTTAGCTGAATAAAGATCACCTATAGAATTTATGAATGTTACCTTACATAGCAAAATGGACTTCTCATATGAATTTAAGTTAATGATTTTGAGATGAGAGGATCATAAATGTTCCAGGTGTATTGAATTTAATCACCCACAGACTGAAGTTATCAGAATAATCAGCAATGTTAGACCAGAAGCAGAGGTCAAATACCATAAGAAGGAAGTTTCTATAACTTTGGATTTGAAGATGGAGGAAGGGGTCAAAAGCCAAAGCTATGTAGGTTGCCTCTAGAAGTCAGAAAGGTCAAAGAAAAAAAAAAAAAAAAAATCCATAGAGCTCCAGAAGGCAAAAAATCCTGAGGACCCATTTTAGAGTTCTGACTCTTTTAAGTCACTAAATGTGT
>NW_006408562.1:4563927-4573675 GCF_000296735.1 Chrysochloris asiatica | reverse complement strand
AACTCAGCCCATTTCTTCAGTGCTGCATTTCCTCCTCTTCCACTCACCAGTAGACCAATGTGGTTGCGAACAAGCTTCATCACTACTCATGTGTTCCCTTTGAGTTTCAGTCTTAGAGGAGAGTTTGTCTTGAAGGGATTTGATTGCTTGCCTTGATGACTTCCCGGAGAACAGCTTGCTTATTCTGGTAGTAGCCAGTCATACTGCTGCTTTTGGTTTTTACTGTTCTTGTTGGTCTTTATTTCAAGACGTATCTTCTGTTGCTCTGGCTGTTCTAGACTGGTCTGCTAGTCCTTTCAAGTGGGAATGTCCCCCTCAGAAGGTCTGGGTGGGCTTCATGATTCCACCTAAGGTCCTATACAGAACAAAGGCACCACAGGAAGCCCATTTCACTGGGCAAGTTCTAGAACCATTTTAGGTATTCCAATCAGTTAAAGGCTGAAGACAGGCTTACAAATGTTTTATAATCATGTTTCCTAACATTCCTTTCTATCCCACTCAAGTGTCTATTTTATACTAGTAGGAAAGGAAAATCAATATTCATTAGACAGTCAAGCATCTTAACATTATTTCACTTCTTCCACTCATTCAGATTATGGCTGGATCCCTGTATCACAAAGCCTTATAGTCAGGTTGAGCATACGTGACTATTTACCTATGCCCCATAATAGCCCATGCAAACCTGCCTGAGTGTTGCCCTAGCTACCTTATTCTTCCACTCCCCTCCCTCTTCTTGTGTATTGCCTTCCCCCAAACCTGAACTATGATGTGACTCTACCCTACCCTGTGCTCTACCATCCCCTCCCTCTCATCCCTTGTTACAAACTTTTATTTTTCCTTTCAGTATGAATATCTTTTCTTAAGGTTTTACAATAATGGTCTTATGAAATATCTGTGCTGTTGTGACTGACTAATTTCAATCAGCATAATCTCAAGGTTCAAACATGCTATGTATGAGATGATGTGTAGCTTCTTGTTATTTTTCAATGTAGTGTAATATTCCATTGTGTGTATAGATCAGTTTATTTATCCATTCTTCCATTGATGGGCACTTAGGCTGTCTCTATCTTTTTGCTATTGTAAAGAGTGCTGCTATGAACATTGGTGTGCATTTATCTACTGGTGTTATGGCTTGTATTTCTTGTGGCTATATATCAAGTAGAGGAATTTCTGGATCACAAGGTGTTTCTATTTCCAACTTTCTGAAGAAGCACCATGCTGTTCTCCAGAGTGGTTGGACCAGCAATGTATGAGGGTCCCAGTCTCACCACATCCTCACCAGCAATTATTGTCCTTTGCTTTTTAGAACTTCACTGCTGATATCTCATCACTGTTTTTATTTGCATCTCTCTTGGGTTAATGTACCAGACACCACAGCCATTTGAACTGCAAGGTCGGCAGTTAAAGCTCAGCAGGTACTCCTCTGAAGTCCTATACAGGATTGCTATGCTTCAGAACCAACTAGATGGCATGTAACAACAACAATTGTTAATGATTGTGAATATTTCTTCATATATTTGTTGATTTCTCAAATCCTTTCCTTGGTGAAGTGTCTGTTCATGTCTTATTCCCATTTTTTAATTGGGCTATTTGTCTTTTTCTTGTTGAGATGTTGTAGTTTCCTATAGATTTTAGAAATTAGTCCATTGTCATTGCAAAAGATTTTTTTCCCATTCTGTGGCTCTCTTTTAACTCTTTTGGTGAAATTGTATGATGCACATAAGTTTCTAATTTTCAGTATGTCCCAGTCGTCTATTTTGTCTTCTTTAGTTTGTGCAATTTTTGCAATGCTTTGTAGTCTGTGTGTGCCCTGTATTAGGGCCCTCAAATTTGTATGTATTTTTTCATTGATGACCTTCATAATTCTGAAATTTACATTTAGGTCTTTTATCTATGCTGAGTTGATTTATGTATATGGCATGAGGCAATGCTCTTGTTTCAATCTTTTGTATATTAATTGCCAGTTCTGCCAGCAGCATCTGTTGAAAAGACTATCTCCTCCACATTCAATATACTATGGCCCTTTGTCTAAGATCAGTTGGCTGTATATGGATGGGTTAATTTCTGGATTCTCAATTCTGTTCATTTGTCTATGTGTCTTTTATTGTGCTGTTTTGATCATGATAGCCATGTTAGTAAATTTTGAAATCAGGGTGTGAGAGGCTTCCAACTTTGTTCAACCTGGGTATTCTTCCTTTCCATATAAAGTTTGTAATTGTTCTTTCCATCTCTTTAAAAAATGACATTGGAATGTGGATTAGGAGTGCTTTGAATAGTATTGACATTTTCACAGTGTTAAGGCTTCCTATCCAGAAGCATGGTACATACTTCCTTTTTTGTAAATGTCTTTTGGTTTCTTGTAGTAGTGTTCTGTAGTTTTCTTAGTATAGATCCTTTGTTCCTCTGTTTATATTTACTCCTAAATATTTCATCCTTTGGGGTGGGTATTGTAAATGGTATTGTTTTCCTAATGTTAAGATACTTGACTGTCTAATGAATATTGATTTTCCTTTCCTACTCATACAAAATAGACACTTGAGTGGGATAGAAAGGAATGTTAGGAAACATGATTATAAAAATCTTGTAAGCCTGTCTTCAGCCATAATAATCTTTCACACTATTGATTTGTTGTTGTTATGTGCCATCAAGATTGTTCTGAATCATAGCAACCCCTATACAGGGTTTCCAAAGAATGTCTAGTGGGTTTGAACTGCCAACTCTGTGGTGCATACATAGTATAGTATTGAGTCTACAGTGCCACACCAGGAGTCCATACAACTTATAAGACTACCAAAGGAAAATAACAAATAGTAATTCCATTAATTTATAAGCATTATTTACATTCACTGTATTATGTTGCATTAAAAATGGAATGTAAATAAATGAATTTCAGACATCTTTCCATGAGATACTAATTATTACAGGTAAAATGAGTATAACACACAAAAAAAGTGATGGATATATTATCAACATTAATGCTTTAATTTCATGCTACATACATGTAGCATACTGGAACAATTGTAATGCTAAGAGTTCAACTATTGCCAATCATGGCATAGTAATATATCTGAGGTAATTTTTCAGTGTTGTGTATCTACCTTGACCTTAATAGCAACTGCAATCATTGGAGGCATGTGTATGTGCATAAAAAAGAGCACCAAACCATGCCTCCCACAACATTCTCTACTCAGCTAGGTTTGATAATCATTACAATGGCCTAACAGCTTTAGACATGATACTCACAGTTATAGGACTTATTAGGGAAATTAACAGGTTATAATTTAGTATTAGAAATGCTCAGGGCCCAGTTCTTTTAGTCAAGACAAACTCTCCCCAGCATGCTTGCAGGCAGATCTCTCTTTGTCCTTGGTCTCTGCCCTGCTTCAGCAATGCCACAGAGTTCTCTTAGGGCTGCTGATATATGCCCAAGGAAACTCCTCTCCAATATAATCTCAGTTCTAGGCTCTAACTTAATGTAATTGAATTTCCATTGAGTTGACTCCAGCTCATAGTGACCATATGTAGGATTTCCAAGGAGCATCTGCTGAGTTTGAACTGCCAACCTTGCAGTCCAGTGCTTATCCTACAGTGCCACACCAGGACTCTGAAAAACCTAACTCCCCCAATTCATTGCCTGGAGGCCCCCAATCCACCAGCAAGCCTTCTGTCTGCAGACACTTAACTTTACTTACTCTGTGGGCCAGGAAGTCCACTGTTCTGTGTTAATTCTTGATTCTTCTGCTCCTCTATGTCACAGCTATGTCTCCTGGGTCAAGAAGATTCAATGTGCAGTGATTTCTAGCTCCTGGCTCTTCTTGCCTGATAGTAGTAGTGAGTACTCCCTTCACGTCTGAGATGACTAATTTAAACCCACGTTAGAGATCCAAGCATTTACAATTAGCTCTATTAGCAATCACTTACAACTGAATTGTATCATCTTATCATCTCCCACATTTTTTTACCCTGAGCCACCAGGAAAAAAAAAAAAAATTGATATAACTTTTGGTCAAAGAGATAAAATGACTATGGGTAGAAAAGCCATATGAAGTAATTCCCTGAACTTTAGTATGATAAAATAACATTTGGAGGAAAAACAAAACTTTCCTAGAACCTAGTGAATTAACATGAGGTTACTGTGTGGTGCTGTGGGATACAGCACTGGACCACAAGGTTGGTTTGAACCACAAGGTCAGCGATTCAAACTTACCAGTTGCTCCTTGGAAACCCTATACAAGGTCTCAATGAGTCAGGACCAACTCATTGGTACTTACTGCACATGTTGTTGTTGTTACTTAGTTGTAAAGAGAATATATGCCTCTGTTATCCACTTACCTTAGCCTTCTCATAGCCTCCTGAACTGGGTTTCATTTTCTGTAGTTATTACAACCTCTGAAGTTACGGTATTTCTTTTCTTGATTGAAATTTGAGAGAGATCAGACTGGAAATATTTGTAAGCCAGCTGTTCATTTGTTTATGAACTTTATATCAGCCTTTATGAGAATGATTAATCTGCCCTGTTTATAATAACATTTAATCTACACAAAAACTTAAACTAAACATTCACCCTCCTACTCGCAGAAACCAACAGTTGGTTAGCTTTAACAGTTTTATTTTCTCCATTCTAGCATAACCAATAACCTTGGTAATTGTTTTTATTCTGGGAAAAATAGCTAATAGTACACAGACACAGCAGGGCACAAGGGTTACTCAGACTAACCTGTCTTCTTAGATGCTCCTAAGGGACTGAGTTTTCGAGTATCTCCCTGGAGAGTCCAAAGGGCTAACTTTTGTGTTTGCCTACTCAAGCTCACCAGCTGCTCCTGGGAAACCCTATACAGGGTTGCTATGGGTCGACTAGACGGCACTTCACAACAACAACAACTCTTGTGCTGGTGTGGTGCTGAGGGCTAATGCGTTAGACTGCAAAGTTATTTGAACTGCAAGATAGGTGGTTCAAGTTCACCAGCTGCTCCTTGGGAACCCTATACAGGGTCGCTATGGGTCAGAATTGACTCAATGGCATTTAACAACAATACCAACAACTCTTGTGCTGTGGAGTCCTGGTGTGGCACTGTGGGCTAATGCATCAGACTGCAAAGCTGTTTGAACTTCAAGATCGGTGGTTCAAGTTCACCAGTCACTCCTGGGAAACCCTATACAGGGTCGCTACGGGTCAGAACCGACTCAAAGTCACTTAACAACAACAAACTCTTTTGCTGTAGTCCTAGTGTGAGGCTGTAGGATAAGCTTTGGACTACTAACCACAAGGTCGGTGATCCAAACCCACCAGCCACTCCTCCTCTGAAACCCTAAACAAGGTCAATATGAGTCCCAACTGATACCATGACAATTAACAACAACAACTCATCATCTGCTATTTCCTACACTCATATTAAAATCTTTTATTGAATTTTCATCTAAGTTTTGACATTAGGACAATTGATTAAAAGTTTTTTACATACAATATTCCACTTAATGCTTTGAAACATGGAGATATGTGCTGTGTTGTAACATTTAAATGTAGAATATGAAAATATATTCAGATTTTATATGCTAATGTATAATTTTTAATCATTTTGTAGGATAATTCTAAGTTTAGGTTGCTCTGAAAAAGGTTCTTATAATTTGGTCATCTGTGACTTTGTGAATGGTAAAAACAAAAGCATGTTCTTTTTCTTGCTGATCATTGAATTATCTATGTTTTTTGAAGAGATAGTATACAATATTAACCTTTATGGGTTTTTTTTTTTGTTGTTGTTAAGTGCCGTCGAGTCGATTACAACCTATAGCGACCCTGTATAGGGTTTCCAAGGAGCAGCTGGTGAGCTTGGACCACCGACCTTGAAGTTCAAATGACTTTGCAGTCTGACGCATTAGCCCACAGTGCCACACCAGGACTCCAACCTTTATATTTAGATCCATGATATCATTTAGTCTTTGTTTGCCTTCCAATATTTTGGATATCTAGTCTGTCTCTTATGTAACCTGTCCCTTATTGTTTTTTTTTTTTTTTAATTGGTTTGGTGATGAGCATTTTAAAATCAAACCCTTCAGTAGGATTCTGTTACTTTCGGTTTCCATTCTTCCTTCCTATCTTCCTGTTTTAAACATAATTTCCTTTTATAAAGGGTGGAAGCCCCCCTCAATCAATATGAGTAACCAAAATTCTGAAAAAAGTAGGCATCTTTTGCTTCCATACTTTGTGCATGTTTGCCTTACATGTAATAGAATTTTATATTACATATTTATTTTTCTCATGTAATTTCTGTTTGTACTGTGTGATTTTAAGATGGTTTCAATGGTATAAATCAGCACATTGTTTTATGAATTTTTAAATTTAATATTTATCAAAATATGTGTTTTGACAGATAGGTTATACATGCACATTATCTATCTACATATATGTATGCATAAATATGTAGATAGATAGATACATATGTATCATAGAATTTAATATGATTAATATGAGAGAACTTCAAAAAGTGCATGGAAAAATTCCATTATCTCTAATTTCCATTTTTCTCACAAACTTCTACTACAGAATGACTCATCCAGACAATTTTTAATTTGTAAACTGCAATCACAGATACTTTTTATAGGTAACTTTGTCATAATGACATGAAAGAGTCATTAGTAAATCATTTCAAGCATTGTAGAATCATAGAATAGAATTATGCATTAAGAGAAAATGAACTATATTAAAAAATACAAATAATGCTTGCACGTGTTGTGCACCAAATTAGCTGTAGTATTTAGATCCTTTAAGATTTCAAAAACCAATGTAACTAATATAGAAAAATAAACTGTAGAGAAAAATTATAAAATTCGGAAAAATAAGTGCACAGTGAAGAAAAAATTCTTATGGTGTTCTAGTAATATCCACTTTTGTCTATGTTGTTGTTCTTGTTGTGTGCCATCGAGTTGGTTCTGACTAATAGCTATACAGTATAGGGCTTCCAAGGAGCAGTTGGTAAGCTTGAACCGCTGACTTTGCTGTTCAAACAGATGCTGCAGTCCAGTGGATTAACTCACAGTGATAAATATATATATATATACTCTTTTCTTTTCTTGCTCTTCACCACCCCATTCTCCTGTCCCCTTTGCTAAGTGCTGTTGAGTCAGTTCTGACTCACAAAGACACTAAATACCCTGTATAGCATTTCTAAGGAACTGCTGGTGGGTTTCATCTTCTTTGTTGTTAGTAGGGCAATGCTTGTACTACCATGCCATCAGGACTCCTTTATAGAGTACACACAAGTGCATTATATTTTGTAATTTAAGTTCAGAAGTTCTAAAATTATCTTTCTATGTCACAATTGAAAAGGAAATTGGTTTGTAAACTTGTGAATTATTTAAAAGGTTGTTGAATCAAATATCAAGAGAGAGAGGGTAAAAAATGAGGTTGTGAGGAAGGACACATTAGGGAAAGAAGTGTTTATCACAAATTCAATTAACCAAAAATGATTAACAGTAGTTTAAAGATATGAACTTTCTTTATTTTCTAAGATAATTAAAATTTTATAATTAAATGAAATGATTTAAATGCATTTTAAAATGTATTTCGTAAATCTAAAGATCATATCTTATTGGAATATTCTTGAAAGATTTTTTTAATTGAAAAAGATATCTTTTTAATAAATGTCATGAAATAGAAATCCAATAATGAAATTATATCAAAGCATGAAGTATCTATTTTTAAAGCTTTTATTGTGAATTTAATCATAGTTTACATGGATGATTACAGTCCCCTCCATGCATCATCATTCAACAGTATTTACTTCTATTCTTCCCTGTGTTGTTTTTTTGTTGGTTTTTTGGGGGTGGTGGTGGTGGTGTACACAACAGCACTAAGGAATATATAATCATTTAAACAGTCAAAGGGTACATTCTACAAGCCTGCCTCTTGGCCGCCAGCACACAGCCTTCCTCTTTCCATGATTCTAGAGTCCTCAGCTGCTCCCTCCCTCCATGTCATGACCTTGCCTGTGTCTCTGGTATCACTGCTTCTCTGGATAGGGTCTGCTGTTCCAGGAATGTAAGACTAGCTACTCTATTTTTACAGTTGTGGCCATTGTAAATAGTCATGATAACAGTTACTCACTATTGAATCAAAGGACTCCTATCCCTATCTCCATTCAATAGATTCATCAAGCCAAGATGAAAATATTGAGCAGGGATTCTACCTTCCCTCTCACACACTGAAGCTAAAAACTCTCTTGACAACTTGTGAGCCAGCCACTTCTTGCCTTTATTGTTGTTGTTGTTGTTAAGGTGCCATCAATTTAGTACCAACTCATAGTGACCCTATGCACAACAGAATGAAACACTGTCCAGTCCTGGGCCAACCTCACTATTGTTGCTACACTTGAGCCCATTGATGCTGTCATATTGCCAATCCATCTCACCGGGGGGTCTTCCTCTTCTTCTCTGACCCTTGACCTTACCAAACATGATATCCTTCTCCAGTGACTGGTCTCTCCTGACAATATGTACTTTATCCAACACATATCAGTTTGTTCTTTTGGTAGCCCACAGCACTTTCAATATTCTCCTCCAATACTATAACTCAAATGCATCAATTCTTCTACAATCTTCCTTATTCACTATCCAACTTTCGCAAGAATATGAGGTTATTGAAAATACCGTGGCTTGAGTCAGTTGTAACTTAGTCCTCAAGTTGACATCTTTGCTCTTCAACACTTTAAAAAGGTCTTGTGCAGCACATTAGCCTATTGCAATACAACATTTGATTTCTTAGTTGCTGCTTCCATGAATGTTGATGGTTGATCCAAGAAAAATTATGTCTTATTACGTCTTTTACAATGCAATCTTTTCTCCATTGATTTAATCATTTCTCCATTGATAAGAATGTTGTTTATTGGTCCATTGGTGAGGATTTTGTCGTGCTTTTTTAGCCTCCCCCCAACTTTAGGTAGTCAATTTCTAATTTTCTCCCTAAAATGTTCCTGTCTCTATCAAGCTGTATACCGAGGACACAGGCTTGATCCTTGAGGTGATGGCTTCTTCCCCCTCAGTTGGTATTTTGAACTACTACATCCATAAGTATAGATCAAGTTCATCAAATTGTATCAAGTTACTTCAAAACACACAGCTTTTCCTCTGCTCTCTCTTAGCTCAAGGTCAACAGGAATCTATGGAACACGATTGAACTCAGCCCCACTTCCACTGACATGTAGACCAATGAGGTTGCCAATGAGCTTACATGCCTACTCATGTGCCCCCTTTGAATTTCAGTCTTGGAGCGGGGTTTGTCCTGAAAGGATTTGATTGCTTGCCTTGATGGCTCCTGGGCAAACAGCTTACTGCCAATTTTGTTTTTGATTTTTCCTGCTGGTCTTTCTTTCAGGAAGTGTCTTCTATTCCTCTAGCTGTTCCTGGCTGGTCTGCATGCTCTTTCAAGTGGGATTGTCACACTTCAGAATGTTCTGGATGCAACTCAGTATCCCATATAAGTTCCTATACACTGTGAAGTCTTCACAAGAAGCCTATTTCACTGGACAAGTTATATAACTCCTTTTAAGTATTCCCATCAGTTATAGGCTAAAGACAGCTTACAGGTTTTCTGTAATCATGTTTCCCAATATTTGTTTCTATCCCACTTAAGTGTCATTTTACAATAGTAGGCAAGGGAAACCAATATTCATTAGACAGTCAAGCATCTTAGTATTATTTCCCCTCTTCAAAGTATTTCTCAATCCCTGTATATCTAGAGTCCTGTTGTTCCAGG
>NW_006408562.1:4561691-4562837 GCF_000296735.1 Chrysochloris asiatica | reverse complement strand
TGAAAAAGACTTTTTCCAATTCTGTTTCCTCTTCTTTTACTTTTTTGGTGAAATCTTTTGAGGCACATAAGTTTCTAATTCTTAGTATGTGTTAATTGTGGTTATTTGTTCTATTTGGACATGTGCATTTCTTGCAAAAAATTGTCTTCTCAGCACTCCTTTTGCCATGTTCCGAAGATTTTGATACGTTGTGTTTTCATTCTTGTTTTTTCTAGGAACTTTGTGAATTCACATTTTATTTCTACTACCCAGTCGCTTTTAAGTAGGATGTTATTCAGTTTCCATGCATTTCAGTTTATTTCCTTGATCTTCCTATTGATGATTTCTAATTTTAATAGCATTGTCATCTGAGAAGATGCTTTATAGTTTTTTTTTTATGTTTGTAAATGTATGGAGGCTTAATACATGGTTTATTCTGGAAAATGTTCAACATGCACTGTAAAATAATGTGTATTGTGCTGTTGTTGGATTGAATGTGCTGTATATATCCAATTGGTCAAGTTCGTAGAGTGTGTTGTTTAGTTCCTCTGTGTCTTTCTCAAGTTTCTTTCTGGTTGTTCTATCCTTTTTCAAAAGTGGTGTATTAAAATCTCCTACTATGATTGTAGATTTGTCTATTTGTTTCTTCAAATCTATTAGAGTTTGCTTTATATATCTTGGGGCTCTTTCTTTGGAAGCATAGATTTTTTTTTTTTTTGGTTAATGTCCTTTCTTGTTCGATTGACCATTAATCATGAAATAATGTGCTTCTTTACCTCTCATGCTGGTTTTTGCCTTAAAGTTTATTTTATCAGAGATCAGAATTGCCACTCCTGCTCGTTTTTTATTGCAATTAACTTGGTACATTTTTTTCCTTTAACTTTTAGTCTGTTTTTGTCTGTGTTTGTATGGTGTGTCCCTTGCAAACAGCATATTGAAGGATCTTGTTTTCTTATACATTCTACCATTCTCCGTCTCTTAAGGTATGCATTTAATCAGTTGACGTTTAGTGTAATTATCTGTAGGTATGGATTAATTGCTGTCATTAAGGGTTTTGTGTGTGTGTGTGTGTGTGTGTGGTGCTGCTGTTTCTTTGTTCTGCTTTCCTTCCTGTACTGAGTTCATGTTTGGTGTCTTCTTTCTTGTCAGTTTCTTCATAGATTTTAT
>NW_006408562.1:4558510-4560306 GCF_000296735.1 Chrysochloris asiatica | reverse complement strand
TGACTATATGACCACAATAGATGTCTCTTCTTGGTAACATATGGAGAGAAAGAGCCAGAGGGCCATCCCCATGGAAAAAGGGGTACCCAAATTTTTTTTAGACACTAAAGTCTATAATCACACACACACATACACACACACACACACAATTTAATAAAAAAAAAGCCTTGCAAAATATGAGTAAGACAGGGAGGAGTGGCTTATGGATTTGACCCCCACCAACATTGTGGCTTCTAGTCCAATGATTATACTACAGCACTTACACCAGGAGTCCTATAGATGCTCAGTAAATGCCCAGCAACAAATGCCATAGGCAGAGCTAAAGCATGGTTCAGGGCTTACTGCCAGTAGAATTTGTATCAGAAGCAAAAAAGGTGGTGTTTTCTGATCTTGAGAAGACATCTTTGGTATGACAGAGTGGGTGTAGGATCAGAGGAGAATTCCCATTACAGAGGACTGGCTGATTGGCAGAGATATAGATGTGAACATTGTTTTCTGTTCATTTGTCCTTTCCTGTCTATGAACCTTCACTATAATGACTAGAGGGGTGACTGAGTGAGTGGACACCCTTTCACACCCTGAGGTTTCTACTACACATGTTAATGGATCTGTTCAACAAATACCACTTGACCCATAATTGAGGAAAGGGGAGGAGTCAAAAAGAACTGCTTAAAACGGAATGGTCTTCCAAAATGGCTCAAGCCAGCCCTGAGCAGTTTCTCACTAGAAGAAACACCTGACAGTGGTTGTGCAGGGGGAGAGAGACAGACAAAATAGCAAAGAGGAAAAAATTGAATCTTGAGTTACATCATAAGGAGCAACAGTAATACCTTGAAAAGTCTCAGATGGCCTTAAAGGCAAGCTCAGAGAGGGGTGTTAAAATCATACTTATATTTTGCTATGGATTTTTTTTTTTTTTTTTAATTTGTGATTTTTTGTTATAGATTCCCCACCTTTTTTTTTTTTTTTTTTGCTGTTTCGATTTTTGGTCTCCCTGTTACCTGGAAGGGGAGCTCTTCTACACCTAAGTTACCCAAGAAGACAGCAATTGCAATCATATAACCAAGAAAGGTAAGTGACAGTGTTGTATTATTTCAAGATACTTATTCAAACTGTATGCTGAGTAAATAATACAAGAAGCTGCATTAGATGAAGAAAAATGTAGCATCAAGATTGGAGGAAGACTCATTAACAACCTGCAATATGCAGATGATACAATCTTGCTTGCATCTCAAAGTAAAGAAAACAACACACACAAAAACAAAACAAAACAAAACACAGCCGTTTGATTGGCTATTACAAGAACAAGACAGTTGTTAACCAGGAAGCCATCAAGGAAAGCAATTACATCCCTTCAGGACAAACCCCTGCCAACACTGAAACTCAAAGGGAACCCATGAGAAGGCATGCATGCTTGCTGGAGACCACGTTGGTCTGCTGGTGAGTTGAAGTGGGGGAAAGGCAGCAATGAAGATGAACTGAGTTTGACCACATTCCACAGACTTCCTGTTGACCTGGAGATAAAAGAGAGAAGAGGAATAGCTGGTTGATCTGATATGTGGTAAGACCTGGGGAATCCTGAGCCCATGGACAAGGACATAGCCACAGAGGGCTAGGACCAAAAATGAAGCATCCAGCTAATATGAAGTGAGGGGAGACGCACAATAAAACACCAAAACTTGCAGGTCAAGCTGCCCATTTGAATACTAGCTACAACAGCTTGATGATTAGAACTCCACGAGAGGAAGATAAAGAAATTTTATACAGGAAACCAGTGTAGATTGCTATAATTTGAT
>NW_006408562.1:4542873-4555855 GCF_000296735.1 Chrysochloris asiatica | reverse complement strand
TCTTCCTTATTCACTGTCCAGCTTTTGCATGCATATGAGGTCATTGAAAATACTGTAGTTTGGGTCAGGCCCACCTTAGTCCTCAAGCTGACATCTTTGCTCTTCAATACTTTAAAAAGGTCTTGTGCAGCAGATTTGCCTAATACAATAAGTCGTTTGATTTCCTGACTGCTGCTTCCAGTATTGTTGATATTTGATCCAAGAAGAATAAAGTCCTTGGCAACGTCAATCTTTTCTCCATTGATAAGAATGTTGTTTATTGGTCCAGTAGTGAGGGTTTTTTGTTTTTGTTTTTGTTTTTTTCCGTTATATTGGTGCAATCCATACCAAAGGCTGTGTTTTTTGATCTTCATCAGTATTTTAAGTCCTCTTTACTTTCAGCAAACAAGATTGTATCATCTGTATATCGCAGGTTGTTAATGAGTCTTCCTCCAATCCTGATGCCATGTTTTCCTTCGTATAATCCAGCTTCTCAGATTATTTGCTCAGCATACAGGTTGAATAAGTATGGTGATAGAATACACCTTTCTGAATTTTAAACCATTCAGTGTTCCCATGTTCTGTTCAAACAACTGCCTCTTGGTCCATGTACAGATTCCTCATGATCACAATTAAGTGTTCTGGAATACTCATACTTCACAATGTTGTCCATAGCTTGTCATGATCCACACAATCAAAAGCCTATGCATAGTCAATAAAGCACAGATAAACATCTTTCTGATATTCTCTGCTTTTAGCCAAGATCCTTCGGACATCAGCAATGATATCCCTCATCCCATGGCCTCTTCTGAATCTGGCTTGAACTTCTGGAAGTTCTCTGTCAATGTATGCTTGTAGCCATTTCTGTATTACCTTTAGTAAAATTTTACTTGCATGGGATATCAAATATATTTTCCGATGATTTCCGCATTCCTTTGGGTCACCTCTCTTTGGAATGGGCACAGATATGGATCTCTTCCCATCAGTTGGCCAGATAGTTGTCTTTCAACTTTCTTGGCATAGATGAGTGAGTACCTCCAGTGCTGCCTCACTTTCTTGAAAGATTTCAATTTTGATTCCATCAATTCCTGGTGCCATGTTCTTTGCCAATTCCTTCAATGTATCTTGGACTTCCTCCTTCAGTATCATTGATTCTTGATCATATGCTACCTCTTGAAATGGTTGAACAATTTAAATGCAGTTAGGAGAATACCAAATTTTAGTAAGTGAACACGACTTCAATACAATACAGTACATTTTGTGGAAATACCACTATTAAGCAGAGAAGTAGAACAGTTATTATTTGTAAAATAATTTAAGAAGTTACACTTTGAATGTTTTTGAAGAACCTTCTAATAATTACTATTGCTGGTGTTGTTGTTAGGTGCCATTGAGTTGGTACCAACTCATAGCAACCCTATGCAGAGCAGAACGAAACACTGCCTGATCCTGGGCCAACCTCATTACTGTTGCTACACTTGAGTCCATCGATGCTGCCACTTGGCCAATCCATCTCGTTGGGGGTCTTCCTCTTTTTCTCTGACCTTCCACCTTACCAAAAATGATAGATAATCAAATTAAATGGAAAATTTATAAATGGGCAGATCTGAAGACAAAAGGTAAACATTACTTATAGTTCATTTTTGTTGCCTTCATGAAAGACATCTGAACAATATATAAAAACTAGTATATGCACTCAGTAAGCTGAAAAAGTACAAAAATAAAGGAATGCTCTCAGATATAGTCAATTGTCAATTCACAGAGTGACAGCTATATATAGAGAGAGAAATAAATGGATACGTGGTGAAATAGCTAATGTTTCCCACAGCAACAGGAATAGTACATTTTGTTTATTAGTTACATTTATATAATTGGTTGAAGGATTAAAATTAGGTATTTAGTATATTCTAAATTCATTTAGAGTGTAAATTTGTACTAATAATTGATGAAAGCAATTAGGATTATATTTCTCTAAAGTTGTAGCAAGAAAGGACTTTTCAGCATATCATAAAGTTGATCAACATGAAGTCTGAGGCTTTAGAGGAGTCCTGATGGAATAGTGGATTAAGTGTTGGGCTGCTAACCTTAAGATAAACAGTTTCAACCCGCCAGCTGTAAGTCCCCAGACTGAAATATGAGGCAATCTGTTTCAGTACAAATTTGTAGTCTTAGAAACTCTAGGCACTGTATATTGACGACTTAGTATTTACTTCTGAAAATAACAACATAAGACATCCTAACAAAAAAGTTTTGAATTTTCAACAGAAGTTTGAAATGCAGAGAAAAGTCTGTTTCACTCCCTGTACTCCCCACTCATAGCTACTTGATTACGTCTGCCATACATCTATTAATAGGTCTGGTTTATGAATGTCCCCTTTACCCAGTTAGAGTCATTGACTGGTACAAATGCTTAGCATACCCAGTTTTTATCCAAAAGATGAGATTCAAGTCCACACAGAAACACTTTGGAAGAAAAGAAATGTCAATCTACCTATAAAAATTCAGCCATTGAAAACCCTCTGGAATAAACAACACTCTGACACACACCTAGTCGCCAGAGTTAAAGTCAACTCTATAGCAACTGCTTTATCCAGCTATGGTTGGCTTTTCTCTTCTAGGATTTATTTACTTCACCTCTGTGGATTTCACAAAGGTTGATTCCCTGATGGACAACTCTGCCTCAACTCTTCCTCTATTGATTGTGTTGGGCTTCATTATTTCTTCCACCCTGCTTAATCCTTCCTTGGTGTATTTTTCCAGAAATGGATTGATACTTATGTTGTTGTTGTTGTTAAGTTCCGTCGAGCCAGTTCCAACCCATAGCGACCCTATACAGGGTTTCTGAGACTCTAAATCTTTACGAGAGCAGAAAGCCTCATCTTTCTCCCACAGAGCGGCTGTTAGTTTCGAACTGCTGACCTTAAAGTTCGCAGCCCTATTCGCAACGACTATGCTACCAGAACTCCTCGATTGATACTTATACATACTTATTATCTTTTCTCAATAGTACTTCCAGGATAAGGACAAGGTAAGATCAGAAGTCAGGCCATGTTGCAATTGAATGTTCTCTTTCTAACCTTATCTGCCACATTGCAAAATTATGATATGGCAGTTTATATTTTTATTAGGTCACTTTATATTATTATTTTTTAGAGGTAGATATTTTCTATTGTTGTTGTTAATTGCGATTTAGTCAGTTCTAATTCACAGTAAGCCTGTACAGGGATTCCAGGGAAAGGCTAGTGGATTTGAATCACCAACCTTGCAGCTAGTAGTCCAGTGCTTAACCTATATCTCACCACACCAGGAATACTGTCCCATAGTGAATTGATTATAATGTATGCCTTATATTTCCTATTTCAAAATGATGACTTCTTGGTTAGGCTACCTTATGTTGAAAATTTACAACTTTTTTGTTAGTATTCACTTCTGAAAATAACAACATAAGATAACCTAAGTTGTCATTATATCTCCACATGTATGAGAAAGTAGGACAATGAAACAGAAAGACAAAAGAACTGCTGCATCTGTGTAGTGGTGTTGCCAAAGGTTATTGAATATACCATGGACCACCCCCACACAATGATATCAAACTGCTTTGGAAGAAGAACAATCAGACTGCTCTGTAGAAGTGAGAAAGAGTAAACTTCTCACTTGATGTTATCAGAAGTAATCTAGGCCTAGAGAATGACCTAATGCTTGATAAAAGATCAGAGCAACTAAAGAAGCCCCTCAGCAAGATGGATGGGCACAGTGATTGCATCAATGGACTCAAACATAGCAACAGCTATGAGTATCGTGCAGGCCCAGGCACCGAGTCTTTCCTTTTATAAATAAAGTCACTATGAGTCAGGAAAAAATAGATGGCACCTGACAACAATATTAAGGAAGCCTGGTGGTACTGTGGTTTAAACATTGGACTGGCAACTGCAAGTTTGCCAGTAAAGTAGTTGTTTACTTTCAGAGTGTGTAGGAGAAGGTAGAATCCCCACTGAATAGTTTTCCTCTTGTCTAATGATCTGGTGAAAGGAGATAGGGAAAGGACTCCTTGATTCAATCATGAGTAATTGTTGGTTTAAAATCAACTACTGTTCTGCGGAAGCAAGATGAGGCTGTTTATTTACAGTCTCAGAACCTCTATGTAGGGTCGCTATGAGTTGGAATGGAAGTGAGTTTGGTTTGTTTGGTTTAAAAAATATATCATAAAACTTATATTTTTAACTTACACAAGAGATTTAAATTTGAAAACCTATAGCTGTTTGGGGTTTTCTTAAGTGAAGATTACTGTAATTTCAAAATTCAATTGGTGTGATTCTTTCATGGATATTTTATACTTTTACTTTATCAAAATGAAGATTAACAAATTTTACATAACCACTAAGAGTTTAGGATTTAGATGAATAAACATATTCAATATTCTACACAGAATATCTCTCCCTCTCCCCTATGACCCAGGGATGAGAAACACAAAACAAATATGTTACATGGACTATATAAACTAGGAGGCTTGTTAGAGTGGACAGGCAAATGCCACTTTGAAAAAGTTTACTTTTCATGGAAGAGACTTTCAAATGTGTGATTGATACCCAAAAGAATACTGTGTTCTCTTGTGTGTCTTTCATGTTGTTAGTTGTGCATGCTTTACTCTATTTCATGTTCCCCACTAAGTCTTGAGGGATTTGAGAGATTGGAATGATATGGAGTACACTGTATTCATCTTATTCTTTCAAATAAGCTTTGTGATGATACCGCTTCAACTAGAATATTATCCATTTTTATGGCATCTGCAACTACTAGAAAAATCCCTTGTGACAATTTCAATGTGTAAGGTTTGCTCAAGACATGGCTTCTTTCTTCTGGTCATATTTTGGTGACAGGTATGACAATTTATTGCATTTTCTTTCTTCTTAGTAGGACACATTTGTTACCAAAAAAGTACTGCTAGGTCTGCAGAGTGCGAGAAAGAAACTCCCAGAAAGTAGAAGCTGTTAGTGGTGTAAACCAAGGCTCAGAGCTCCTCTGTGACCCCAGGCAGAAGCAGGCCCTCTTCCCTTATCAACCCTTTGGACTCCCACAATCTTGTCAGTATCCCCAGCTCTGGACCATGGGCAAGACTTTTTCCTTGAAAGAAGAAGGGCAGCAGAGTGTTGTTTTTTTGTTTGTTTGTTTTTTAACCTTTCTAATCATATATTGTCAAAAATCATTCTTAAACTGTGGTTTGTTCATTTTGAATCCTGTTTTATTTTCACACAAAATATTTTGTACCTTTTCATTTATTCATTGTGTTTAGATGCCTCCAAGGACCTTATAAATATATATAAACAAATAGATATATTCATTTGCAGTTTTTGAAATGTTTCTATGCTTATAAGAATCTTCACCATTAGGTATTAACCAAATATAATCCTAAATGCTTCTATTGTTTGATTTCCAATGCTAATTGGCAATGCTTTTCTGGTAAGAAAGGTATTATACTCTTTCTGAAACACAGAAATTATTCACATATCTAAGGGAGAAAGGAATAAAGCTTATTCTACTGCCATCCATGTTGCTGTTGTGAAGTGTTGTTGAGACGGTTCTGACTTACAATGATCTGATACAGGGCTTCAGAGGAGAGGCTGCTGAGTTTGATACTGTGGCTCAAACAGACCGTGTGTTCCAGTGCTTATCTAACCTTTGGTCCACTATTTATCCTGCAGTGCCACTCTGCCATCCAGAGAAAAATACTATTAATATTTTGCTGTAAATACTTGTATCCCTTAATATTATTGGGACTGCTAGCCAGATTTCAAGGCAAAAGTACTCACTATGCCATAGTTGTTTTAACACCTCATTATTACTAATGTGGAACATACATATTCTTATAAATTGGAGTTGTTTATATCACATGCTCATTTATTTTAAGACATTGTTCTAAAGGAGGGTTAATAATCATCTAATCATTTTGTGTGTATATTTTATAATTCTTCTTTTTAGCCCTTATGTTTAGTTTGCGATTTTGCCCAGTTTATTAACTTAGTGAAATGTTATTCATTTTAGTTGCATCAAACATATCGATGTTGTTGTTATTCATATGTCCAGCCAGTTCTAACTCATATCAACCCCATGCTTTGTTATTTTGTTGTAGCTAACTGCCATCAAGTTAATGCTTACTCATAGTGATCCTATATAGCATTTCTGATAAGTTCAAACCAAACTTGTAGTCCAGTGCTTATCCTACAGTGACACAACAGGCCACCATGATTTTTTATAGTAACAAATAAACCACTAAATAAAGACATAATGAAGGTTTATTTATCAAAATTGCAGTGTGTAATTATGTGGTAGAACATTCCAAAGCATGAATATTGACAGGAAAACATGCCTTATATGTTGTGACATTGAGGCAGAGAGAGGCAAAGAATAGTTGTTGCTGTTAACTGTAATGCAGGTCAGGGATACCTGTTTGTATTAAAGAGTTGACCATAGGTTGCTGACTTTTTTTCTTCATCCCTGTAATCTGTAATCTATAAAGAAATTGTTTATCAAATTTTTCTTACATGGAAAAAAACGCTGGATGGGTTCGAACTGTCAACCTTTTGTTTACCAGTTACTATTGCAAGCTTTTTATGCCACCTCACTCAATGTGTCCTACTAGAAATTACTTAAACAGTTTTTTCAGCTGATTGGACAGAATCAGACACAATACTCCACTTTAAAATCAAGGTCAGTCACTTCACCAAGGAAGACAGCCAACAAACATTTGAAGAAATGTTCATGAACATAAGCCATTAGAGAGAGACAAATCAGAACTACAATGAGGTATCACCTCACACCTGCCATAACAGCAAAGTTCAGAAAAGCAGAAGACAATAAATTCTGGCAAAGATACAGACAGATTGTATCTTGCTATATTGCTGTTGGGAATGTAAAATGGTTCAACCACTCTGGAAAACTGTATGGTACTTCCTCAGAAAGTTTGAAATAGAAATACCTTATGATCCATAAATTCCTCTACTTGGTATATATCCACAAGAAATAAGAGTTAGAACACAAGTATATATATACACACTAATGTTTATCACTGCACTATTGACAAGAGCAAAAGGATGGAGATAGCCTAAGTACCCATCAATGGAAGAATGGATAAATAAACTTTGGTACATGCACACAATGGAATATTATGCTAATGTGAATAATGACAAGGAAGGTGCAAGCCACCACATAACATGGATGAAACTTCAGGACATTATGCTGAGTGAAATTAGTCTCAAAAGGACAAATATTGCATAAGATCATTATGGTAAAAGATTAAGCAAAGGTACCTATACTTAAAGAAAAAAATTCTTTGTTGGTTACCAGGGATAACCTGGTAGATAGGAGGGAGGGGACAAGTAGAGCACAGGTTGGGAATAGTCACATTATAGCTCAGGAGTTGGGGAGGGAAAATTACAAGGAAAGAAAAGACAATACATAAAAGGGGAAGGGAAGTGGAAGAACAAGGTAGACAGGGAAACAGGTAGGTTTGCACAGACTAAATGTGTCAGAAGTTGGAAATGTATGTTCAGCCTTGGAACAACAGGAGTCTGGGATTCAGGGATTGAATGATAGCCTGAATGGTAAGAGGGGAAATCATGTTAAGATACTTGACTGTCTTCGGAATATTGGTTTCCCTTGCCTACTACACACTTGAGTGGGATAGAAAGGAATATTGGGAAACATGATTATAGAAAGTTTATAATCCCATTTTCAGCCTATAACTGATTGGAATACCTAAAAGGGGTTATAGAACTTGCCCAGTGAAACAGGCTTCTTCCAGAGCCTTTGTAGTAGTATATAGGACCTTAAGTGGAATCCTGAGCTCCATCCAGAACGTTCTAAAGTGGAACATTCCCACTTGAAAGGACATGCACACCATCCTGGAGTGGCTAGAAGAATAGAAGATACATCTTAAAAGAAAGACAGCAGGAAAAATCCATGAACAAAAATGGCAGTTTGATTGGCTAATACAAGAACAAGCATGATGTTTACAGGGGAGCCATCAAGGCAAGCAATCAAGTCCCTTTAGGACAAACCCACTTCAAGAATGAAACTAAAAGGGAACACATGAGCAGGCATGTAAGGTTGCTGGCAATTGTGTTAGTCTATTTGTGAGCAGAAATGGGGTAAAGGCAGCAAGGAAGATATGGTTTAAGTTTGATCACGTTCCGTAGATTCCCGTCAACCTTAAGATAAGAGAGAGAAGAGGAATGGCTGGTTGGTCTGAAGTGTAGTGAAACTTTGGGACTTCTGATTCCATGGACAAGGATCTAGCCACAGAGGTCTAGAGCTGAGAGTGAAGCATTCAGCTGATATGAAGTGAGGGGAGACACACAACAATGCCCAAACTTGCAAATAGTACTAATTTGACCTACCTTTGATGGATTGATGATCAGAACTCAACTAGGGGAAGAAAAAGAAATTTGATACAGGAAACAATTGCTACAGTTTGATGAACTTGACCTATACTTATGGATGTAGTAGCTCAAAATACCAAGTTGGAGGGAGGGACTATTCACATCAAGGATCAAACCTATTCCTTCTGTACACAGAGGGATGGGCAAATTAGACATTGGCTACCTAAAATGGGTAATGGCTATAAAGGCACAAAGTGGCTGGCTTACAAGTTTTCAAGATGGAGTTTACTTTCAGAGTGTGCAGAGAAAGATAGAATCCCCACTGAATAGTTTTCCTCTTGTCTAGATGATCTGGAGAAAGGAGATGGGGAAAGGACTCCTTGATTCAATCATGAATAATTGTTGGCATGCCCAATTGTGATTGTCACAACTATAAACATAGAAGTTGTTTAACAAAAAGGGGGAGTAATTAATTATACATTCCAGGAACAGAGGACCCTGGGAACATCAAGAGAGAAGAGCATGAGTAGAACGTGGGACCCTAACCAGAGAAGTAGTGACACCAGAGACTGATAAAGAGGTGGTAGTATCTAGAGATTGAGTAGTTAAGACTGTAAACTCATGGGAAGAGAAAGGCTGTATACTGGCTGCCAAGTGGTTGGCTTCCAGAATGTGCCCTTTGGTTGTTTAATGATTTTTGTATTCTGGCATTTGTTTGTTTGTTTAACATCAAAGGGTTGTTGTTGTTAGGTGCCATCAAGTCGGTACCAACCCATAGCGACTTTATGCACATCAGAATGAAATACTGCCTGATCCTGGGCCAATCTCATTACTGTTGCCACACTTGAGTCCATCAATACTGCCACTTGGCCAATCCATCTTGTTGGGGGTCTTCCACTCTTTATCTGACCCTCCACCTTACCAAACAAGATATCCTTCTCCAGCGAAGGGTCCCTCCTGAAAATATGTCCAAAGTATGAGAGGCGAAGTTTGACCATCTTGACCTCTAAGGAGCACTCTGGCTGCACTTCTTCCAAAATGGATCTATTGGTTCTTTTGGTATCCCATGGCACGTTCAATATTCTCCAACACCATAACTCAAAGGCATCAATTCTTCTACGGTCCTCCTTATTCACTGTCCAGCTTTTGCATGCATACAAGGTTATTGAAAATACCATGGCTTGGGTCAGGCATACCTTAGTCCTCAAGCTGACATCTTTACTCCTCAACAGTTTAAAAAGGTCCCATGTGGTAGATTTGCCTAATGCAATACATAGTTTGATCTCTTGACTGCTGCTTCCGTGAGTTGATCCAAGAAGAATGAAGTCCTTGACAACTTCAATCTTTTCTCCATTGATAAGAATGTTGTTTATTGGTCCAGTGGTGAAGATTTTTGTTTTCTTGACATTGAGATGTAATCCATACCGAATGCTGTGTTCTTTGATCATCATCAGTAAATGTTTCAAGTCCTCTTCACTTTCAGCAAGCAAGGTTGTATCATCTGCATATTGCAGGTTGTTAATGAGTCTTCTGACAATCTTGATGCCACGTTTTTCTTCATATAACCTAGCTTCTCAGATTATTTGCTCAGCATATATGTTGAATAAGTATGGTGAAAGAATACAACATTGTCACACACCTTTCTTAATTTTAAAACATTCAGTGTTCCCATGTTCTATTCGAACATCAAAGGGTAGAATAGAAAAAAGTAAGAGAGGGAAGTTTTATTTATAAGTAAACATATCTATGATAGTTTGGGGTGAAGGATACATGCACTTGAGGGTAGACACACGTTGACATGGGTGATGGGGAGACGTTTGCAGAGGAAAGGTAGGGGATGTGGGAGACACAGGGAGGAATGCAGTGGTTAAAGTGAATGCAGGTAAATGCTGTGAACTGTTGGTGCATCGAGGGGATCGCAACCATAGAATGAAACTAAATATATGATTTGTCGAATGTAAAACTGATACTCTGCTCTGTAAACCTTCAGTCAATTCACAATAAAACTTTTAAATAAAAAATTTTAAAAATAAAGTGTAGGTCAGAGAGGCAGGGTAATAACACATATGGAAATGTTTAGTGAATATCTCTGCCACCAAATACTCATTTTATTTTAAAATATCCCAATTTTTATTTATAATTGTTTCATGGGCTCATTCTGTCATATACCTTCATTCTTATGCATGTTATCATCTGTTTTTCCTAACTTTTCTGTCTTCTTAAACCCCATGGTTGAATTTACACTGAATTTTTATGCTGCTGTACAGGTAACACCACCACTCATCTGTCAGTTTGTCATGCTGTCAGAGTTGCATGTTGCTGTGATGCTGGAAGCTATGCCACTTGTATTTTAAATACCATCAGGGTCACCCATGGTGGACAGGTTTCAACTGAGCTTCCAGACTGATACAGACTAGGAAGAAGGAGAGACAGACTAGTTCTGATTGCTTAGCCACTGAAAACCGTCTGAACAGCAGTGGAACACTGTCAGATAGCATGAGAATGTTGAATATTCAAACATGATGTATAGCACCATATAGTGTTAGCGATAGTGTTGGAAAATGAGTCTCTCAGGTTGCAAGGCACTCAGTATACAACTGGAGAAGAGTTGCCTCCTCAAAGTAGAGATGACAATGATGATAAAAATGGAGGGAAGCTTATAGCACCTTCATTTGCTGATGAGGCACAACTCAGAATGAGGAGAAACAACTTTAAAACTCCATTAATAATCAGAACATAGAATATATGGAGTATGAATCTAGTAAAATTAGAAGGTGTCAAAAATGAAATGCAATGTATAAAGATTAATATCCTAGACATTAATGAGCTGAAAAGAAGTAGTGTTGGCCATTTTGAATCTGACAATCACATGATTATGTCTGGAATGAAGAATTGAAGAGGAATGGCATCTCATTCATCATCATAAAGAACATTTCAAGATCTATCTTAACGTGCAATGCTTCCTGGGATAGGGGATAGGGTAAATATCCCTATGCCTACAAAGGAGCTCTGGTAGCATAGTGGTTACGAATCAGGCTGCGAACCGCAAGGTCAACAGTTCGAAACTACCAACCACTCTGCAGGAAAAAGATGAGGCTTTCTGCTCCTGTAAAGATTTACAGCCTCGGAAACCCTGTTCAGGGTCACTATGGGTCGGAACCGACTCGATGGCACTTAACAACAACAACAACAACAAGGAAGGCCAGTTGATACCACTATTATTCAAATTTAAGGACCAACCACTAAAGCCAGTGATGTGATTAAAATGCCACATTGCCCAGTGAAACCGCCTCAAATTCAATATGTTGATACAGCTTTAATTAAGGTATCAACCAAAGTGGGCTTTGTTTTCTCACTTAAAACTAGAAGCGAAAAAGGAAATATTAGGTTATCATAGGCATCTGTATTAGAAGAAGTGAAACCAAATGCTCTTTGGAGCAAGGATGGTGAGATTTCCTATCATGTTATCAGGAAAAATCAGTCCCTGGAGAAAGACATCCTATAGAGTAAAAGATCAGTGAAAAGGGCTGAACATCTAACTTCTTGCTTTGAGTAACTCCAATAATAGGCTAAAACATGGCTAAAATTGTGAGGATGGTACAGGAGTGTTTGGTGTGCAAAAGGCTGCAATGAGTTAGAACCTAATTGATGGCACCACCTGGTGTAGCACTGTGGGCTAACGTATCAGACTGCAAAGACATTTGAACTGCAAGATTGGTGGTTCAAGCTCACCAGCTGCTCCTTGGAAACTCTACATGGGTTTGCTATGGATTGGAATTGACTCAATGGCACTTAACAACAAAAAGAATCACAACAAAAGCATGTAAAATGGGAATCATGGCCTTTAAGCGTTTAATCTAGATTCTAAAACTAAATCTATTTTACCTAAATTTTATTTTATTAATCTATTTACTCCAAAATCTAACCTGAAATCTATGTTGGCTTAAACATTGAATCAATAACAAAAAAAAAATTTCAATACTTTCTATTCTTTTCTTTTTTGATTATACACACACATAAACTTTTGCTAATGCAACATTTTTAAAATTTCCAGTTAGTGACATTGATTACTTTCTTCATATTGTGCAAAAATAGCCACCACTCTTCTCTGTATTTTTTCATTGCTGTTAACAGAAACTTAATGCCCTGTAATGATGACTCTCTCTATCCACCTTTTATACCTCTATGTACATGAATACACTTTGGTCTCTAATAAACTTTGGTCTCTATACATCTGCCTGCTTTAGCTATTTAATTGCTGTTGCTAATGTTGAATGCCATTGAGTTGGTTCTTGCTCATATAGACTCTGTCTAGGTTTTCCAAGGACCTGTTGGTAGGCTTGCACTGCCAAACTTGTGGTTAGCAGTCAAGTGCTTATCCTACAGGACAACACAAGGATTTCTAGATATTTCATATACATAGAATAATACAATATGTATTATTTTGTGATTGTCTCTCATAACTTCTTGTGTGGATCATGACAAGCTATGAACAACATTGAGAAGTATGAGTATTCCAGAACACGTAATTGTACTTCTGAGGACTCTGTACCTGGACCAAGAAGCAGTTGTTCGAACAGAGCATGGGAACACTGAATGTTTTAAAATTGGGAAAGGTGTGCCACAAG
>NW_006408562.1:4540076-4542083 GCF_000296735.1 Chrysochloris asiatica | reverse complement strand
CAGGATCGGACATTGCTTTGGTTCTGCTGTGCATGGGGGTCACTATGAGTCAGTTCCGACTCGATGGCACCTAACAACAACAACATTATGAGTGAGGATGTTGTTGTTGTTAAGTACCACAGAGTCCGTTCTGATTCATAGTGACCCTGCACAATGTTTCCAAGGCTGTAAATCTTTATGGGAGTAGAATGCCTCATCTTTCTCCTGCAGAATTGCTGGTAGTTTTGAAGTGCTGACCTTGAAGTTGGAAGCCTGACTTGTAACCACTACTCTAGCTTTAATAAAGATATCCCCTAAATATGCACACATCATCAAACAGGACACCCCTGACTATATCATACTATGATATTTGAATAAATGTCTCTTTATCAGACACATTTTTTCATTTGTACTACTTTGACTATCTCTCTAATTCTATTATATACAGCATATTTTTAAGCAAAGGCACCTTTATCAATCAGTTTCTTGCTTTGTCCTTGATTATAAGTTTTGTCACTTATTTGACAGAAGTTATGCTAGGTGTCTTTTTAATTACTTCAATATGTTGGACCTTGAAATTAAATATGATGGTATAAAAAAGGTTCAATGAAATTTCCATTTTCATTTCCTGCCATACGGAGCATTATTTTCAATACACTTGATGATCATACTTTGCTTTTTAAAAAAACTCAATCACAGTTTTGTATGGAATTCTTTGTGTATTTTAAAGTAAGAATTGAGAACTGATACTCTCACTATAGAGTATGAGTGTCTCAAACATAAGACAAAACAGAAGAATTTAATTACATCCTTAATAATAGAAACACAAATGAAAATAATCATCATGATCATATTGTGTTTATTTTTATGTTAGAAACATATTACTAATTTAATCATATTCATAACTAATGCATACATTTTATTCTATTCATCAATGTGGTTGTTGAGAAGTGCCCTCGAGTCAGTTCCCACTCAGCAACCTTGTATGAGGTTTCTGAGAAACAGCTGGTGGGTTTAAACTACCAACCTTGAGGTTAGAAATCCAGTGCTTATCCTATATTGCCACACCAGGACTTCAGATCATACTTAAAGATGTTCCATTTTGTTTTTTGAATTGAATATGTACAAGGTGGCTTGTGGTACAGTGAATTATTTAATGTCTCTTAAAGCTTTGTCTGTGTAATTCTCACCAAATGATTTTTTTCCTAATGGGGCTAGGAGAGTAAAGGCAGCTGAAGAAGCTGATGGATTAGATTCAGTTGTGGTTGATTGTTGTTGTGTGTCATTGAGTTGATTCTGACTCACGGCATACCTCCTCAGGGTTTCCCAGAGTGGCTGGTGGGTTTAAACTGCTGACCTAGTAGTTAGTGCAGATAGCAGTCCAGTGCTTATCCTACAGTGCCACACCAGGATTTGTGAGTTACTGTTCAGAGGGTTAATTATGAGTAAAAATGTCTAACTCTAGTGTGTATAAAATGAGCCGTCTCAGAAGCAGGAGTGAAAGGCCTCACTACCAACAAGGATGAATCAAGAGTGGAGAGCAGGCTTTGGACACTGACATCCCTGCACACAGACTCTCACCTCTGGCCCAGAAACAGATGCTATAGCACTCAGGAAGAGACAGAAACAGCAGATGAGTGGCAGCAGCAAAACCATGAGGAGTGGGCTTCCCAGCCTGTTGAGCAAATAAAGCTGAGTGACTTTGAGACTTGGGGTACCTCTAGACAATTAGGGAAGCTATGTTTGCTGACCAACAGTGCTAGTGCCAAATACCTTGGGCTGAGGTTTTTGGTATAGTGGAGTACCCTTTGGGCATTTATCAGCAGCCCTAAAAGGACTTTGTAACATTGCTACAGCAGGGCAGAAGCCAGGCAAAGGGCAGCGGGCCACAGAGGGGCCTGCCTCTGGGTGTGGCTGAATAGAACCTATCCTGAAGAGAAGAACTGTGCCCTGAATACTTCTGAACCTGAATTGTGATGTTAATTTTCCCAATCAAACCCCTAACTGCAAGCATGGTGTCTGCATTCT
>NW_006408562.1:4528851-4539216 GCF_000296735.1 Chrysochloris asiatica | reverse complement strand
ATTTTTTGTTGTTGTTATTTCTTATTAACCATTTAACATCTGATAGTCTATTTTGTTTTAATTCTATAGGAAATAAAACTTATATATTTCCTTTTTGTTTTAGTGATATCTCCAGATCAAATAGCCTGATTAGATATATCTCTTCTTCTAAGTAATCACATCAATCACTTTATTCAACCTAATTTTACAGATTGTTAAATATTGTCCTAGAAATCATGATACCTTTCCAAAAGCCTGCAACAAAGACTCAGATTTAATATGAATTAAGGTGAAGGTTTTGGCTTCAATGTTTCTATAATAGATACGTTGACTCTTCCCTTTGAATGCTGCACTAATTTTAAGAGTCGCAGGTGATTTATGTAATTTTTTATATCACAGTCAATTCTCTACAAAAATTGCCATATCTTCCCCTTACATGCTCTTCAAAGGTATTACACTGCAATCAAAAGTAATGAAACCTGCACTCAGAGAATAAAATGTTTCATAAAAACTGCTGAGTTCATTCCCTCACAAGAGTGAAACAGTTGTATATTTTTGTCAAGGAGAATGGAGAGAATGTGAAGTTGAATATGGGGTGTTTGGGAGGGAATCCTGATGAGGAACAATGAAACACCTTCTGAATAATATGAAAATTCATCTTAAAATGGCAATAATTAGTTTATCATGGGCTGTTCAATACAGAAGGAGACTGGATGCTGTAAGCCGTTTGCAGGAGTTTGTTCATGTAAAGGTTGGTGGTTTGAAACAATCCAGTAGATGCATGGAAGAAAAGGCCTGAACAGTCCAGACAAAGCCTATCAAGCCCTTCTACTCTGTAACACATGTGGTCAATCTATGTTGGGAACCAATTCAGAGGCAGCTAAAAACAACAACAATCTTAACCGTGATATGGTTTTTGCTCAGCTATGCCATACCAGTAGCACAGTAAATTAAGAGTTGGACTGCTAACTGAAAGGTCAATTGATTGAACCCATAACCCATTCTGTGGGACACAGATGATTGCAGTCTACTTCTGGAAATACTGATAGCCTCAGAAACCCTGTGGAGCAGTTCTACTTGGTCCCATGGGATCACTATTAAATGAAACCAACTTGATGAGTAAGTCACAGTTTGGGTTTGGTTTATGTCACACTTTTTTTTTTTTTTTTTTAAGTTTTTATTGTAAGCTTTACATATGAGAACATCAGCCTATTGCATTTCATTTCATTGCAATGATTACAATCCCCTCCATGCATCATCAAACAACCAAAGGGTAGACCACACAGGCCCGCCACCCAGCCCCCAGCACACAATCTTTCTCCCTCCCAGAATCCAGTGTCCCCAGCCGCTCTATCTGTCCACGTCATCATCTCTGTCTCTCTCCCTGGTGTCACTGCCTCTCATGGTAGAGTCCTGATCTCCATTCTTCTCACTTGATGGTCCCAGGGACCTCCCGCTCTGTGCTGCAAAATCAATCACTTTCCTCCTTTTGTCAAAAAACATCTACCTCTACATTTCTGACCCTCACAGTCAGTCCTGATGGCAATTATTCACTATTGTACCACAAGAGCCTTATCCCCATTTCCTTTCGCCAGCATGGCCCCAACTGATTGGAAATCATTCAGTGGTGATTCTACCTTCCCCTGCCCCATCTGGAACTAGGCTCCCTCTTGTAAGCTTGTAAGCCAGTCACTTTTTGCCTTTATTGTTGTTGTTGTTAAGTGTTGTCAAGTTGATTCCAACCCATAGTGACCCTATACAGTGCTTCTGAGGCTGTAAATCTTTATGGGAGCAGAAAGCTTTATCTTTCTCCCATGTAACAGCTGGTAGTTTCAAACTGCTGACCTTAAGGTTTGCAGCACGATTTGTAACCACTATGCTACCAGAGCTCTTGCCTTTGTAGCCCTCCCAATTTGAGTAGCCACTGTCTAAGTTGCCTATCCATGTCAACCCTGTGTACCGAGGGGGTGGGAGTGATCCTTGCTGTAAAGATTTGTTCCCTTTTTCGAGCTGCTACATCCATAAGTAAAGTTCAGCAAATTGTAGCATGTTACTTTTTGTTTTTTCCCTTCTTCTTTCTTCCTCTCATCGAGTTCTGATCATCCAGCCATGGAATCCAGGTCAAGTAGGTACTATCTGCAAGTATGGGTGTTCTTATTCATCTCCCCTCATTTCATATCAGCTGGAAGCTTCAGTTTCCGCTCTAGTCCTCTGTGGGCATGCCACTGCCTCTGAGCCCAGAAGTCTCCGGGTCTTGCAATATTGCTAGCCATTCAGGTCTCCACCTGGGTTCACAGGGGTCTATTGAATGTGGTCAGGCTTAGCTTACAACTTCATTGCTGTTTTTTCCCCTCTTCCCTTTATTGGTTACCAGCGTGGTCACTAGCCAGACCACATGCCTGCTCATGTATTCCCCTTGAGTCTCAGTCTTGGAAGGGCGTTTGCTCTGAGGTGTCCTGACCACTTGCCTTGATGGTTCCCAGGTGAACAGATTACTTGTTCTTGTAGTAATGAATCAAACTGCCATTATTGTTTTAGATTTTTCCTGCTGGTCTTTCTTTCACTGAGTATTTTCTGTTGTGATGAGTCCGTCTATTCCTTTCTCCCCTCCTCAAGTGTCTATTTTACAATGGTAGGCAAGGGAAACCAAGATTCAAAAGACAGTCAAGCATCTTATCATTATTCCCCTCTTTTACCCC
Source organism: Chrysochloris asiatica (assembly GCF_000296735.1). Lineage (NCBI taxonomy): Eukaryota > Metazoa > Chordata > Mammalia > Afrosoricida > Chrysochloridae > Chrysochloris > Chrysochloris asiatica. Next base: position 4,536,538 of record NW_006408562.1, on the reverse strand, counting down.
TTCAAACCATGCCTCAATTCCTGTATCCCGGAACCCTGTTGTTACAAGGTTATTCATACATCATCATTTACCTCTTTCCCATTTAGCCCATGCGAACCTGCCTAACTGTTCTCCCATCAGCCTTGTTCTTCCATTCATATCCCCCTTCTTGTGTATTGCTCCCCTCCAGGCTACCCCTGTCCCCCTCCCCCAAGCTATCCTGTGTCTATTCTTTACCCTGTGCTCTATCTTCCCCTCACTCCCTCCCCTCTTCTCATTCTATACATCCTGGTGATAATCAAATATATATATATATATATATAATTTTCCACATTTTAGTGTGGGTTCTTATTCTTTCTCTTTTACAATAATGGTCCTATGCAGTATTTCTCCTTTTGTGACAGAATAATTTCACTCAGCATAATGTCCTCAAGGTTCACAGCTTCCTTGTTGTTCTTCAAGGCAGTATAGTATTCCATTGTGTATATGTACTACAGTTTGTTTATCCATTCTTCAATTGATGGGCACTTAGGCTGTCTCCATATTTTTGCTATTGCAAATAGCACTGCTAAGAACATTGGTGTGCTTATATCTACCTGTGTTATGGCTTATATATCTTGTGAGTAAATACCAAGTAGATGCATCAACACTATTAGAAGAGTACTGAAGGAGAAGTAGAGAGAAGGAAAATCTATTGAAAAACAGAATTTAAGGGTGTTAAGACATCAGGGTTGTTATGAAGGACGCAGAACAGAAGATCATAAACCATCATTCTTATGATCCTTTATATCTGACCCTTTGCATTCCTGTTACCTGACTTCAAATTTTCAGAAAATATACATTTTTTTCACTAACAAACCAATAAATAGGCTCCTGTGATAGCAGCCATTCACTTTTGTCCAATTACACTCAGTGATAGATCAACAATTATCCATGCTGCAATCATATAAAAGTTATATAACAGAACATGAGCATTACTGCAGGTGCCCATATATATTTGACAATTGATCTCACATAAGGAAATGTGGGATGTTTGAGAATGTTCAAAGGAATGACTTGCATTACTATTTAGAGAAAAAATGAGAATAAGGAAGACAATGATAGATAATGTGACTGGTTGGCATGGTATTTAAATAAGGTTTTTTTGTTTGTTTGTTTGCAAACTGATGAAGAAAATTGAGGTCTGTGAACAGTAGGGAAGAAATCAAGCAATCCTGATCCTGCTGAATTGCTGGCACTACCACTGAAATTTTTACTTAAGGCTTGTAATTGAGTAAAGTGTTGAAGAGATCTGAATGCTAACAGGAAGGAGAAATGAAAGAACAAATCAGTGGTGATGTTATGTAGAATTTTTGTCTGAACAATGCTGATTTTTATTGGTGTATAAAGCAATGAGTAGCTGGGTATTACAAATGGTTAATGCTCTAGGCTGCTAGTCAAAAGATCGCTGATTTGACTACACCCATAGTTGCCTGAGATAAAAAAAATACCTAATAATTTCCTTTTAGAATATTAGACATTGAAATTCCAAAGCAGCATTGTTCTCCTCTGCCATATACAAGGTTGACCATGAGTGAGAATCAATTCCTTTGCAACTGGTTTTAGAAAACTATGAATGCATACTTACTTTAAAGATTGTCTTCTAAAAACCTTTAAAGCAAAATGATAGTTGCTGTTGCTGTTGCTGTTAAGTGCCATGGAGTCATTCCGACTCCTAGCAACTCTGCATAGGGTTTCCGAGGAGTAGCTAGTGAGTTTGAACAGCCAATCTTGCATTTCAAATCAACCTATACTCCAGTGCATTATCCTGCAGTGCTACACCAGCACTCCATTAGAGGATCTACTATTCAGCTGCTATTTATTCTAACAAGGAGCTCTGGTAGCATAGTGTTTATGAATCGAAACATTAAGGTCAGCAGTTCGAAACTACCAGCTGTTCTGCAGGAGAAAGATGAGGCTTTCTGCTTCTATAAAGATTTACAGCCTCGGAAACCCTGTACAGGGTTGCTATGAGTCAGAACCAACTCCACGGCACATAACAACAACAACAACATTTATTCTAACAAAAGACTAGAAGAGTTGTGGGATGACATAGAGAACACTACAGAGAAAAAAGCAAAAGGTCATTAAAATGATAAGAAATAAAGAAAGAAAAGGCAAAAATGGATGTCAAACAAGACCCCTGAAATTTGCTTTTGAGTGTAGACAAGCTAAAGCCAATGGAAGAAGAACTGAGGAAGTAAGAGAACTGAACATAAAATTTTGAAGGGCAGCTCAAGAAGACATGGTCAAGCATTATAATGAGATGTGCAAAAAAATGGTGTTAGAGAGCCAAAGGGAAAAACATACTCACCATTTCTCAAGCTGAAAGAACTGAAGAAAAATTCAATATTGAAGAATTCTGTGTACAAAATAGTGAATGATGCAGAAAGCATCAAAGGAAGATTGATGGTATACACAGAGTCACCGTCCCAAAAAAGAAATGGTGGATATTCAACCATTTCAAGTGGCAGCATATAATCAAGAACTGATGGCACTGAGGAAGAATCCCAACCTCCACCAAAGGCATTGGTGAAAGACAAGTCTCCAGGAATTGATGGAATACCAATTGAAATCTTTCATCAACCTGATGCAGCGCTGGAGGTACTCACACATCTATGTCAAGAAATTTGGAAGACAGCTACCTGACTGATTGGAAGCAACAGTGCATCAGCAGGGAACTGTCAGAAATTCAATCTCAATTCAGAAGAGACATGGAACATTGCTGATGTCAGCTGGATCTTGGAGGAAAGCAGATACCAGAAAGATGTTCACTTGTGCTTTATTGATGATGTAAGGCATTGGACTGTGTGAGTCATGAAAAATTATGGATAACATTGTGAAGACTGATTATTCCTGAACACTTAATTCTGCTTATTAGGAACATATGCAGAGACCAGGAAGCAATTTTTAGAATAGAATAAGGGGATACTGACTGGTTTAAAATCAGGAAAGATGTGTGTCATTGAAAGATTGTATCATTTCATCATCCTATTTAATCTGTATGCTGAGCAAATAATCCAAGAAGCAAGTTTATGTGAAGAAGAACATGGCATTAGGATTGGAGGAAGCCTAATTAACAACCTGCTATATGAAGAGTCCTGGTGTGGCACTGTGGGCTAAAGTATTGGATTGCAAAGTCATTTGAACTGCAAGGTCAGTGGTTCAAGCTCACCAGCTGCTCCTTGGAAACCCTATACAAGGTCACCGACTTGATGGCACTTAACATAATAACATATGCAGATGATATAACCTTGTTTGCTGAAAGTGATGAGGATTTAAAATACTTACTGATGAATCTCAAAGACTACAGCCTAAATATAAAAAAAATAAAAATCCCCACAGCTTGACCAATAAAAGTATCATGATAAATGGATAAACAATTGGAGTTGTCAAAGACTTCATTGTGCTTGGATCCCCAATCAACACTCTGGGAGTCAGCAGTCAAGAAATCAAATGATGTACTGCCTTAGGAAAATCTGCTGCATGTGACCTCTGGAAAGTGTTCAGAGACAAAGATTATCGGTTTAAGACTAAGGTGATCCTGACCCAAGCCATGAAATGTTCAATAGCCTCATATGAACGTGAAAGTTGGACAACAAATAAGGCAAACCATTAAAGAGTCGATGCATTTGAGTTATGGTGTTGGAGGAGAATATTAAAAGTACCATGAACTGCCAAAAGCACAAACAAATCTGTGTGAAAGACATACAGTCAGAATGCTCCTTAGAAGCCAGGATGGCAAGCATTTGTTTTTCATATTTTGGATGTGTTATCATGAGTGACCAGTCCCTGGAGAAGGTCATCATGCTTGGTAAAGTAGAGGGTCAGTGAAAAAGAGGAAGACCCCTAAGGAGAGGGACTGGCACAGTGGCAGCAGCAATGGGCTCAAGTGTAACAATTGTGAGGCTGGCACAGGACCAGGCAATGTTGTGCATACAGTCTCTGTGAGTCAAAACTGACTGGGCAGCGCCTAACAGTAAACAAATTTATTTAGCTACTATTTCTGGACACTTTGGATTCTGGCAATAATGCAGGAATGGAAAGTTTGGAACTTCATTAATCAGAATGCAATAAGTAATAACCAGAACACAGCAAGCAGTTGGATGTTTGTTATCTTTTAATGTGTATTTTTGGAGAGACTAGATCTAGAAAAGAATCCTGGTATGGCTGTGTGCATTAATGTGCTGGACTGCAAAGTTGGTTTGAACCACAAGATTGGTGGTTCAAGCTCACCAGCCGCTCCTCAGAAACCCTATACAGGGTCGCTATGGGTCAGAACCAACTTTATAGAAACTTAACAACAACAAGATCTAGAGAGTCAGGAAAATCACAGTTGACAGTTCTCCTTCTCTTCTGTTGGTACCTTTCAGGTTTTTGTTTGTTAAAAAGTGCCATCGAGTCGATCTGACCCATAGCAACCCTGTATAGGTTTCCAAGGAGTGGCTGGTGAGCTTGAACCACTGACCTTGCAGCCTAAAATGACTTTGCAGTCCAGTGCATTTCATTAGCCCACAGAGCCACACCAGGACTCCAACTTTCAGTACTAGGTATTTAAAATTTCTGCTTTTGTAACATTATATGCTGATGGGAAACTAAGAATGTATCTAACTGAGAAAATACTCGGAAGTAAGCCTAGAAATCAGAAATTAATAACAATAGCAAATATTATTTGCAATTCCATCTACATAGCATTTAATTGAAGTTCTGGTGTGGCGCTGAAGGGTAAGCACTAGAATGCTAACTACAACGTCAGTAGTTAGAAAACCTAACAACCACTCCATGGAAACACAACACAGGGTTGCTCTGAGTCAAAACTGACTTAACAACACGTAACAAAAACACACATTTACTTTGAGTCAAATCATCTACCATTCTAAGATACATGAACAAACATATATACCTTATGGGAAAGATCCTGTTACCTTATATTATGTCCCCTATATTATAGATACACAGAGATAGAGAGCGATGGAGCCCTAATGTGGCACTGTGGTAAATGCAAGATCGATTTGAACTGCAAGGTTGGTGGTTCAAGCTCACCAGCCACTCCTTGGAAACCCTATACAGGGTCGCTATGAGTCAGAATTGACCCAATGACACTTAAAAACAACAACATAGTATAGATGGAGTTCTGTTGTGGCATTGTAGAATGGGCACTGGGCCACTAAGTCAATTTCAACAACAAGACTGGTGGTTCAAGGCCACCAGCCACTCCTAGGAACCCCTATACCAAGTCACTGAGTCAGGCAACATTTAACATAACAACAACATTAAAGATGGGAGACCTGAAAGAGAAAAGTTAAGTAAGTTGCTAAAGGTCATGTTGTTGCTAAGTTAACAAAACAAAGTATCAGCCTTGCCAACAAAAAGCGATAACTTTGTGGGAGAAGAAAACATCATATATATGTAAGATACAGTGTGATGTGTGATATAAGCCTACAACAAATTGTACAGCAGTGAAATGCATACTGGTTTAACATTTGGGATCTGAGTATAGAATGTTAGAGTTGGAATTTGCACTCAAGTGTAACACTATTGTGAGGATGACACAGGACCAAGCAGTGTTTCATTCAATTGTGTAGAGAGTCTCTATGAGTTGGACTCTACTTGACGGCACCTGACAATGTACTGGAGTCCTGGTATGGCGCTGTGGGTTAATGCGCTGGACAGCAAGGTAATTCAAATCGCAATGTTGGTGGTTCATGCCCACCAACTGCTCCTCATAAAACCTATACAGGGGCTCAGTGGGTCGGAACCGACTCAACAACACTTAACAACAACTTACTAGGTGTTAAGTTTCCTTTTGTTTTTGTTGTTTTTGTTTTTGACTCTCAGAGCCTCAGTTCCTGAAATATGATTAGTTAAAAAGCCACTGTGGTGAATGAATCAAAATGCTTAGGACAATGTCTAGAACATGCTGTTCATGTAGGTGCTGTTGAGTTGGCTCTGACTCATTGAGACACTCTATGCAATAGAAGAGATACTGCCTGGTCCTGCACACACCCCTCTCAGAAGCCTTGCTATATTTGAACTCATTGTTACAGCCACTGTGCCAGTCCATCTAATTAAGGGCCTTTCTTTTTGCTGCTGACCCTCTACTTTACCAAAAAAAAATGTACTTCTCCAGGAACTGACCTCTCTTCATAATGTGTCCAAAGTACTTCAGATGAAGTCTCTCCATTCTCACTTACAAGGATTACTCTAGCTGTACTTCTTCCAGCACAGATCTGTTCGTTCTTGTAACAGCACATGGCACATACAATATTCTTCACCATTACAAAATTTCAAAGACATCAATTCATACCGAGTTTGATTCATTGTCCAGTTTTTGCATGCATACTAGATGATTTAAAATACAATGGACTATGTCAGGCACACCTTAGTCTTCTAAATGAAGTCTTTGCTTTTAAATACTGTCTTTTGCAACAGATTTGCCCAATGAAATGCTTTGTTTGACTTCTTGAATGCTGCTTTCATGGGTGGTGATTATTTGCTGTTTTTAAGAGTCAACAAGTGGGTTTTGATTCATAACAATCCTCTATGGGGTTTCTAAGGAGTGGCTGGTAATATTCAAATAAAATAAAATACTAGATAGACAATTACAACATTGTCTCCATTTATGGTAAAGTTGTTTCTTGGTCCAATTGCATGAACTTAGATTTTCTTTATATTGAAGTGCATGTAATCTATTTTGAAATCTTTGATCTTCCATCAGTAAGTGCTCGCATTAATCAAACACCTTATTGTATTCTAACAACTGCCTGTTGGTCTCTGTATAGGTTCCTCATGAACAATTATTACTAATGCATATCATCTGTATATTGAAAGTTGTTGGTAAGTCTTTCTTCAAACATGATGCCATGTCATAATTCATATTGTCCAACTTCTCAAATTAGTCACTCAGCATACAAGTTATATAACTATAGTGAAAAGATATAATCCGGACACACACATTCCCTGATGGTTATGTGCTGTGGAGTCAGAACCAACTCATAGTGACCCTGTACAGGGTTTCTGAGGCTGTAAATCTTTATAGGAACAGAAAGCCTTATCTTCCTCCCATGGAACAGCTGGTAGTTTTGAACTGCTGACCTTAACAAAATGGCCCCTTGTTCGGTTAGAAATACTAACTGAAGGTAGTAACTTGTTGGTCTATGAACAGGTTCTGCATGTCCACAGTTAAGAGCTCTCGAATTCCCATTCTTCCCAGGGTTATCTCTCATTTATTATGATCCACACAGTAGAGTGCCTATTGCATTTGAACCTACTGCATTTGAACCAATTGACAATTGACACAATTGTCAAGCCAGCTCAATGGAGGTCTTCCTCTTTTTCACTGGCCCTCCACTTTATCAAGTTTATCTCTCTCTAGGCACTGATCCCTCCTGAAAACATGTCTGAAGTTAGGAATATGGAGTCTGTTCATTCTGGCTTTTAAGGAGTAATCTGTTTTTGTTTTTTAATGTTTTATTGTGAATTATATGATAGTTTACATGGGAGAACATTAGTTTTACATTCATTCTATCGTATATCGTTTCATATCCATGGTTACAATCCCCTTCATGCATCATCAACCAACCAAAGCTTGCCCCCCACACTCCCTGCCCCAGTCTTCAGCATGCAGTCACTGTCCCTCTCTGGATCTAAAGTCCCCAGCTGCTCCATC
>NW_006408562.1:4518722-4524357 GCF_000296735.1 Chrysochloris asiatica | reverse complement strand
ATTTCTGCAATTCCATTGGGTCACCTCTCTTTGAAATGGGCACAAATATTGATCTCTTCATATCAGTTGGATAGGTAGCTGCCTTCCAAATTTCTTGGTTGTTGAGTCAGAAATTGGTGATAGCCAGAGAGTGGCTATAGCTTATCAGGAACCCTCTCCTTCCATCTGGGAGTGACTCAGTTGTTCTGATGGAAACCCGGGAACGCTAAGTCAATGCTATGCACATCTTTGAGTACATTTGGCAAGATGCCTTCTTTGTTTTGCAGCAGTACTTAAGGACCTCCACCACATGAAGAGTAAAGAGAATGGACAGACATGGGAGGGAGAATGGAGCACACAGAAGGATCACAGAGAGGGGCAAGAAGGGCAGATGGGCAAGAGACTACCTGAAACCACTTCCCCTGCACTGACTGCTGTATTGCTGAATAAGGGAATGCACCATCTCCCCACTGCATCTTGAGTGTTCATTTGGCTGCTACCTGATCTGGTGAAACTGTTGAGGCTGGGTGCTGAGAAACCCCGCCCTCCCATTCTCTATGATGCATTGACAAGAAAACTGAGCATGCCTGTGCTGCATCAGTTTGCTGAAAGATTTCAACATGTGTTGTGTTAATTTCCAGAGCCGAGCTGTTTTCCAATGTATTCAATGCAGTCTTCTACGTTAAGTACCACTGGTTCTTGACTATATACTATCTCTTAAAATGGTTGAACACTGACCATTTATTTTTGGTACAGTGACTCTGTATTCCTTACACTTATTTTTATGCCTTCTGGATCATTCTATATTAAACACTGAACATGTTCTTTCCTTTTGGATTTGTAACTCCAGGTCTTTGAACATTTCATTAGAATACTTAACTTGTTTTCTCAAGCTGTCATTTGAAATTTTCTTTTCAGATATTTGACTTTTCCATTTGCTTTAGCTACTTTACACTTAAGACCAAATTTCATTCTCTTCAGACATCCATTATGGTCTTTTCTTTCTTTCTTGTCTTTTTAATGACTTTTTTCTTTCTTCATGTAGGTTCTTGATGTCAGCCCACAACAATTCTGGTCTTTGGTTATTAGTCTCTAATGCATTAAATACATTCTTCAGATGGTCCCTTCAATCAGGTGGGTTATATCGAAGATCATATTTTGGTGCTCATGGACTGTTTTAATTGTTTTCATCTTCAGCCAGAACTTGATTGCAAACTATGGATGGTCTGCCCCTGGCCTTCATTTTGGCTGATGATATTAAACTTTACTACAGTCTCTTCCCACAGATGTAGTCAATTTGATTCCTATTTCTTCCCTCCAATGAAGTCCATGTGTCTTTTTTTGTTGATTAAGAAGGGTTGTTGTTGTTGTTGTTATGTGCCGTGGAGTCGGTTCCAACTCTTAGCGACCCTGTACAGGGTTTCCGAGTCTGTAAATCTTTACAGGAGCAGAAAGCCTCATTTTTCTCCCACGGAACTGCTGGTAGTTTTGAACTGCTGAACTTTCAGTTTGCATTTACTATTAATTAGTTGTTGGTTTGCAAAATCCTATCAAGTGATCTCCAGCATCATTTCTATTGTATTTTCAACTACTAATCCTTCCTCTTTGTTTCCAACCCTTGCATTCCAATAACCAATAGTTATCAATTCATCTTGATTGCATGTTTAATAAATTTCAGGCTGAAAAAGTTCATAGTGGTTGGTACATAAATTCAAATAAAAACTTGCCTTTCATGCAGGTATACAGATATGATTATTCGATCACAAACAACATTGTACTTCAACATAGATTTTGTAATGTGCTTTTTGACAATGAATACAGCATCATTCCTTTTCTATTTGTCATTCCTGGCATAGTAAACACTGTGATCGTCAGATTCATAATAGCATGATAATTCTTACATTCTGTTGGGTCACTATTTTGAAATGGTAGTGAATATGACCACCAGTCAGGTGGCCAGGTAGCTATTTGTAAAATGTCTTGTCATATATGAATGAGTATCTCTAGTATTGCATTTACTTGTTGACACATTTCAGTTGGGTTTCCTTCATTTCCTGGAGGTTATTTTTTTGACAATGCCTTCAGTGCAATTCAGGCTTCCTCCTTAAATAATGGGTTCTGATTAGATGCTATATCTTTGAATGCTTGAATGTAGGCCAATTCTGTTTGTTACGAAGATTCTATGTATTCCTTCCATCTACTTTTGTTGCTTCTGTGGTGCTGAAGGATGGACTTTGGACTCCTAACCACAAAGTAAGTGGTTCAAGTCGACCACCCCTCCATCAGAGAAAGATGAGACCATCAGTAAAGATTTACAGTCTTTTAAACCCTGTGGACTCCTAGTGTGGCACTGTAGCATCAGTACTAGGCTGCAAACTACAAGGGTAGCAGTTCAAATCTACCAGACACTCCTTGGAAACCCTATACATAGTTGCTATGAGCCAGAACAGACTTGATGGCACTTAATAACAGCAAAACTCTTATATAGGATCACTGTGAGTTGGACTCAACTTGATAGCAGTGACTTTGGTGTCATTCACAAAGAACTTTGAGTCATATGTTATAATTTGGTGGTGGGGGGGTGTATTTTACTCATAGTTACTATAAGATTGCTTAAAAGCAAACCTGAATGATCAAATCAATGTTAGAATTGTTGTTGTTAGGTGCCCTTGGAGGCAGCTTCAACTCCAGAAGCCTCATCTTTCTCCTGCGGAACAGCCTGGAGAGTAGACCAGAAAGAAGGTGGAGAGTCATGCGTTACTGCAGACTTGTTGCACTGGAGGCTATTAGAAGTTAATTTTCACAGAGAAGATTAAAATAGAATGCAGGTTATCAAATGTTGGAGAAAGAAATACAAATTCCAGAATTGAGGATATAAGCAATTTTGATGAACTATACAGAAATATTTAGAGCACATATTTAAGTTCAAAAAGATCATATGTTTCCCTGAAATGATATCTGAAGTTGATTTCTCTGCTCATAAATCTGTATCGTACATTAGCAGATAACACATGCTCTTCCTACTGGCTCCACCTCTTTCCACTGTCCCTTTTGCAAAGGCATATTTATGGAAAAGAATGTCTAAGTTACTAAACGATCTCTCAGAGCTGGGTGGAGATGAAACTGAGATGCCAAATAGCTCTTTCACACACCTCACTCAAGTGATGGCAAAGGCATGTGCCTTACCCTTGTTATGCATCTAGTTTTTTATTGGTCGATTTCCAGACCATAAATTTTTTCACCTTACAGTCTGTGTTTCTTTTCCTCTGAAGCCTTTGTGCATATTTAATATGTTTAACTAATTAGTTAGTTAATAATTTTAGGAATGATGAGAGAATAATGCCCAATATTCTATTGTGAGCAGATGAAAGATGCGTCCTTAAGGACCATGGAGTCATGACAATCCCATATAGGGTTTTTGAGGAGTGGCTGGTAAGCTTGAACTGGTGAGCTTGAACCGCTGACTGTGTGGTTCAAACTGACCTTGCATCCAGCGCATTAACCTGCAACACCACACCAGGACTTCATAGATAGATATAAGTTGAGTGTCATTGGGTCAGTTCTCACTCATAGTAACCCTGTACAGGGTTTCCAAGGAGTGGCTGATGATCTTCAGTTACCAACCTTGCAGTTCAATGCATTAACCCACAACACCACACCAGGACTCCATAGATAGATATTGTTGTTAACTGCAGTTGAGTCAGTTCTGACCCACAATGAGCCTATACAGGGTTTGTGAGGAGCAACTAGTGAGCTTAAACCACTGATCTTGCATTTCAAAGTGACTTTATAGTCCAGCACATTAATCCATAGTGTCACATCAGGACTCCATAGGTAGATATAGATACATGGAAGGAGCTCTGGTAGTGTAGTGGTTACAAGTTGGGCTGCTAACCTCATGGTCAGCAGTTTGAAACTTCCAGCAGTTCTGTGGGAGGAAGATGAGGCTTTCTTCTCCTGTAAAGATTTACAGCCTTGGAAACTCTATGCAGGGTCGCTATGAGCTGAAATGGACTCCACGGCACACCACCACCAAATAGACGATAAATGGATAGATATTCACTAAAAATGAACAAATGAATGAATGAATGAGTCTTTTATGTACATCCCTCATTATATTATTGGTTATTGTTGTTAAGTGCCATTGAGTTGATTCTGACCCATAACAGCCCTGTATAGGGTTTCCAAGGAGCATCAGGTGAGCTTGAACCGTGGTCCTTGTAGTTCAAAATAAGTTTGCAATCCATCACTTTAACCCACAGCGCCACACCAGGACTCCTCTTATTTTATTTTCGAACTATTTTACAAGAGTAAAGATAAATGAATGCCAAATTTATTCTGGCAGAAAATAAGCTTATATAGCTCAAAGGTGTTGTCATTAACTGCTAATGAGTCAGTTAAAACTCATAGCGACCCTGAATAGGGTTTCTGAGGAGCAGCTGGTAGGTTTAAAATGCTGACCTTTTGGTTAGTAGTCTAGAGCTTATCCTACAGCGCCACAACAGGACTCCATCAGTTTATGGCTTCACAAGGTAGTTGTCATGGTAACTATGTATCTCTATCTTTCAAATGGACCTCTCCTTGAATATTTTCCAAGATGCTAGGCCATATTCCTTGTCAAAATAGGTGTTCATTATAATCACAGTGTGTTTGGAACAGAGTGGGTAGAAGAGTGGCAGTTTTTCCCAGGCTAACAGCTGTGAAGATGAACAGATGCAGTTGATTAGCTGTATGGTGTTGCTGATTCTGAGTAATTGTTATGAGTATTGAAATGTAGCTGAAAGGATATGCTTGGCAATATCAATTTCTGTAGTATCTTTATTCCTATTCATCACATTTGCAATTCTTGTGTTCATGCAGTTCATGCAAATTTTTATTTTATGACTATTTAAATTTCATTAATCATCTTTTCTCTTAACACACCAAGCTGTGGATATGTAGTTGATAAGTGATCATGAATGGAAGATGTGAATGGAAACAGACCTTTCAAAATCAAGTAGAAAAGGATGAGATTTGGAACATTCTAATGAAGTCCTGGTATGGTGCTTTAGGATAAGGACTGCTCTTCAAGGTAGGTTTGAATCACAAGGTCAGTGATTCAAACTCACCAGCCACTCCATTAGAGACCCTGAACGGGTAGTTATGAGTTGGATCCAACTCAACAGCACTTAACAACAATGTACTTGGAGTCTAGTACTAAAATGATACTGAGTTACAGACTAGCTGCATTAATTTTAAAAATATTCAGGCCGCATTTGTGTGTTAGAGTTGGTCTTAGTTAAATTGGTTGGGCAAAACTACAAATTAGACCATGTATCCCGTTAAAAGGTACATGAGAAAGAAAGCTTCGAACAGCTACAAGGTTGCAGTTGTGGTCTATCTTTTCTTCATCAAGCTACGAATCTTGGGGAATGACTTTGAGTTGGATTTCATGTTTACTGGCCAGTTGCAGTTGAATATTCTTTTTTTTCTGAGATGTCTATGCAGTTTTTGTGCCCATTCTATTTGAGGGATCCTTAGTGCAGCTATTTTGAGACCAACTGCCATAACTCTTTTAAATTTCTATTTTTCTTAAGTGTCTATTTCCTGTTCCTGCCACAGTTGTTGTTGTTGTTAAGTGACGTCGAGTTGATTCCGACCCAAAGCGAACCTGTAT
>NW_006408562.1:4514884-4516497 GCF_000296735.1 Chrysochloris asiatica | reverse complement strand
ATAGCCTGGCTACAATATAAACTGGACAATGACAGCCAGTGACCAGAAAATGGGATTTTCCATTTCCAAATTCTCAGAGACCTTGACAACTTCCTCTAAAGAAACATCAACAAGTAAGAAGTTCTCTACATCCAAGCCTTTTTCTTCCTCCAATTGAACCCCTTCCTTTGTCAATCTTGCTCAGCTCACCAAATTCTCCTTTTAAATGAAAAACCTTCTTGAAAACAATTTCCTCCTGAACCTCTTTATGATCCTACCGATGAGCCTCCCCCACCCATTGTGCCAGCCATTGCAACCCACCCCACCTGATATGCCACTTCCTGCCTCAGCCCCATTTCCCCCTCCATATCCCCTGATTCCTCCACTTCTCCCCTCCTCCTCCCCCTCTACCCATTGTCCCTCCCAAAGATCCTCCTCCCTAGCCACCAGTCACCAGATCCCAGAGTACAGCACCAACCATTCATTCTCCCCCTTAAGAGAAGTAGCCGGGGCCAATGGCCCCACCAAAGTACATGTTCCTTTTTCTATGTCCGATTTTTCCCAGATCAAAGAACACTTAGGATCCTTTTCTGAAAACCTGGTCAAGTTCCACAAGAGTCCCTGCAGATAACCCAGTCTTATAGTTTAAGTTGGCATGATATTTGCATTATTTTATATGCTACTTTGACCCCAGATGAAAGGGAACTCATATGGAAAGTGGCAGAAGCCCATTCTGATGCCTTTCATGAACAGGCCCCATCTGTCACCCTGTAGTGGACAATGCCATCCCTCACCAAGAGGGTAATTGGTATTATTAACACGGAAGTGAAGGCATTCATCAAAGGAATCACATGATGGCTTGTTTTATAGGTGCAATGGATAAATTGACAGCCATATGGCTGTCAATTATGATAAATATTGTGAGGTCACGCAAGGCCCTGAAGAAAATCCCGCCCTTTTTTTTTCTCGTGTTTCAGAGGCCATGATGAAATATACCAACACAAACCCAGAATCAAGTGAAGGCTACACTTTCCTTCATTTGCAGTTTATTTCCCAGTCTGCACCAAACATTAGAAGGAAATTACAAAAGTAAAAAAGTCCTCAACCCCCACAATGAGACTTTCTAAAGTCAGCCTTCATAGTTTTTAACAACCGAGATGAGTAACAGAGGAACCAGAAAGAAAAACAACTCCAAATTAAATATCAGTTGTTAGTGTCTGTCACCCTCATACTCACCCATTCGAGACCAGGAAAGAGCACAAGAGTCCCTGGAATGTGTTTTTGGTCTGAGCATGCTGGACAGTTGGCAAAAGCATGTCCTAGTTCCCTGGGATAGATAGCTGAAAGAGCAGGCATTTCTTCTGTGCAGCTCTCTTGGGATCAGACCAGAACAACCTTTTGTCAAGTTCTGATCATCTAGCCATCGAAGCCAGGTCAAGTGGGTACTATCTGCAGCCACTCCAGGCTGGTCTACTCATACTTTCCAGTGGAAATTTCCCACCTCAGATGATTCTGAATGGGGTTCTGGATTCCACCTATGGTCTTATGCAATACAAAGTCTCCATGGGAAGCCTCTTTCACTGGGCAATTTGTAGACCCCTTTAAAATAGTCTAATCAGTTATTGGCTGAAGAC
>NW_006408562.1:4511209-4513932 GCF_000296735.1 Chrysochloris asiatica | reverse complement strand
TCCCCTTGAAACTTCACCAAATGGTAATCCCATAATTTGGAACACTGACATCCCTGTCATTTTCCATCACCACATCCCTATAAAAATTTCATTAAAGGATTCTATATGTAAACTTTCTGTCCTAAGTACCCCCTTTTTAGAAACTTTATGTTCATGCATTTGGGCTTTCACTAATGCCCACCTCCCAAAAACCCATAGACAATTGACCCACCTCCCTACAGCTTGGAGACTGCTTTCTTTTAAAAATTCAATCAACTCCCTTCAAACCCAAATGATATAGCCCCTTCCAAGTAATTTTAATCACCCCCACAGCAGCTAAACTCAATGGCTACCCACCCTGGTTTCACGTATCCTCCTTAAAGAAAACAACTCCATCCCGTGCTGTTTTCAGCTCAATCCAAAAAGGAATCTTCTGTCTTCATCTCACACATCTTCCAAACCCTCCAGCATCAACAGATGAGTCTTTCCCTGCCTGTCTTCCAGAACTTTTTGACCGACCTGAAAATTTATTGAAACTGGTATTTTCAGTGGTAGCCAATGTGTTCCCCAGCATATCTCATCTTTCTCCTTAATGAGTTATAGCTCCAAGGCACATTTTAAAATTTCACCCCTACCCAATTTCCCTTTTTTTCTTTTGCCGTCTTAGTCCTGGTCTTTTTGTATCCCCTCCATGACCCACCTATTAATTATTTCCAATTCAATCCTGTGCACTGCTGACCCCAACCTTACAGACTGCTGGCTATGCATGCCCTCTGCCACATCCTCCTTCTCCATTATTTCCACCCCGTTAACAGACTGGGTTACCACTCCTGCGGCAATCAAAACCTGAACCCAAGATCAAATAGACTCCCTAGCAGGAATAGTCTTACAAAATAGAAGGGGACTTAATTTATTAAGAGCAAAAAAAGGAAGACTTTGTACATTCCTAGGAGAATCATGTTGTTTCTACACTAACAAGTCCTAAGTCATCTGGGATGGAGTAAAAAAACTCCAAGCCCGAGCCCAAAACTTGCTCAAGTCCAAATTCACATCTTCTGGATCTCACTTTTCGTTTCGTGGCTGGAATCCCTCCTTGCCTGCTTCTGTTTATAGCAGTCGGCCAGACTCCTTTTCCTCCCTTGCTTGATCAACCTTTTCCAGTGTTTCCTTTCAGAAAGAATAGTAGCCAATAACTGCAACAATAAGATACATAATCTCAAGAACCTTCAAAACAACTCCCAACATCATCCAGAGTCAGCAGGAAGCAGCCAGGATAAGAATAACACCCTCAGTTCCCTATTTATCAACAGAAAGCTGGAATGAGAGAGTCTGAGTGCAGCTATTTTGAGACCTCCCACCATAATGCTCTTAAATTTCTTATTTTCTATAAGTTTCAATTTTCTGTTTCCACTACAGTTGTTGTTATTGTTAAGTGTTGTCAAGTAGATTATGACCCATAGTGACCCTGTAAAGGGTTTCCAAGGAGCAACTGGTGGGCTTCAACCACTGACCTTTCAGGTCAAATAATTTTGCAGTCTGGAGCATTAACCCACAGCATCACACTAGGACTCCCTCTCCAAAATTCCATCCCCCAACAAGACCTCACAAAAGTCCGTTTCCACCACAGTTAGCCCCTCCTAAACTCCACCCAATGGCAAAACCTCATAAAATCCCAAAGCAGGTAAGAGAGCATGCTTCTGGCTCTGGTCAGCAATCCTCTCCCAGGTTTGTCTTGAATAAACCTACCCTTGCTGTTCAACCACACAAATGGAAATCTTTCCATCTCATTTCTCCATTGACTCTTAATAATATCACTGTGTTATTTGTTACTACTGTCAAGGTGTCAATGTTTTATACATATATATATATATGTATATGTATGTGTATGTGTATGTGTATGTATATGTATATGTATATATAAGTTGTTAGATTCATATTGGATATGGCTCAATGTCATTAATCATTAAGCAATGAAATAGCACTTCACAGACTGCACAAGACTGGGCAGTATTTTGTTCCATTGTTTATAGGGTAGTGATGAGAACTGACTGGATGATATTTAACAACAGCAGGGGGGCTAATCGGGAAGAATATGGGGAGATTGAAATGTTTATCTGTTGCTGATAAGAATGCAACATGGTACCATCTCTGTAGAAAACAGTGTAGTGGTTCCAGTAAAACTAAGAAATTGAGATACCTTATGTTCTAGAAATTTCCCTCATATGTATATACCCAAAAGACTTGAAATTGGGGGTTCAAATGAAGATTTGAATATCAATTTTTATTGCAGTGCTATTCATAGTAGTCAAACATGAAAAAAAAAGTCCATTAATAAATAGATAAACAGAATGTAATACATACAAACATATATATATATATATACAGTGGCATTAGTTATGTGCTGTGGCATTGATTCTGATTCATAACAACCCAGTATAGTGTTTATAAGTTTGTAAATCTTTATGGGAGCAGAAAGTCTCATCTTTCTCCCAAAGGACAGCTGGCAGTTTTGAACCTTGAAGTTATCAACCTGACTTGTAACATATGTGCTACTAGAACTCCTAATACATATAGTAAGATAAATGAATTATTGATACCTGCTATAATATATATGGAGTACTGGTGTGGCACTTTGAGTTAATGCACTAGATTGCTTAGCCAGTCTGAACTGCAAGGTCAGCAGTCAAACTAACCAGCTGTTCCTCAGAAACCCTATACAGGGTCACTATGAGTCAGAAGCAACT
>NW_006408562.1:4490551-4491277 GCF_000296735.1 Chrysochloris asiatica | reverse complement strand
CATTATGTTGAGTGAAATTAGTCCATCACAAAAGGACAAATATTGCATTAGACCATTATTGTAAAAGCTTAAGAAAAGATACCCATACTAAAAAGAAAAAAAAAAAATTCTTTGTTGGTTACTGGGAGTGAGAGGTGAGCACAGAGGGGTGAAAGGAAGGGACAATAGAGCAGAGTATAGGGGATACACACATCATAGTTCGCATGTTGTAGAGTACAATGCACAAGAAGGGGGAGGGTGATGTAAGAACAAGGCATATAAGGGAACACTGAGACGGGTTTGCATGGATTAAATAGGACAGAGGTAAATAGTGATGTATGCTCAACTTTGGAACAACAGGGCTCTGTGATACAGGAATTGAGGCATAGTCTGAAAAGGGGAAATAATGTTAACATGGTTGACTGTCTTATGAATATTGGTTTCCCTTGCCTATTATTGTGAAACAGACCGTTGAGTGGGATAGGAATGAATAGTGGGAAACATGATTATAGAGAGCTTGTAAGTCTGTCTTCATCCTATAACTGATTGGAATACCTTATAGGGGTTCTAGAACTTGCCCAGTGGAATAGGTTTCTTGCAGAGCCTTTGCAGAGTATAGGATCTTAGGTGAAATTCTGAGCTCCATCTAGAACCTTTGGGGTGGGACATTCCCACTTGAAAGGACAAGCAGACCATACTGGAACAGCTGCAGCAACAGAAGCTATTTCTTGAAAGAAAGCTAAGCAG
>NW_006408562.1:4486026-4489146 GCF_000296735.1 Chrysochloris asiatica | reverse complement strand
GAGTAGATTGTAATCACTGCAATGAAATCATGAGTGTAAAACTGATATTCTCCCATGTAAACTATCACTCAATTCACAATTAAATCTTTAAAAAAAAAAAAAAAACTTTTTTAAAAAGGATTTTTATGTTAGTGTAACTGAGTATCAATAGTGCTAACTTGTTAGGTTAAAAAGTAGATACTATTTTAATCTATGAACTATATTCGTTTAAGTCTTTGCTGTTTTAGAAATTACTTTTCAAACCCAATAAAAAAAATTAAGATAGGAATATATGCATATATATATAAACTTGACTTCTTATAATTCCTCAACATATCCCCACACATCCTGGTTTTAAATTTTTATTTTCTAATCCACTTACAATTGTTTCAGAGTCTTGGTGTAGTACTGTGAGTTAATGCACCGTACTGCAAGGTCGGTTTGAGCCACAAGGTCAGCATTTCAAGCTCACCAGTTGCTCCTTGGAGACCCAATACAGGGTTGTTGTGAGTTGGAACTGACTTGACAGCATTTAACAACAATGATTTGTGATGTTTTAGGTCTGTGTCAAGCCAATTTTAAGAAGGAATAATGAGGCTAATTAGACTTTAGACTTTAGGATATGATAATTACTGAATTGAGTGACATTTTATATTGTTAATGGCTGAAGGCCTTGGTTCATAATTTCTTTTTTATGTGTTTGTCCCCAGTCTTTGATTCTTGTGATATGTATTATCTGTTGATGTGCTAAATAATTTAAAAATAGCTCAACCTTAATGAGGAATAGTACCACGTTAAGATTTTATTAGCATCCTTTAATAGGTACTATGCAGAAATAGAATGGACCTGCCTTGGTTTTTCTGGAGTTCTCAAGTCCACCCTCTAATTCATTAGAGATCTAACAAAACTCAGAGAAGCTGCTATATTAAGACCTGGTTTATAAATGTTCCATTTCATTTGTGACAGCTTCCACTTTTTCTAGATTCACACTTCATGCATTCCACATTCTTATTATTAATTGAAGCTTCCAACTGTTTCTCCTCATTTTGAATAATGCACCATTGGCAAATGAAGGCCTTGAAAGCTCTGTTGCATCCATGTCATTAAGGTCAACTCTGCTTTGAGGAGGCAGCTCTTCCCAGTCAAACTTTTAGTGCCATTCAACCGGAGAGCTCATACTCAAGTACTGTTATAAGACTATGTTTCCATGCTATTCATAGAGTTTTCAGTGGCTCCTGGTATGGTGCTGTGGGATAAAGCACTGACTGCTAAGTCAGTTTGAACCGTAATATCAGTGGTTCAAATTCACCAGTTGCTCCTTGGATATCCTATATGTGATTGCTAATGAGTCAGAACCCACTTGACAGTAATTAATAACAATAACAAACACATTACAAGCAATAAGTTATCTGTTTTCAACCTTTACTTACAAAGTTCTACACTTTTCAACTCATTCTCTTTTCCTCAATTATATAATTAACAAACAAAAATGAAAACACGGAAGTTTGTAATATCTTTTGTGATTATAAAACCACCTGAAATGAAATTAACCAGTGCTGGTGTGACACTATAGGATAAGTACTGAACTACTAACCTCAAGGTTGGTGGCTCAAACCTACAAGCTGCTCTTTGGAAATCCTATGCAAGATCATTATGAGCCAGAATCAAGACAAAGGCACTTAGCAACAAACAGCACTTTAACTTACTTAGAATGGCAATTCATGCACTTTGCTGAAAAATATTAATATATTTGTTTAGTGACTTCCTGGTCCATGCAGATTGCTTCACTTAGGGAATTTTGTCTCTGTTTCTGGATCTTTCATGATAATCTGTAAACCCTTGAAATTTAATGAGTAGGAACATGCTTTTGTTATTCAGGTCCTTATGCTATTGAGGTGATTTAGAGCGCAGGGCTCTCTCAGGGTGTAGGAAGTCACCTGTGATACCAAAGGGATTTCAGGATAAAAGGGGTGGTGGATGGTGCCTTCCCATGCATTCCAACTTCCCATGCATTCCTGGAATACACAGGAAGTGTGAACTGCAAGGTGGGTAATTTAAGCTCACCAGGAAGTCCCTGAAAACTCTATACAGAGTCACTATGGGTTGGAACCCAATGATGGCACTTGATGCTGACAACAAAAACATTACACAAGACTCCCTACACTCCATGTCTCAGGGAGACTTGGAGAGGTCAACTAGCAGACACTTGTTGTTAAGTGCCGTTGAGTCGGTTCTGACCCATAGCGGCCCTGTACAGGGTTTCCGAGGCTGTAAATCTTTAAGGGAGTAGAAAACCTCATCTTTCTCCTGCGGAGCAACTGGTAGTTTCAAACTGCTGACCTTAAGGTTCACAGCCCGAT
Source organism: Chrysochloris asiatica (assembly GCF_000296735.1). Lineage (NCBI taxonomy): Eukaryota > Metazoa > Chordata > Mammalia > Afrosoricida > Chrysochloridae > Chrysochloris > Chrysochloris asiatica. The sequence goes on along the minus strand of NW_006408562.1, from coordinate 4,486,807 downwards.
TCGTAACCACTACGCTATCAGAGCAGACACTAGTGTCATGTTATATGAGAGTTCCTCATAGTGTCTCAGGGGCTTTTCCAGGGTGTTATGAGGCTATGTGTGACCCTGTAGGATACACATTCAACCACAAGATTGGTTTGAACGCAAGGCAGGTGGTTCAAACTCATAAGTCATTACTTAGAAACCCTATACAGAGTTGCTGTTGATTTAGGAACTGAGTCAAAAAGACTCAACAGTAGCATGAGGCTACAGTTCTTATGAAATCACCCACCCACTAAGAATCTACTCAGTGAACATTCGCTAAGTGACATTTGCTGAGTGCTTACATTCTATGTCCCAGGCACTGGGGTTACAATATAAAATTAAAGAAGTCAAATATCCTCCAGACAAAGTCTTTCCAAGAGTTCTCTTAGGCTCTTTATCTCACAACTACTATTCAAATTGGCATACCGACCATCAAAGTCAAAGATGAAGAAAGTGAAAAATTCTACCAACTTCCTCATTCTAAAATTGATCATACATGCAATCCATATGCACTGTAAATTCTTGTTGATTAGAACTCAAAAAATTAAAAACAAAGAGGCAGGGTTGGTATTGGAAAATATGGCCTTAGTGATAGAAACAAGACTGGAGGCTTTTCAGCAACATAAATGGCACCCATGGCATAGCTTCCAGAATCACAGCAACTCATAAGCCACCACAGTATGACAAGATAACAGACGTGTGGTAGGGTAAGTACTGGATTGCTAACCACAAGCCACGGGTATTTTAAATAACAGCA
>NW_006408562.1:4477485-4484421 GCF_000296735.1 Chrysochloris asiatica | reverse complement strand
TTTGGAAGACAACTATTTGGCCAACTGATTGGAAGAGATCCATATTTGTACCCATTCCAAAGAGGTGACCCAACAGAATGCAGAAATCATTAGACAATATCTTTGATATCCCATGTTAGTAAAGTTTTACTAAAGGTGATAGAGAAATGGCTATAAGCATACATTGACAGAGAACTTCCAGAGTTTCACGCCTCAATCAGAAGAGGAAGTGGAACAAGGGCTATCACTGCTGATGTCCAATGGATCTTGGCTTAAAGGAGAGAATACCAGAAAGCTGTTTACCTGTTTATTGTTTATTGACTCCGCTAAGGCTTTCAACTGTGTGGCTCATGAGAAGCTATGGACAACATTGTGAAGTCTGAGTATTCCCAAACACTTAACTGTGCTTATGAGGAACCTGTACCTGAACCAAGAGGCAGTAGTTTGAACAGAACATGGGAACACTGAATGCTTTAAAATTAAGAAAGGTGTGCGACACGTTTATATTCTTTCACCATTCTTATTCAACCTGTATGCTGAGCAAATAATCCAAGAAGCTGAGTTATAAGAAGAAAAAGGTGGCATCGGGATAGGAGGAAGGCTCATTAACAAGCTGCAATATGGAAATGGTACAACCTTGTTTGCTGAAAGTGAATAAGACTTTTAAAATATTTACTGATGAAGATCAAAGAGCACAGCCTTTGGTATGGATTGCATCTCAATGTAAAGAAAACAAAAATCCTCTCCACTGGACCATAAACAACATTCTTATCAAAGGAGAAAAGATTGAAGTTGTCAAGGACTTCATTCTTCTTGGATCAACTATCAACTTTTACAGAAGCAGCAGTCAAGAAATCAAACAACATATTGCATTAGGCAAATCTGCTTCACAAGACCTTTTTAAACTGTTGAAGAGCAAAGATGTCAGCTTGAGGACAAAGGTGAATCTGAACTAAGCCATGGTATTTTCAATAACCTCATATGCATGTGAAAGCTGGACCGTGAATAAGGAAGACCATTAAATAATTGTTGCTTTTAAGTTATGGTATTGGAGGAGAATATTGAAAGTACCATGGACTGCCAAAAGAACCAACAGATCTGTTTGAAATAAGTGCAGCCTGAGTGCTCCTTGGAGGCCAGGATGGCCAAACTTTGCTTCTCATATGTTGGACATATTGTCAGGAGGGACCAGTCACTGGAGAAGGATGTCATGTTTGGTAAGGTGGAGAGTCAGAGAAAAAAAAGGAAGACCACCCCCAGAGAGATGGATTGGCATAGTGGCCGCATCAATGGGCTCAAGTGTGGCAACAATTGTCAGGTTGGCCCAGGACCAGGCGGTGTTTAGTTCTTTTGTACATTGGGTCGCTATGAGTCGGTAGCGACTCGATGGCAGCTACCCAACAACAACAAATACATATGAACCTTGCCAGGTGAATTACACAGGAATCAAATTTATTGTATCTGTATGAGGAGATGATGGAGAAGTTCAATGCCATCAATCAAACAAATCCAAGGGACAACTGTGAAAAAGGCCATCAGTTATTCATATACTTGGAACCTGAAGAAAATTAAACAAGCCTACAAGCGACATAAATACTATTTGTGTGTATCCACTGGAATTTAGAGATCATCTCAAGAATAGATTTGATGAATTTACAACTAGCAACATAAGAACAGAGAATTTATGAGATGACTTCAAGAATATCACACATGAATATAGCAAAAGATCATTAAAAATTCACCAAATTAAGACAAGTTCAAAGTGTCTGAAGCTTGCTTTTGAATGGAGAAAAGTTAAAGTGACTGGGAGAAATGATGATGTAAAAGAACTGAACAAAAAATGTCAAAGGACACATCAAGAAGACAAAATAAAGTATTATAGTAAAATGGGCAAAGATCTGGAGTTAAAAACCAAAAGGAAAGAGGCATGCTTATAATTCTCAAGTTGAATCAACTGAAGTAAAAATTCAAGCCTCAACTTACAATATTGAAAGATTCTATGGGTAAAATACTGAAAGATGCATGAAGCGTAAAAAAAAAAAGACAGATGCAATACAAAAAAATCAGTGTACCAAAACAAAACTATTGGATGTCACCCATTTTAGTAGGTAGCATATGATCAAGAACTAATTATTTTTAAAGAAATCCATGTTGCACTATAGGCATTAGTCAAACCAAGGCTCTAGGAATTGACAAAATACTAGTTGAAACACTTTACCAAATTGAAGCAGTGCCTGAAACACTCACTAGTGTATTGACCAAGAAACATGGGAGACAGTGACTTGGCCAAACCACTAGAATAGAACCATATTTGTGCACAAAACACAGAAAGGTGAGGTACAGAATGTGAAAATTATTGCACATTTTAAATCTCACATGACAGAATTGTTCTGAAGATAAAAAATAATTGCAGTAGTACATTGTCTAAGAACTGCCAGAAGGATATCATTGCTGATGTTAGAAGGAGTGAAAGCAAAGAATACTAAAAAGATGTTTACTTGTGTTTTATTGATTATGCAAAGGCATTTGTCTATATGGATCATAACAAATAATGGATATTTTTGTTAAGAACTGAAACTCCAGAAGTCTTTGTTGTTCACTTGAAAACCTGTACATAGAACAAGAGGCAATCCTTCAAAAAGAATAAGAGAATACTGCTTGGTTTAAAATCAGAAAAGATATGCATCAGATTTATATCCTTTACCATAATGATTCAATCTGTATGCTGAGCAAATAATCCAAGAAGCTGGACTATATGAAGACGAATGTTGCATTGGTATTGGAGGCGGGCTCCTTAACGATGTGTGATATGTCAATGACACAGCTTTGCTTGGTTCAAGTGAAGAGGACTTGAAGTATTACTGGTGAAGATCAAAGGCCATGAATATAGATTGCTCTTGTTAAGTGTTATTTTATAGGATATCTGAGGAGCGACTGGTGGGTTTGAACCCCAAACTTTGCAGTTAGCAGTCCAGTGTTTATGTTACAGGCCACACCAGGACTCCTCAGTATGTAAAGAAATGTAAATAAAACTAGGATCTTCCCAACTGGACAAATGAGCAATTAATGATAAACAGAAAACAATGAAATTGTCAAGGATTTCATTTTACTTGTATGCAATCAGGGCTCATGGAAGCAGCAGTCAAGAATATAAACAATACAATGTATCAGGCAAATCTGCAGCAGAAGACTTCTTTGAATTGTTAAAGAGTAATAAGTAGTCAGTTTGAGCACTAAGGTGCTCCTGAACCAAGCTAAGGTATTGTCAATTGCCTCATATGCATATGTAGGCTAGAGAATGAAAAAGGAAAAGGAAGAAAATTTATGTCTTCAAATTGCGATGTTGATGAAGATCATTGAAAGTACCATGTTGTGCCAGAAGAACAAAGAAATCTGTCTAGTAATAATTATATACAGAATGCTCCTTGGCAGTCATGATGAAGATACTTCACCTCAGAGACACTGGATTTGCTTTATCCCACAGCATCATACCAGGGACTAGTCTCTGAAAAAGGATTTCATGTTTGGTAAATTAGAGGGTTAGAAAAAAGGAAGACCGTGTTTGCGATAATGGTCTCAAAAATAACAGTAATTTTGAGGATGGTGCAGTACCAGGCAATGTTTCATACTTTTGTGCATAGGGTCACTAGGTAGCACTCACACAACACACACACACACACTTCTTTCAGATTCTAGATATCCTTTACAGTTATTTGTTTAACCTGAATGGGGAAAGGAAGACACCTGCTGTGATTTCTTGCTGCCGGCTAGCCCTGACCATGTCACATGATGTCATGTGTGACCTAAGGCACAGCATCCTGGTAAACATGTCTGGTACTCAAAATTCTAATTACTATTAGGGGTTGCAGAAATTCATGTTAATTCCCTCGTTTGTGAAATATACATAACGATATGAGGTGTTGTGGACTCCTGCTGCGGCAGCACTTTAAGATCAACGCTGGACTGTGAACCACTAGGTTGACAGTTCAAAGCCACCAGCTACTCCTTGGAAACCATATACAGGGTTGCTATGAGTCAGGATCAACTCAATGACACTTGACAACAACAACAATATGAGGTGCTATAGGATAAGCACTGGATTGCTAACAGTAAGGCCTAAGGTCAAACTCCCCAATCAATCCTTGGAAGACATATGTATTGAAACTGAACATGGTACTTAACAACAACAATACTTACTTTGGTTGCCCTGGCATATAGTGCTTTTGACAAGCACTGGATGGTTAACCTGAAGGTTGGCAGTTCAAATGCATCAATTGTTCCTTAGACACTCACAAGAGAATCATTGTAAGTCAGAGCTACTTGACAGTATATGGCAACAAAAATATACTTACCCTTCTTGTTGTTATTGTTGTTAAGTGGTTGGTTCCAAATCATAGTTACCCTCTACAAGGTTTCCAAGGCTTTCAATCTTTGTGGGAACAGAAAATTCTATGTTACCCCTTTGGAGCAGCTGGTGGGTTTAAACTACAAACTTTGTGGCTCACAGTCCAGAGCTTATCCTATGGAATCACTGTGCTCACATATTAAGTTGGTAATGGAGACAACTTATTTATGCATATAAAGCCCTTGCAACACAGTATATACATACATTAAAAGCAGAAATTATTAAAGTGACAATATTGTTTGTCTAAGTTACTTGATGAAAAGAAAACAAGCCTACTAAAAGAATATCAAGATCTGTTTCTGGTTTTTGTTATATACAGTTTTAATAGAGTTGTTGTTGTTGTTGTGAAGTGCTGTCGAATTGGTTCCAACCCACAGTGACCCTGGATTGGGTTTCCGAGAAGCTGGTGACCTTGAACTGCCGAACTTGAAGTTCAAATGCCTTTTCAGTCTGGCATATTAACCCCACAGTGCCACACCAGGACTCCTTTAATAGAGTAGAGAATTCAAAAAAGTTTTCTGTACTTCAGTAATTAAAACAAGGGTTACCTGGAAATTAAACTTATAACATCAAATGTGCACTATAAGATTTAAATAGTTCTGTTGTCCTTCACATTAGAATGACTTCATAATAATATGGAGCCCTGATGTGGTGCTGTAGGATAAATCACTGGACTACATACAAGTCAGTTTGAAATGAAAGGTTGGTGGTTCAAACTCACCAGCCACTCCTTGAACTCACTGAATTGGAACAAACTTGACAACCCTGAACAACAACAGTCCCTATAATTCAGGAATGGGGATGTACAAATTGCACAAAATAGGAACAATCAGATAGATACACTCATATGGCAAGTTCAGAAATAATTTTTGATCTATAAAACGAACACTAAACTCCATCAAGAAATATTAAGACCACTGTTCTCTCTTGATTTTAAATAAATTAATAGCACCTTTCTTATTAATGCAATCAGCTATTATAAAAACACTTTAGGATAAGTTTATGTGACATGTTTTGAGTATTTCCTGTCACATTGAGATCAATAAATAATATTGCTGTTCTTAGGTGCTGTAGAGTCAGTGACCCTATGAGCCACCCCCACAATCATGGCTACTGTTGAGCTCAGTGCTCCGCCACTGTTTCAGTCCATCATGTGGAAGTTCTTCCTCTAAAAATGGTGCTATCTGGGTTAAGAATTTGTGTCAACTTGACAGAGCCAGGATTCTCCGTGGTTTGGTAGTTATGCAAAAATACCATTGGTGAAATCTGCCATGAGCAGTTGAAAGGACATTTGAATTGAAGGGAAGTGGTCCTTGGAGAGGTGGTCTGCTTCTAATATGTTGAACACTTGAAAGCTTACTTGCCTTCTGTTGGATCTGGACTTTGCATCTGACTTGTCATCTGACTCCTGGTTCTTTGGGCTTGAGATAGTGGAAGTCCTGGACTTCCAATCCTGGAAGTCATCATCAGCTGCTCATTGGATCTGCCTGACTTGCCTGTTTACTTCATCTGTTGATCTTGGTTCAACAGCCCTAATACTGTCTGAGAGTGAAGTCTTCAGCCTGACATCAGACCAACGGATTAGGACTTGTCCACCTCTACAACTGCGTAAATCATTCCCTGGATATAAACCTCTGTTTCTGTATATTGTTGTTAGTTTCTGTTGTATTGGTTACAACTCATAGCAACTCTGTATTGAGTTTTCGAAGCTTTGCACATTTTTAAAGGGAGCAAAAAGCCTCATCTTTCTCCAGTGGAATGGCTGGCAATCTCGAACTGTGGACTATGTGGTTCATAGTCCGTTGCCACCACACTCCATATATGTATGTGTATATATACACACACACACTCCATATATACACACTCCATATATGTATATATATATATATACACACACACACACATATACATATATATATATGGAGTGTGGTGGTGTGCCATGGAATCTGTTCCGACTCATGGTGACCCTGTATAGGGTTTCCAAAGTTGTAAATTTTTATGGGAGCAGAAAGTCCCATCTTTCTCCCATCAAATGGCTGGTAGTTTCAAACTGCTGACCTTGAGGTTAGCAGCCCCACTCTATATAGGGTTTCTGAGGAGCGGCTGGTGAGCTTGAACTGCTGTACTTGTGGTTCAAGTGAACTTTGCAGACTAGTGCATTAACCCACAGTGTCACGCCATGTCTCTCTCTGTCTCTGTTTCTCTCTATATGCATACATAAACTACAGAGAAGGAATAATACAGATAGAGTTTTATAGAGTCCTGTAGAGTCCTCTGTAGGATAAGCAATGGACCTGCATGATCGGTTTGAAATGCAAAGTTGGTTTTTCAAGCTTACCAGCTGCTCCTTGAAAACCCTATACAGGGATGCTATGAGTCAGAACCAACTCAAAGACATTTAACAATAATAACCATTCATATACCTGAAGCTCTGGTAGTGTAGTGGTTACGAATAAGGCTGTGAACCTTAAGGTTAGCAGTTCGAAACTACCAGTTGTTTGGGGGAGAAAGATGAGGCTTTCTGCTCCCGTAAATATTTACAGCCTCAGAAA
>NW_006408562.1:4461417-4477295 GCF_000296735.1 Chrysochloris asiatica | reverse complement strand
CCTCATCCTTTCTCCTAAAGACAGGCTGCTAGGCTCCACTGCTGACTGTGGTTCACTGTTCAGTACTTATCTTACAAAGCCATCACACTCCCTATATATATATATATGCTTCACTGGTTGCTCCTCAAGAGAATTCAGCCTAAGACTCTCTTCCCTTCAGTAATTTCATATTCACATTATTTTTTTTATATTTTATCATAACAAACAAAAGTTCTTTGTAATGCCATTTTAATAAGTGACTTTATTGAAAATGAAATACAAAATTGTTTAAATTGAAAACGTGCATCAGAGAATTAGTAGTATAGTGTAATTCCAAACACTGAAGTACCCTGTGTTGTAATTCTGAGTCAGTAAGAAATTACATTTTCTCAATAACGAATTCAATTTGAGGGGAAAAAAAGCCTCTGGAAGTATGACTTAATAGTCTTCCCAACTGGTACAATACTACCATTCTTGAATTTATTACATCAGTAAGAAAATGGTCTGCTTCAATAGTTATAAATATCATCTGCAGAGCTGGGGCCCTTAACAAAGGTCAAGGTTAATTAATAATTTAGCAGTAATGACTGCAGTGGAAAATACTATTGAAGTTTCCTCTAGGACTCTACTAGGGGATGGGGGTGGGGAAAGTATTGCCCAATTCAAATTGAAAGTGAGGTGTTTACAAAGATTTATTATTTTGCTCTAGATGAAATGGACAAATTTCTCAAAACACACTATCTACTTAATCAGTTAACAGTACAATGACAGGGGATTGGTAGAGGTTCAAACCAGATTCAGACGAGGATGTGGAATGAGGGATATTATTGCTGACATCAAATGTATCTTGGCTGAAAGCAGAGAATGCCAGAGAGATGTGCTTTATTGACTATGCAAAGGCTTTTGATTGTGTATATTATGACAAGCTACTGTCAACATTGCAGAGAATGAGTATTTTAGAACACTTAATTTTGCTCATGAGAAACCTGTACCTGGACTAAGAGGAAGTTGTTAATACAGAACAAGGGGACGGGACACCGAAGTGTTTGAAAATTAGAAAACATGTGTGCCAGGGATGTATTCTTTTACCATACATATTCAAACTGTATGCTAAGCAAATAATCAGAGAAGCTGGATTATATGAAGAAGAATATGGTATCAAGATTGGAGGAAGACTCATTAACAACCTGCGCTATGCAGACTACATAATCTTGTTTTCTGAAAGTGAAGAGGACTTAAAATACTTACTGATGAGTATCAAAGACCACAGCCTTAGGTATGGGTTGCACCTCTATGCACAGAAGGCAAAAATCCTCACAAATATACCAATGAATAGTATTGTCAAAGACTTCAATTTGCTTAGATCCACCGTAACACTCATGGAAGCAGCAGTCAAGAAATCAAAGGATGCATTTCATTAGGCAAATCTGCTGTACAGGACCTCTTTAAAGTGTTGAAGATCAAAGATATCAGTTTGAGAATTGAAGTGCACCTGATCTAACTCATGATATTTTCAATTGCCTCATATGCATGTAAAAGTTGTACAGTGAATAAGGAAAACCATAGAAGAATTGATGCATTTGAGTTATGATGCAGGAGAAGAATATTAAAGGTACCATGGACTGCCAGAATAACATGTAAATCAATGTTGGAAGAAGTACAACCAGATGCCCCTTCAAAGCCCATATGGCTTGACTTTGTCTCTCATAGTTTGGACATATAATCAGGAGGGACCAGTCCCTGGAGAAGAACATTATGCTTGCCAAAGTGGAGGGTCAGCAAAAAACAGGGAGACCCCCAAAGAGATGGATTGGCATAGTGGCAACAGCAATGGGCTCAAGTGTAGCAGCAATTGTGTGGACGGGACAGGACTTGGCTGTGTTTCGTTCTGTTGTATATAGGGTTGCTATGGGTAGGAAGGGATTCAACAGCACCCAACAACAACAACAGCTCAATCTAACAAAAATGTTGTGGTTGTTGTTGCTAAGTGCTGTCAAGTTGGTTCTGACCCATAGTGACCATGTAGAGGGTTTCCAAGGAGCAGCTGATGAGCTTGAACCACCAACCTTATAGTTCAAACTGACTTTGAAGTCCAGCACATTAACCCACCAGGACTCCATTTAACAAAATTTAACAAAAATAGAAACAGAAAATTTAAACAGACCATTACAAAAAAGAGACTGAAGATTTTATAAAAAAAAAATGCCACCAACAAGCCCTGGATCCAATAGTTACTCTTTGGAATTCTACCAAACATTCTGAGAAGAATAAACATTAATTCTATACAATCTTGTAAAAGACATCAAAGAGAAATGAGTACTTTCTATGACTCCATCATACCCTTATACCTAACCAGTTAAAGACTTCAATAAAACAAATTACAGACCAATATCTACTTTGATTGCCCCCATGATATAATGGTTAACACGCTGGCCTCTAAATGCAGCCATATGAATTCAAGTCTTGGGTGGGACCTTAGTAATGTCTTTTGGAGCTCTGGTTTGGTGCTGTAGGATAAGCAATGGGCTACTAACCACAAAGTCAGTAGTTCAAATCCATGAGCCTCTCCTCAGAAACACTATACAGGGTCACTATGAGTCAGAACCAACTCAAGGAACCAACAACAACATCTACCATGAACATAAATGCAAAAATACTCAAGAAATTTTGAAGCTAACAGATTTAGCAATATATCAAAAAATTATATTCCATGATCAAATGGGATTCGTTCCAGGATTGCAAAAGTGGTTCAACATTAGAAAACCCATCAATGTATTCCATTCCATAAAAGAATAAAGGAAAAGTCATATGATTCTACCAACTGAGGCAGAAAAGGCATTCGATAAGATTAAATGCCCCTTCCTGATAAAAAAAAAAAAACAAAAAAACCCACCAGCAATTAGTAATAGAAGGGAAATCTTCAGCATAATTAAGGACATACATGCAAAAACAGCAGCTAACATTATACTCAAGAGAGAAAAACTCAGAATGTTCCTTACCTTTGAGAATAGTACCAAAACAAGATATCCATTACCTTTCCTTCTATTCCTCCTTGTACTGTTGGTCTTACCCAGAGCATTAAGACAAAAAGAAAACTTAAAACTATCCAATTTGAAAAAGAAGTAAAATTATCTCTATTTGCAGATGATATTAACCAATATATAGAAGACCCTAAGTACCCCAGAGTCCTGGTGTGGTGCTTTAGGATGAGCAATGGACCACAAGATCCATTTGAACCAAAAGGTCAGCAGTTCAAAATCACCATGAGTCAGAACTGACTCAATGGCACTTAACGACAACAACAACAAAGTACCTCACAAGAAAACTGCTGGAACTAATAGAAGAATTTAGAAACATTACAGTGTACAAGATCAGTACACAAAAATTAGTTGTGTTACTCTAAACTGTCAAAGAGTAACTGAAAAAATAAATCAAGACAACAATACTATTTACAATAGTCCTACAATAAACATAATACCCAGGAATTAACCTAACCAGGGACATAAATGACATCACTGATTTCTGTCCTGGTCTTTATTATTTCTTTTTTCTGGTAGATTTTGATTTCTTTTGTTCTTTTATTTTCTATTTGCACCAGGTGTTGATTGAAATGTATGGGTTTGTATTTTCTTCTTTTTCAGTATCAGCAATTCCTAGTATGAATTCCATGCTACTTTTGATGTGTAGCAACAGTTTTAATGTGTTGTGTTTTCATTTGCATTTTATTTTTGATTTTTCAATTTAACTATTTTCTTTTAAGGTTTTTATTGTGGATTGAGTAAAAGTTTACAGGACAGATCATCTGTTTTACATTCAACAAATCATACACATTTACACATTGTTTCATTACATTGATTATAATCCCCTCCATGTACCATCAATTACCAGTGTTTATCCCTATTCACAAGGAGCTCTGGTAGCGTAGTGGTTACGAATCGGGCTGTGAACCTTAAGGTCAGCGGTTCGAAACTACCAGCCGCTCCGCGGGAGAAAGATGAGGCTTTCTACTCCCATAAGGATTTACACCCTCGGAAACCCTGTACAGGGTCGCTATGGGTCGGACCCGACTCGATGGCACTTAACAACAACAACAACAACATCCCTATTCACTTACCTTTTCTTTTAAACACTCAGGCATATCCAATAATTTATACCACCAAAGGGCACATTCTAAAAGTATGCCTCCTGGCTGCAAGTCCCTCACTTGCCATGAATCTAGAGTCCTCAGCTGCTTCCTCTCTCCATGTCCCCATATCTGTCTCCATCTCTGGTGTCGCTGCTTCTCTGGATAAGGTCTTGCATTCCGCTTGTGCTCTTCTCCCTTGATGATCCTAGGGTCATTTGCTTCTGGACTGTAAGATTAACCACTCCCCAGTTTTTGTTACAAAATTTCTACCTTTACAATTTTGAGAGTCACAATTAGTCATGATAAAAGGTACTCATTATTGAATCATAAGGATCTTATCCCCATCTCTTTTAACCAGACCCATCTAGACAAGATGAAATCTATTCAGTGGAGACTATTTCTTTGCCCACACACTATTCAACTAAGCTTCCACCCTGAAACCTTGTAAGCCAGTCACTTAATGCATATCCCTATCCATATCAGCCGGATACTTCACGCTCAGCCCTAGACTTCTGTAGCTATGTCCTTGTCCATAGGCTCAGGTGTCCCCAGGTCTCAAAAAAACTTGGACCTACTAGCCCTTCTTCTTTTCTCTCTCAATTCCAGGTTACGGGAGTCTGTGGAACATGGTTGAACTCAGCCCATTTCTTCATTGCTCAATTTAACTTTTGATTTCTTCTCTGACCCAATAGTTTGTGAGTAGCTTATGGCTTAGTTTCCTAGTTTATTGCTTAGTTTCCATACATTTTATTTTCCTTATTTTTCCAGTTTTTAATTTCTACTTTTATATCATTGTGGTCATAGAAAATGCTTTGTATAATTTCATTATTTTAAAAGCTTTCTGAAACTTACTTTGTTTCCAAACATATGGAAAATGAACTATGTGCATTAAAGAAGAATTTATTCTCTGTATGCTGGATGAAGTGGTTTATCCACAATGGTACGTCAAAACAGTTTTCTAAAAGAATCATAGAACCTTTATTAAAATTCTTAAGATTCTAGTGTTTATTTACCATTTTTAGGTAAAAATTACTGCTATGGTAACAAGCACATGCATCACACAAAGCTTCTATATCTGTGGTTTAATATAGGTCAATGGGCACCATCTAATTTGGCCTTTGCTTTTGCATGTGGGCATATTCTCCTTACACCCCAGAGTTCCATTTAATACTAATTTTATGGGGATCCTCTTGTTGGGGACTGGGGTCTTTGCTGATCAAGTTATGGAACCTGAGGTTTTTAAAAATTTTTAGGCAAAGCCTGCATTTTCATGTAATACAGTTTACCTAAAATATTACTCTATTTTTATGCCTAAGTAAAGTGAAATAATTACTTTTTTCCTATTTTAGATCTTAATTTTCCAAGCCCACCTTTTATTCACTAGCTTCCCTTCCTTAATTTATTAATGACTCTGGGGACCCCTGGATGGATAGGTTTGGGAGAAAATTTAATAATGCTAATTTTATCTTTACCTTTGGATTGGGTCTCCTTATTTTAATCAAATGTTGAACTTTCGAAAAATCTCTGAGTCAATTCTATTTTCTGTTATGTGGGGTAGAGAAGCAGTTGGCTCTTACGTTTGCTGAAGACCTCACAAAGTGGATTCTCAGACAATTTAGATTGTAAGGCCACCTTAGTAGCTTGGGCAAGTCCCTTCAATCACCAGTTTGTAAAGCAGCTTCCACTCATCTATGTTGAACTCTCCCTTCTAGCATTGTGCTCAAAGGAGCGAAAAAGCATTCCACATTCCCCAGCTTTAGGCTTCATAGATCCATTTCTTTATAGATTGAGGTTTGGAGTAGCATGATACATCTTCTGAATCATTAATGTGACTTTTCAGTAAACCTTTCAGCTATGTTCCAAACTCAAATACCTATTGGCTTTATTTTATGCCCACTCACCCCCTCAAAAACCAACCAACTAGCCAAAAACAAAGAAACAAAAACCCAAAAGTATAGTCTCCATGGTGTCAATTTAAACTCAACACAACACTGTGAATGGCACAGTAGAAATATTGATCCATAAGATTGTCATGGTTGTAAGTTTTTTAAAATTAATCATCAAGACTTTCCTCTGAGTGCCCCGGAGTGGGCTCAAACCACCAACCTTTTGGTAAATACCCAGCACTTAGCCATTTACACTTCCAAAATCCATGGTTCCACCACCCCCATCCTCTCTGAAACATCCCACATCCAGGTCCTTGGTAAGGAAATGAATGTGTGACAGTGGTGGAAACGTCTGTCTTTCCTACTCCATTCTTCTGTACCTTAGAAAAATAAAACTCTCCATATCCAGCTCTGACACAGACACATGTGCTTTAGCTTTAGCTAGGCCTGCAGCAGTCAAGTTAGATACCTAACTTCAACATGGGAAGTGAATGGGAGCTAATGACAAGTCTAAGAATCATGTTGACCCTACAGGAAAAACACTAGACTGCTAATCTACAAGGCTGGCAGTTCAAACCTACCTGGTGCTCACAGAAGAAAAAATGAGGCTTTCTGCCTCATAAAGACAAAGGCTTTCTGTCCATAAAGATATATAGCCTCAGAAACCTTACGCAGGGTCACTGTGAGTTAGATTCAACTTGATGGCAGTGGAGTGATGGCAGTGGAGGTAATGGCAAGTCTGTGACTAAGTCTGGAAAAGTCAGGGATTTGCAGCATCTTGGCTATATACTTAAAGAAATCCTGACTTAAAGTGCTTCTTGACTTTTTTCCTGTGTCTTTAACTCTCTTTACCACTTTCTGTTCTATTTATAGCACATGGCTTTCTTTCTTTATGCTGTAACTACCATAGTTATGTCTTAAGAATTTAGAATGCATCAAAGTATATGCCTACTGCATTCCTTAGCCTTAAAATTTTCTATATGTAGTCCTTGAAAACTATTAGAAGGTTTGATGGTCATAGAGTTTTCATGCACAATTATTTTATTCATTTTTATTTGGATAAAATGGATGTATCACTCATCTCCTTGGATATTGTTAAGAAAATGAGTCATCGTACCTTAATGTCTATATTGTTTAAAATACACAGAAAATGTCATTAAGCAGTTGTAAGATTGGTTCTAGTTATATATGTAAGATATTGGGGGCTTATGACACCTTGGAAAACCAGGGATACCCAAATTATTTTTATAGGTAATACCCCTTGTTGATGGAATTATGTCTTGTTGTTTTTTCCCTACCATTCTCATTGTGTTCACTTGTATTATTGTGTGGATTGCTCTTTTCTAGAACTACTACTTATCTACTACTAGAAGACAAATTCCATGTCCTTTCTTCTTCAATTGCATATATGACAGCTGTTATTTTAAAGTTACAATGATAGTTAAGGTTTTGTCCATGTCTCTATCTTGAATGCATATTCCTTTCACAAGAAAAGTTTTAAAAAAATACTTTTAATTTTATAAAAATATCTATGAAGATACTTCGTAAGTATTTTAAATTTTTGCTGCAAGATTATTATAATAAATCAGGCTGGGGTTGACAAAGACAAAATAGTGTCACCTTAATTGTCAAGATTTCCCTGTATAATATTGTTATGATTGCCTATTCTTAGAAGAAGAAATATAAATGGAATAATAAGTTGAAATTAGATATTGATTATTTGGGGATTACTAAGTATAAACCAGAAGGAGGTTTAGCTTTTTGCTATTAGTAAAAAATAAAAAATATAAAAATCTGTCTTCCTACGTAAGATGAGCTGATTAATTAAATTGGAGAAATACCATTTCTTCATTTTCTCTGCTGAATGTCAGGAGAAAACATTCCTTGTTAGTTTGTTTTCCAAATGTATTTTGAAGCTAATATGAAAATGTTTGAAAATATAGAAATTGTTTGAATAGAGAAAATAGTGATTGCTACATAATTAGGTATTAATTCATTTTCATTTAATTAATGCACTTTCATAATTGCCTAAATTAAATTAACTTAGGGCATAATTAAGTAAATAAAATTCCTTGTTCCTTATCTAAAATTTATTTTTAAATGTTATCAATTCATTATATATAAGACATCCCAGTAGCCCTGAATATAAATTGAAATTTAAGAGATATCACGAATGGATAACCAATTGTTTTCTAGCTTTCTTATACTGTGTGTAATTTTGTGACTTTCATTTTGTGAGTTGAGATCTTTATATATTACATACACATTTATTTCAGTTTAGATGT
The DNA here is from genome assembly GCF_000296735.1 of Chrysochloris asiatica. Lineage (NCBI taxonomy): Eukaryota > Metazoa > Chordata > Mammalia > Afrosoricida > Chrysochloridae > Chrysochloris > Chrysochloris asiatica. Next base: position 4,469,019 of record NW_006408562.1, on the reverse strand, counting down.
TGGAGATCGCTGAACTCTACAAAAATATGCTTTTCAACTTTTCCAGGTAGTTCCTGGCATAAAGTTCACTTTTTATATTTTTTTTCTACAAATGCAGCTTATATGTACACTTGTATTATTGTGTGGATTGCTCTTTTCTAGAACACAGTTATGTACTACTATAAGACAAATCCTATGTCCTTTCTTCTTCAATTGCATGTATGACAGCTGTTATTTGAAAGTTACTATGATAGTTAACATTTTGTGTCAACTTGACTGGGCCAATATTCTCAGTAGTTTGGCAGTTAAGATGTAGTTATCTCTATTATGAGATCTAATATAATGTAATCAACTCTATAAGGAAGTTTGCTATAAGCAGTCAATCAATTGAAAGAAGTTTCCTCATGAGTGTGGTCTGCTTCCAATATATTAGACACTCAGGCAAAACTTGCTTGCTTTGTGCTGGTTCTAGTTCTTTGCACATGAGCCAGTAGAATGCTTTATTAACTGCTGATCCTGGGAGTTATCAGCAACCTATTTTCTCACATGCTGGACCTGCCTGTCTGCCATCTCACCTGCCAATCTGGGTTCATCTGACATAGACTTGGGACTCTCCTATCTCTATGACTGAATGAGCCATATCCTTGATATAAACTTCCTTATATCTTCAAGTTTCACTGTTTTCCTTCTCTAGAGAACCCAGTCTAAGACAAATATTAAAAGGTGTTTTCTTGAAATACTGTAGAAAAATAGAATCTGATCTATTTGTTAGCTTATTTTTATTTGTTTTCCATAAAAACCCTTTGCTGTTGAATGGATTCCCCTACAATAACAAAAAGAGCTTTGAAAAGGAAATCAGGAAAAATACCAATTACATTTGTTTCCCCAAAGATGGAATATTTAAATCTAACCAGGGATGAGAAAGACTTATACAAAGAAAATTAAAAGTGCTACACAAAAACAAAAACAAACCTACATTAATGGAAAGAATATACCATGTTCATGTATAGAAGGAATTAACATTGTGAAATTTCTATACTACCCAAATCAATTTATAAATAGAATGCAAACCTGATCCAAATTCCAATGGACTCTTAATACAATGGAAGAAATTATCACTACATTCACATGGAAAGCAAAGAGGACCCAGATAAGTAAAGCATCAAAGTTGGAGGCCTCACTTAACCAGATCTCTGTCCTACTATACAGCCAATGTAGTTAAGATAACCTGATACAGGCAAAGGCCAAGAATGTACATATAGACCAATAGAAAATAATTGAGAACCCAGACATCAACTCATCCACCTATGGATGGCACCTAATGACAAAATATATGGACAGATGAACAAGTTCTAAAGTCTATTAAATAGAGAAGAGACAATCTTTGTAGAAAATGATGCCAGTACAACTGGATGTCTATCTGTGTAAAAAGTAAACAGAACCCATACCTCACACCATACACAAAAGCTAACTCAAAAAGCATCAAAAACTTAAATATAAAAATTAAAAGTATAAAGATAAATGAATTAAAAATAGGGAAAATGCTGTTGCTGTTGTTGTTAAGTGCTGTCGAGTCACTTCTCACTCAAAGTGACCCTGTATAAAATTTCTTTGGAATGACAGGTGGTTTTGAACCATTGACCTTGTACTTAGCAGTTCAGTACTTACCTTACAGGGCCACACCACGATGCCTATGTTGTTTTTGTTAAGTGCCTTCAAGTAGGATTCAATTCATAGTGACCCTGTATAAAGTTTCTAAGGAGAGACTAGTGGGTTTGAACTACCAACTTTGTGGTTATCAGTTCATTTTGTATTCTATAGCACCATATCAGTACCCTAAGGGAATTTCTAGGGTCTGTAATAAATGCCATAGACAGGATACCAAATATAACTAAAACTGCACAACAGCAGAAGATTAACTAGATAATTAAACACTTATGCTGAAAATTAAACTGAAAATTAAACACTGAAAATTAAACACTTATGCTCATTAAAACACTTCTACAAAAGATTTAAAAGGGAAAATGCAGAGAGGGAGAATATTTTTGGTAATGACATATCTATGAGGGGCTAAGCTCAAAGATTTATAGAAAATTCCAGTAACTCAACAACAAAAGACAAGCCATCACATTAAAAATAGGCAGAGAGCATGAACAGACACTTCACCAAAGAAAACATTCAGATGACTAAAAAATCCATGTTCAGGGCAACTAATTATTTGCCATTACCCTTCTAGCCAAGTTTCTCTATTTGATATATTGTAAGTCTTAGTTTCTATGCATGTGATTATGGACCCATTTGGAAATGAGTTGCTAAGGAATAAAGTTTAAGATGGGGTTAAGGAGTAAAGATCATAGTGGAACTAAGGATTAAGGCTATCCCCATATTACTAGAAGATATGACTCAAGTCACCATTTTTAGTTTCACTTGGGGGCATAGTCTGGTTCCAATTTATAAGACTGCTTTGGACAAGTCTGCTCTCTTGTTATGGATCTTGTATCAGACTCACTTTGTCTGACCTCCAGTTCATGGGACTTTTAGCCCTGTCCGGATACACCAGCTCTTGTAGTCTCATGCGTCAACAACATGTGAGCTGACTTGCCGATTTGAGTTCTCAAGCTACTAAGACTACATGGATTCCTCCAGGCTGATCTCTGAACTAAAGGTTTGGAACTTGCCAGCCTCCACAATTGTGTGAGCCATTTCTTTGGACAATTTCAAGTTTTGTGAGACAATAGTTTTTGTAGTGTGTTGTAGGATCCCGGAACTTGACAGACTAGAAAAGTGGTGATTGATATCAAGTATTATGGAGTGACATGACATGTCAAAAATGTTGACCTGTTAGGATGTCTTTAGCCTCCAAGTCATAAAGACCAGCCTTGTGTTGATCTTTCAAAAAAAAATAAATAAATAAATTCATGAACCATGAAAAAGCATTTGGTATCATTTCCCATCAAGATTTACAGCCTTGACATAGGGTAGGGAATAGACACAGGAGAGACTGGGAGCAGGGGGGAGGGGAGGCTAGCAATACATAAGAAGGGGGAGGGGGAAAAGAAGAACAAAGTGGATGGGAGAATAGTTGGGCAGGTTTGCATGGGATAGGTGGGACAGAGCTAAATGATGAGGTATGCACAACCCTGGAATAATGGGGCTTCAGGATACAGGGATTGAGGCATGGCTTGAAAGGGGGAAAAGAGGGGAATATTGATAGGATGCTTGGTAGTCTTTTGAATCTGGGTATCCCTTGCCTACCATTGTGAAATAGACACTTGGGTGGGAGGAACAGCTAGAAACATCACAACAGAAAACATGTGGACCCAGATCCAGCCTATAACTAACTGGGATACCTTGGGGGAGGGGCTGAAAACTGCCCAGACCCAAAATAGTGGGGGGACTATGATGGCATGGACAGATGGAGTGGCTGGAGACACGGGACTCAGGGAGGGAGAGGAGCTGTTTTCTGACAGCCAGCGGGGAAGGGCCTATGGGGTGTGTCTTTTGGTTATTTGATGTGTGGAAGGGATTTTAATCATTGCAATGAAATGAAATGCGATAGGATGAATGTGAAGCTGAAGTGAGACAGAGGCAAATAATGATGTATGCATAACCTTGGAACAACAGGGCTCTGGGATACAGAGCTTGAGACATGGTTGGAATGGGAAAAAGAGGGGAAATAATGTTAAGATGCTTGGCTGTCTGTTGAAACTTGGTTTCCCTGGCATACTGCTATAAAATAGACATTGGAGGGAGAGAGAAAAGAATAGCCAGAAATACCACCATAGAAAGTTTGTAAGTCCATTTTTTGCCTATAACTGATTGGAATACCTAAAATGGGGATACAATGTGCCCAGTGAAGGACGCTTCCTGCAGAGCCTCTGCATTACATAAAACTACAGGTGAAATCCTGAACAGCATCCAGAATCTTCATAGGTGGGAAATTTCCACTTGAAAGGACAAGCAGACCAGCCTGGAGTGGCCAGAAGAACGGAAGATACGTCCTGAAAGAAGGACTGACAGGAAAAATACAAAACAATAAAGGCAGGCCAACTGATTACTAAAAGAACAAACAACTAGTTTGTACAGGTGGTCGGGTCCCCCTCAAGGCAAACTCCCTTCTAAGACTAAAGCTCAGTGGGAAAACATGCACTGATTTGTTACCACGTTCATCACCGATAAGGGGAAGTGAGGAAAAAAGCAATGAAGTTGAGAACTAAGCCCTACAATGCTCAGTAGACTCCTGTGAACCCAGATGGAGACCTGGTTGGCCAGCAGTGTGCCAAATCCATGGGACTCTTGGGCCCAAAGTCAACGACATAGCCACAGAGGACTAGAGTGGAGAGTGAAACATCCAGCTGATAAGAAGAGAGGGCACATGCATAAGTACATCCACACTTGCAGATAATACCCTCTTGACCTGGCTTCAATGGCTGGATGATCAGAGCTCAAACAGAAGAATAAAGAAGAGGGAAAAAAAGAATAATCTGATGCAATTTGATGAACTTGACCTACACCTATGAAAGCAATAGCTCAAAAGAGTGAACAAATCTTCACAGCGAGGATCATTCCCACCTCCTCCACACATGGAGAGAACAGGGATGGGCAACTTGGACATTGGCTACCCAGAATGGGGGGCTACAGAGGCAAGAAGTGACTGGCTTACAAGCTTTCAAGAGAGAACCTAGATCCAGAGAGCATGGAGCAAGATAGAATCTCCACTGAGTAGTATCCATTCTGCCTAGTCAGGGCTGATGAAAGGAGATGCAGATCGGTCTCTTGAAATACAATAGTGAATAATTTTTATCAGAACTGATTGTAAGGGCTGGAAATGTACAGGTAGATGTTTTGTAGCAAAGGGAGGGGAGTGATTAACCTTGCAGTCTAGGAGCAAAGTCCCTGTGACCATCAAAGGAAAAGAGCAGAGAATGGAACCCTACCCAGAGAACCAGTGATGGCAGAGATGGAGGCAGAGACAATGACGTGGGGAGATGGAGCGGCTGGAGACTTTGGACCCAGAGAGAGAAAGGGGCGGTATGAGGACGACTGGAGGGCAGGCTTGCGGGGTACACCCTTTGGTTGATGGATGATGCATGGACGGGATTTTAACCATGGCAAGGAAACGATATACGATGGGATCAGTGTGAAGCTTATGTCCTCCTATGTACATTGTCACATAATCCACAATAAAGCATTAAAAAAATAAAATAAAATGAATTACAACCTTGAAAATCCTGCACAGGGTCGCTATGAGTCAGAATCAGCTCCAGGGCACATAACCACCACCAACACCATCATTAACCATTAATCATAGTTGGTTTTTTTAAATGCAGATGAGTCATTTCCAACTCAAAGTAACCCTACATAGGATTTCTGAGGTGCATCTTGTGGCTTTGAACTGGTAACCTTGTGTTTCTCAGTCCAGTGCTGATAGTACAGTGCAACCCAAGGAGTCCTCATTAATTGTCATTGTCGTTGTGTGCCATAAAGTTAGTTCTGACTCATAAAGACCCTCTATAGGGTTTCTGAGGAGCAGTTGGTGAGCTTGAATCATCAACCTTGCAGTCCAGCATATTAACCCCCATTGCCACAGCAGGAATCCATTAATCATTTGTTGTTATGAAGTGCAGTCGAGTTGGTTCCGACCTGTAGCAACCTTGTATAGGGTTTTCAAGGAGCAGCTGGTGAGCTTGAACTGTCGACCATGCAGTTCAAAGGTTTTGCAACCTGGCACATTGACCCACAGCACCACACTAGGACTCCAACCATTAGAGAGATACAAATCAAAACAATGAACTATTACCACATCTTGCAATAAAAGCAATTAATTAAAAAGCAAAACAAAACAGAAAACAACTAATGCTTATAAGAGTGTGAAGAGATTGCAACTTTTATACACTGTTACAACCACTGTGGAATTGCAAAATGTTATAACCTTTGTAGAAAATGGTATGGTGCTTCTTTTAAAAAGTTAGAAATATATTGATTGTTGTTATTTAGTGCCATTGTGTCAATTCTGACTCATAACAACCTTGCATAGGGTTTCTAAGGAATAACTCATAGATTTGAACAACTGACCTTGCAGTTCAAGTCAACCTTGCACCATACCACTAAGGCACATCTATTTGTCTCTCCCTGTCTTGAAGACAAAAGAGTGAAGAAAAGTTAAGATTCATGAAAATAATTAATGCAATGGACTAATGGACCACAGAAACATCAGTCTCCTTGGCTCTTAATCCCTGCGACTAGATGAGAAGATCATGGAGAGAATGGGAGAAAAATGTGGAACAAAATTCAAAATCATAAAAAAAAGACCAGGCTTACTCTTCAGATAGAGACTGATGGGAACCCTGACACTATGATCCTTACATCCCTTCAGATCTGGAAATAAATTCACCTCCATGCCTCAATTTTCAATCAAACAGGTCTCAAAACAAATCTTAACTGCCATCATGTTTGATGACTCATAGCAATTCTGTAGAGTTTTCAAGGCTGTTAATGTTTATAGGAGTAGAAAGCCTCATCTTTCTCCCATGGAGCTTCTGCTGAGTTTGAACTGCCTACCTTGCTATTAGCAGTCCTGTTGTTACAGTGCTACCAGGGCTCCTGAATAAATGGGAGCAATACAACTGCGCACACACCTGAGAATGATCATCCATACGAGATCAAAATGGTAGCATTTACTCAAGGATAAAGTTTAGAAGAATTAGGAAAGGAGGAGGAATGGAGACAGAAAATACATGGAGAGGGATGTTGTGTCAAGGCAGTTCCCACTCATAGTGACCCTTTATAGGGTTTCCAAGGAGCAACAGGAGGGTTTCAACAGCCAATCTTGTGGTTCATAGTGTAGTGCTGATCCTACAGCATCACACCATATTGTGAGGATGAAAATCATTTAGATTTTTAAAAATTTTATATGAATTGTTGAGTGGTACACACATCTTCTCTTTAAATTTTCACTCCACTCACAATAAAAAGATTTATATAAATTTTAATAATAGAGACACGATGGTGGTGGTTGTGTGCTGGAAATTCAGTTCTGACTCATAGTGAGCCTATATAGGGTTTCTGTGACTGTATATCTTTATGGGAGCAGAAAGCAACATTTTTCTCCTTTACTGAGAAATACAATATGATCCAGCAATTCCACTAATGGGCATATATATCATAGATAATGCTATAATATTGTTGCTGTTGTTGTTAGGTGCCATTGAGTTGGTAATGCTCATAGCAACCATGTGCACAACAGAACAAAACACTGCCCCATCTGGGCCAACCTCACAATTGCTGTCATGCTTGATGAGCCCATTGATACTACCACTTTGCCAATCAATCTTGCTGCAGATCTTCCTCTTTTTCTCTGACCCTCCACCTTGCCAAACATGATATCCTTCTCCAGCAACTGATCTCTCCTGACAATATGTCTGAAGTATGAGAGATGAAGTTTGGCCATTTTGGCCTCCAAGGAGCCCTCTGGCTGCACTTCTTCCAACATATATCTGTTGGTCCTTTTGGCAGTCCCTGGCAGTTTCAATATTCTCCTCCAACACCATAACTCAAAAGCATCAATTCTTCTATGGTCTTCCTTATTCACTGTCCAGCTTTTGCATGCATATGAGGTTATTG
>NW_006408562.1:4458406-4461317 GCF_000296735.1 Chrysochloris asiatica | reverse complement strand
TGGCTGCCTTTCTTCCAACACAGATCTGTTGGTTCTATGGGCAGCCCATGGCACTTTCAATATTCTCCTCCAACACCTAACTCAAAAGCATCAATTCTTCTATGGTCTTCCTTATTCACTGTCCAGCTTTTGCATGCATATGAGGTTATTGAAAATACCATGACTTGGGTCAGGCGCACCTTAGTCTTCAAGCTGACATCTCTGCTCTTCAACACTTTAAAAAGGTCTTGTGCAGCAGATTTTCCTAGTGCAATATGCTGTTTGATTTCCTGACTTCTGCTTCCATGAGTGCTTATAGTTGATCCAAGAATGAAGTCCTTGACAACTTCAAACTTTCTTCCATTAATTATAATATTTATAGATATATGCAAAGTCATATTAATCACAAGATTAACAATAAGACTACTATTCACAGTAGCAAAAAAAATGGAAACAACCTAAGTGCCCAAAAACAAGTGAATGGATAAATTGACACATAAGCACATGTAATGTTAAAAAATAATGATGAATTCACAAAATATATCATAATGAACCTGGAAGACATTATGCTGTGTGAAATTATTCAATCACAAAAAGACAAATATTTTATGAGTTGTTTTTATTGATAGGTGCCATTGAGTTGATTCTGACACACAGCAACCCTATGCGAGTGTCTAGTCTTGAGCCATCCTCACACTTTTGCTGTTTGAGCTCATAGTTGCAGTCACTGCATCAATCCGTTTCATTGGAGGTCTTCCTCTTTTTCGATGTCCTCATCCAGAGATTGTTCCATCCTGTGAAATGTCTGCAAAATAGTGTGGGGGCCATCTATAATTTCCTTTGATTTCAAAAGGGTGAAGGAGAACCAAACTTCATATCAATACAAGGACGATTCAAACGGGTCTGAGAGCATACATGCCACCAGCCTACCATGTTCTTAACCCTGTTCTAACATCAACCATTCCTTCCCATGGCACGCTACTTCCTCTGCTTAGTTGTATGTTCACAATGAATTCACAGATAATATCCCTGGTTATGTAGTTTTTCAGGCAAATAAATAAGGTACAAATCAGGACCAGAAACAACTCAGGTTAGAGCAATTCTCTGGAAAGAAGTGACTCTTCTCAGCCTTACAGCCTCTTATCCTCATTCTCACAGCCATAGGACCTTGGAGTGGTTACCCTGCTCTGGCAAGAGTTACAAAGCTCCTTTAGATCTACGGTCTAATGCCTAGAGGTCATCTCTTTGTGCAAGCCAGCATTATGCATGAAGGTACTCAGCCTTAGTCCATGCTTTGGAACCCTGTCCCTTTGTCTCTTTAGAAAAGTCTCTGCTTCTGCCACTTTTCTGCATGAGGATTTCATGTTAAGTTCATGACTCTTGTTTCTTTATGGTCTGTCTATGCTTCTGAGATGACTCATTTTAAGCCCAGCAAAATGGCAAAACTGATCAATCCCTGATTTACAGTCTCATACACCCAATTTACATAGTCCCACCCAATAATTTAGTAGGAGTTACAAAGACTAGGATTTGTTGTTGTTGTTGTTAAGTGCCATTGAGTGGGTTCCAATCCACAACCCTGTATAGGGCTTCCAAGGAGCAGCTGGTAGTTTTGAATTACCAATCTTGAGGTTTAAACCAACCTTGTCATTGAGTGCTTATCCTACAGTTACACACCAAGACTTGGTTGTTGCTGCTAAGTGTTGTTAAGTTGGTTCCAACACATAGGAACCCTGTACAGGGTTTTGAGGAGCAACCAGTTAGTTTGAAACTCATGGTTCAAACCAACCTTGAAGTTGAGTGCTTGTCCTACAGTGCCATAAGAGCTATAATTCACTGTGCCACAGTGTCAACATTATGAGACTGAGTAAAAAATTATCAGCACTCCAGTTATATTAAAACGTCCGTCCAAGTTCATGGCAGATGATAGCACTGAATATGCGTGTGAAATGATTCCGTCAAATAGACGAGTGACAATAGATTATGTGGCAAATCATTTGTAAATCAGCCATGGATCTCCCTAGGAAATAATCCACAATAGACTTGGATTTGAAAAATTTGTACGCTATGGGTACTGAAACAACACACAGAACAGCATAAATGGAAGTGTTTGGACATGTGCAAACAAAATTTGGACTAATATTTTAAGGAATGTAAACATTTCTTTGAAAAAAACATTATCAATGAGGAGACGTGGACTCATTACTACGAGACTTAGAATAAATGGCAGAGTATGGAATGGAAACATCCTTAATCGGTGAGAAAGAAAAATTTCAAAAGTTAACCATCAAAAGAACAAACAAGATGGCGGATCGGGTGGACGTGTAGTAAAGGAGCTCTGCCAACAACAACACAGAATACCCAACCAAGCAAGCTCAGGGGATGGTCCCAGACCTCTGAACCACATATAAAGGAATATTTAGAAGGTTGGAAGTATCACAGCTGGGGGACTTTGTGGCAGAATCAAGAAATCTATTGCTTTCTAGTCCGTGATGCTCGGCAGCTCCAGGAGCCGCCATCTTGGGTGAGACCAAGTGGGGGAAGGATCGGAACGGCCACAGATGCCTGCAGAACCGTGGAGATAAAGGTGTGGACATTTTTCTCTTTTGGTAGTTGTTCATTGGTCCCTTGCTGTCTGCGCACCTCCATTCTGGTGACTATAGGGGTGCCTGAGCTAGTTGACACACCAGCCCCACCCTCAGAGGGTTCTACTATGCATGCTAACAGATCTCCTTGAAATTTAAAGAGACAGTTTCCAATTAAAACCAAACAGCCACAGCCGGCCCTGAACTGTTTCCAACTAGAATAAAAGGCCTGAACGGGGATTGTGGAGCAAAACAAGCAGACAAAAAAGGAAATAGGCTGAAAATTAAATCCTAAGTTAAGTCAAAATGACCAACAGTGGTATCTTGAAACTTCTCAGGAAGAAGAG
>NW_006408562.1:4453017-4455986 GCF_000296735.1 Chrysochloris asiatica | reverse complement strand
TGTAAATTATTATATATGCCTGAGTGGGGGGAAAAAAAAAAGTTAACCATCAGCCGGAAAATTGAGGTTTACAGTCAGGAAAAAGGTTTAACAATCAATAGAGCTCATTACAGTGAGATGCTCACTGAAGAGATGAAGCCAAAACAGAATTAAATGTAGAGGACTACTTTCCAAGGCCAGTGTGATCATGTATAATGCACAGCCGCACACTTCTGCCTATACTGTTGACACTCTGCAAAATCTTCATTTTGAAGGGTGAAGTGTTAAAGGAACCCCCCTATAGTCCTTACGTTGCTTCATTAGACTTTCACTTCTTTGTTCCCCTGAAAGCAGTCCTTCAAGAATGAAGATTCACCTCTGATAAGGAACTGAAGACAGCAGTGCATTCGTGGCTCACTGCTCAGCTTAAAACAGTTTTTAGAAAGGGAATAGGAAAGCTTATTGACACATGGATCAAGTAGATTGAAAAACAAGGAGATTGTGGGGGCAGGGGAAAGGATGTATTTGTCTTTTCTAAAAGTTGATTAAAATAAATTTTACATTGAGAGTGAAGATTAAATTTTGAAATCTGACCATCTTCTCTTCGCAGGATCACTATGGCTGTCCATCTTCCAACACATTTATTCATTCTTCTGTCACTTAACGTATTCAGTATTCTTCATCAATATCACAATTTGAAGACATCAATTCTTCTTTGGTTTTCCTTATTCATTCTCCAGTTTTTATATGCACTAGTTGTTGATAGATACCACTGAATTTGTTCTGACTAATAGTGACAAAAGGCACAACAGAATGAAGCACTGCCTGTTCCCGCACCATCAACACAACTGTTGTTGCACTTGAGCCCTTTGTAGACACATGGACCAAGTGTATTGAAAAACAAGGAATTGTGGGGGAGAAACACTGTAACACTCCATCTCATTGGGGGTCTTCATTTTCACTGATCTTTCACTTTATCAAGCATGATGTCTTTCTCCAGGGATTGGTCCCTCCTGACCATGTACAGGGTTTCTGAGGAGCATCTGTTGGTTTGAACCACCAATCTTGCCGTTCAAATTGACCTTGTGGTCCAGTGCTTCGATCCTACAGCACCACACCAGAACTTGAATAATTTGTATCAAATCTGTTTTTGAGATGATCTCTAAATTTAGGTGGAATATACTCAAGGTCATATTTTGGCTCTCAAACATGTTTTAATGTTCTTTAGCTTAAACTGAATTTGCATATGAGCAATTGTGTGTCTGTTCCATAGTTGACCACTTATATTAAATTTCTCCATTGTCTCTCCCCACAGATATAGTCAATTGGGTTCCTGTGAATTCTGTCTAGAGAGGTCCATGTGTATAGCAGCCATTTATGTTGTTGAATAAATGTATTTACAATGTGTAAGTGGTTGCTCTTACAGAATTCTATTATGTGATGGTGCTCTTACTATCACCAAGGCCATATTTTTTTCAACTACTAATCCTTCCACGTCATTTCCAGTTTTTACATTCTAATCACTAGTAATTATCAATGCACGTTAGTTGCATATTTGAGCAATTTCAGACTCTAGAAGTCGTTAGAAATCCTCAGTTTCCTGATTTTTAGCATTAGTGGTTGGTGTTTAATTTTGAATAGTCATGTTGTTTTTGTTACGTGCCATCGAGTCGGTGCCAACTTACAGCGACCTTATGCGCAGCAGGATGAAACACTGCCCGATCCTGGGCCAAACTCACTATCGTTGCCACACTTGAACCCAGTGATGCTGCCACGTGGCCAATCTATCTCTCTGGGGGTCTTCCTCTTTTCCTCTGACCCTCCACCCTTCCAAACATGATATCCTTCTCTAGCGACTGGTCCTTTCTGACAATAAGTCTGAAATATGAGAGATGAAGTTTGACCATCCTGGCCTCCAAGGAGCACTCTGGCTCCACTTCTTCCAATGAATAGTCATAGTAACCATTATATCTTGTAGCCATGTGGGTATCATATAACTGGCAGCATTGTTCAAGATAAAATCTTGAAACATTCATTTCAATGATAGATGTGATGCCGTTCCTCTTCAATTTATCTTGCCTGGCAAAGAAAGTATGATTGTCTAATTCAAAATGATCAATATCAATCTATTTCTGGTCATTAATGCTGATGACACTGATTATTATTATTATATGTAATCCAATTCATATAATGAATTGTTTATAAAACTTACAATAGTTTCAGATTTATTCTTTGTGCATTCCATCTTCCCATTATTACTGGTTGTCTGAAGCTGTTTCTTCTCTTTTTTCAATCAGGCTGTATCAACAAATGAAGGTATGAATGCTTTGTTCCAGCCATATCATCAAGGTTGAGTGCTTTGAGGAGACATCTCTTCCCTAGTTGTGTGTTGATTGCCTTCCAACTGGAGGGACCCATCTGATGACATTATACTGTACAATGTTCCACTGCTATTCATCAATTTTTCTTATGGCAAAATTTTAAGAAGTAAAATACCACATCTTTTTGCTGGTATTTCTTAGTCTGAAAGTTCTGCTGAAACCTGTTCACCATAGGTGACCCTGATGGTATTTAAAATACAGGTGACATTGCATTAAGATACAAGTGAATTTCAATCCACCACAGTACATCCCAAAGTGACAGTCCACTATAAAAAGTTAAGAAAGGGTTTAAATACAACTAGGGACGTTCTTCAATGGTTACCAGAGATGGCTGAAGGAGAAAGAGAAAAATCACTAACTAGAGAGCAGATGAGTATTAACTTGGGTCAAGGGAAAGGCAATATACAAGAAAGAAGATGTCAGTATAACATTACCAAGGTAAAAGAAGATACTGGGTGATAAACCAGAGTAAAAGTTAGCAATGGTAAGGTTTCACAATGAAATTCTCATAGGAAAATTCTTGCTACATTCAAAGAATGAATGAGCCCTGGATATCCACAGACAAATGTAAAAACCTTCCCTAAAAGCCGAGACTGTAAATTCCAAAAA
>NW_006408562.1:4424944-4452917 GCF_000296735.1 Chrysochloris asiatica | reverse complement strand
TGTAATGAAACAAGCTATATGAATGGTTGAATGTGAAGCTGATGATGTGCCCTGTAAACTTTCACTCAATCCAAAATAAAAACATTTAATAATAAAAAGAATGAATGAGTGCATTGTCTTGAAGGGTAAAAATTCCTTGGCACAATTTTTCTGATCATTTTCTCATTGATGAAGTTTTCTATTTTATTCAAACTTCTTTTGAATGTGTCTTCATGACTGTCCTGTGTCCTTTGAAAAAGTCTATCAAAAATTCGCCTTCTTAGTTTCCCAAAACAATTATCATAACCTTCTATGCTGACCTCTCTGCTTTGAATTTAACTGGGCCAGCAAATATCCTGGGACACCCCTGGTTTGATCAAATGTTATTTTGAAAGCATCCTAATGAGACCAAGACAAGTGTAATAGTGAGTGAACGTGTCTGGAGTCGTACTAAGAGCAGAGACAAATTTAAACAAATTTTATCTGGAATTAACCCATGCAAAAATTAACTGGAAACCTAGTAGCAAGGCTTTTTGATTTATATTAGTACATAATACATAAAGTAGAGAAAGAAGCATTTTTATGGATTGCATACCATTCAGTCCTAGAATGATCCTATCTCCCTGGGCTAACCATAGACAGGCCTATAAAGTGTACACTAACACCCTTGAGGATTATATGTCTCAGAACACCCATATGAGACAAGAAGGGTATCATTTACCCTTAAACAAAGATCAAACAACCATGAGAATCTCAAAGATAATTCAGAAAGGTTATTTATTTACTCTTTTTAGGTAAGCGTAAATGTTGCTAAAAATAACTGGGTGTTGGAAAGACGAATAATTAGGTAGCCTAACCAGTAAGTTGATCAGGTACTATTTTTTTCCTGAGGTCAGTAAATGATACTAGGGAAGAGTTATGAAGGAAGCATTGTTTTGTTTTCTGATGATGTCTATACTCAAAGTGGATCATGGTTCAGGGTCCTGGGGGACAGAAGACTGACTAAGGTCTGGCCATTAACTGGATTAGTCAGTGGAGACCAACAGTAAAGTTAATCATTTAAGACCAAAAAAATTTAAGAAAAGTAATTCTCAGGGTATCTGTGTCTGATTATGTCATAAGTAAACAATGGACTTATCCTTGATTCTTATGGAAGTAATCATGGGAAAGGTGTGTGTGTGTGTGTGTGTTTTTTTCCAGTAAGTTATTTCCAAGAAATCAAAAGTATGGGAGAGTTATTAACTATCACCCTTTTCCAGAAACCCTGGGATCAGCTAAATTTCAATATTGTCAACTTTACTCCCTTTTTGTTTGTGAATTTCTTTCTGGAAGGCATTCTCCATTGTCCTGTACTGTGCTGATTGTTTTCCATATTGACCAATATGCTTTTTATTCTGTCTTCAAAGAGAATTTTAAGTTCATTATTGCATTTTCAATTTCCTTAATATGTGAAGGTTATATAATCATTACACCACGCACATGTCAGTTTGTCCTTGGAAGCCAGGATGGCCAAACTTCATCTTTCCTACTGTGGATATAGTATCAGGTGGGGCTAGTCACTGCTGAAGGATATCATGTTTGGTAAAGAGTGTCAGAGAAAAAGAGGAAGACCCCCAACGAGATAGATTGGCACAGTGGTGGCAAGGATGGCCTCAGGCCCAGCAACGATTGTGAGGTAGGTCCAGGACTGGGTGGTGTTTCATTGTGTTGTGCACAGGGTTGCTATGAGTCAGTACCAAGCTCATTGGCACCTAGCAACAACATTAATCACTGATTTATCTATGTACCTCGTATCCTGATTGAGCTTTGTCTTTTAGTTGTGTTTTCATGTCTTCTTGTATCCTTTTGAATGGACTAGAAATCTTTGTAAAATTTATTCTCCTTTTTCTAGTCAATATCACTCATAACTATACTGTTCCTCTGACTCTCCAGGAGTGGAATTTGGCTATTTCTTGCATTACAGATACCATCTTACTTCCTTTACTTTTCTATTATCTTACCTATACTAAATGTGCAAGAGTATTTAGTAAATTGTCTCCTCAGAAACCTATTCAGGGTTACTATGAGTTGGAATTGACTCAATGGCATGTAACAACATTATCATCAAAGATGATAACTTTGTTTTAGGTTCAGCTCTTTGTCCATGTGGTTGGTAAGTCCAAAGATAGGAAGATGGTATGTTTAAACACATATGTTAGTTTTACTGTGTAACATGCTTTCACATAGCTAGATAAAGCTAGTATTGGGTTCTCTGATGCTCTCAATGTCTTGCATATATTCAAATGGCAATGCATTTCCGTCATTGATTTTAGTCCTATTTTCTCATTGGAGTCTCTAGGTAGTACAAAAGGTAAACACACTTGATTATTAACCAAAAGATTGGTGGTGTGCATCTACCCACAGTTGCCTCTGAAGAAACATCTGGCAATTTATTTCCAACAATTTCAGTCATTAAACACATTGTGGAAAATAGTCAGACTCTGGGATTATCAGAGTCAGAATGAACAACTGCTATTAACTAGCCTCCTTAATATGTATTTGTTAAGATTTAATTATACACAATAAAAGTATGAACCTAGGAAAATTGAAAGGTCAAAAATGAAATCTAATGCATAAACATCGATATTCTAGGCATTAGTGGGCTGAAATGGATTGGTATTAGCCATTCTGAATCAGACAATCACATGGTTTACTATGCCAGAAGTGACAAATTGAATTGCATTCATCATCATAAAGACCATTTCAGGATCTATCTTGAAATATAATGCTGTCTGTGAAAAGAGAATATCTACAAATCTAGAAGGAAGATACATTAATACCATGATTATTCAAATTGATATACCAACCACTAAAGCTAATGATGATGAAACTGATGAATTCTGCCAAAATCTTCAGTATGAAATTGACCAAAAGGTAATCAAGATGATTTAATAATTACTAGTTATTAGAATGCAAAGGTTGGAAACAAAGAGAAAGGATCAGAAGTTAGAAAATATGAAATTAGTGATAAAAATGATGCTGGAGATCCCTTCATAGAATTTTGCAAGACCAATGACATATGCATTGCAAATACCTTCTTTAAATAACATAAAAGATGACTGTTCACATGGAACTCACCAGATGTTAACACACAGAAATAAAATTGACTGCAATTGTGGAAAAAGACAGTTTAAAAGTTCCATATCACCAACCAAAACAAGGTGAGGAGCAAACTGTGGAAAAATATGATCTTGAACATTGTCCACTGGAATTTACAGATCATCTCAAGTACAAATTTGATGCATTGCACACTAATCAGGGAAGAACAGTAGAGTTGCGGGATGACATCAAGAATATCATTCAAGAAGAAATAAAAAGGTTATTCAGAAGAAAACAAAGGAAAAAGACAAAATGGATGTAAAAAGAGATTCTGTAAATTGCTCTCCAGCATGTAAATGGTAATGCAAATTGACGAAATGAGGAGTTAAACAGCTAAAGAGAAAATTTCAAGGACCGCTGGACAAGAAAAGTCAAGTACTATAATGAAATGTGCAAAAGGCAGGGGAAAGCATGTTCAGCATTTCATAAGCTGAGAGAACTGAAGAAAATTTTCAAACCTGAACTTTCAATAGTAAAGATTTCTATGGGCAGAATCTAGTACTTGTCTGTCAGTTTGTTTTACTATGGTGACTTATGAGTTGCAATGATGCTGGAAGCTATGCCACCAGTATCTTAAATACCAGCAGAAGTACCCATGGTGGACAGGATTCAGCTAAGATTCCAGACAAAGAAAGACTAGGAAGAAAGAGACACAGACTACTTTCAAATATTTAGTCACTGTCAGACAGCACCAGATACTGAATATTGAAATATGATGAAGGGCACAAGAATATTGTCTGATATAGTGCCAGAAGATGAGCCCCTAAGGTTGGAAGACATTCAAACTCTGACTGGGAAATGTTGCATCCTCAAAGTGACCGTGATGACGCAAGTGAAGTAAAGTCCTGGGACCTTCATTTCTTGATGGGACTCAATTCAAAATGAGGAGAAACAGCTGTAAACTTCCATTAATAATCAGAACATGGGATGCATAAATCTTGAATCTAAGAAAACTGGAAATTGGCAAAAATTAAATGGAATGCATAAACATCAATATCCTAGGCATTAGTAAGCTGAAATTGACAGGTATTGGCCATTTTGAATTTGATAATCACATGGTTTGCTATTCTGGGAGAGGACAAATTAAAGAGGAATGGCATTGCGTTCAACATCAAAAGAACATTTCAAAGTCTATCTTGAAGTACAATGCTGTCTATGATAGGATAATATCCTTATGCTTACAAGAAAGACCAGTTACTACAACTAGTCAAATTTATGCACCAACCACTAATGCCAGTGAAGAAAAAAACTAAAGAGTTAAACCAACTTCTGTCTGAAATAGATCAAAATGCAATCAAGATTTATTGATAATTACTAGCAATTAGAATGCAAAGGTTGGAAACAAAGAAGAAGGATAAGTAGTTGTAAAATATGATATTGAAGATAACATTATAAAATTTTGCAAGACCAGTGATTTCTTCACTGTAAATACTTTTTTAAACATAAAATATGACTATACACATGGACTTCACAAGACAGAATACACAGAAATCAAATTGACTACATCTGTTGAAAGAGATGGTGAAAAAGCTCCATATCATTAGCCAAAACAAGGCCAGGGGCAGACTGTGGAATAGACCATCAATTGCTTATATGCAAGTTTAAGCTGAAGTGAAGAAAATTGAAGTATGTCCAGTAGAGCCAACAAATGACCATAAATATATTCCACCTGAATTTAGAGATCATCTGACAAAGAGATGTGGTTCATTAGATACTGAAGACCAAAGACCAGAAGGGTTGTGGGATGACATCAAGAATATCATACAGGAAAAAAGCAAAAGGCGATTAAGAAAACAAAAAATAAAATAACAAAATGGATGGCAGATGTGACTTTGAAACTTGCTCTTCCAGCGTTGAGATGCTAATGTAAATGGAAGAAATGAGGAAGTAAAAGAGCTTCATAGAAAATTTCAAAGACTGCTTGAAAAGAAAAAGTCAAATATTACAATGAAATGTGAAGATATCTGGAGCTAGAAAACCAAAAAGGAAGAATACACTCAACATTTCTCAAACTCAGAGAACTGAAGAAAAAATTCAAGCCTCAACCTGCAATTTTGAAGGATTCTATAAGCAAAATATTGAATAATGCAGAAAACCTTAAAAGAAGATAGAAGGAATACAGACACTGTAACAAAAGTAAATGGAGGCTGTTCAGAGATTTCAAAAGGTAGTATATGATCAAAAGCCAATGCTACTGAAGGAAGAAGTCCAAGGTGCATTGAAGGTATTGGCAAAGAACAAGGTTCTGGGAATTGATGGATTACACATTGGAATGTTTCAGTAAACTGATGCAGAACTGGAGGTATTGACTCATTTATGCCTAGAAATTTGGAATAAAGCAACCTGGTCAACATATTGGATGAGTTCCATATGTGTGCATGCTGCAAAGAGACGTGACCCAACAGAATGCAAAACTCATTGGGCAATATCATTCATATTGCATAGAAGTATTTTGCTAAAGATAACTAAAAAATGACAGCAACTCCCAGAGATTCAAGCCTGATTTAGACCAAGGTGTGGGACGAAGGGTGTCATCGCTGATGTCATGTGGATCTTGTCTAAAAAGAAAGAATATCAAAGTCACTTCCTGTGTTTTATTGGCTACACAAAGGCTTTAGATTGTGTGATTCATGACAAGCTATAGACAACATTGCAGAGAATGAGTATTCCGGAACATTTAAATGTACTCAAGAGAAGCCAGTACATAGAGCAAGAGACAGTCAGTTGAACAGACCAAGGGAACATTAAATTGTTTAAAATTAGGAAAGGTGAGCTCCAGGGTTGTATTCTTTTCCCATATTTCTTCAATCTGTGTGTTAAACAAATAATCTGAGATGATTGATTACATGAGGAAGAATGTGACATCGGGATTGGAGGAAGACTCATTAACAACCTGCTGTATATAGATAGCAGGTTTGGTGTGCCGCTGTGGGTTAATACGCTCGAATGCAAGGTCTTCAGCCTCTCCTCGAAACCCTATACAGGGTCGCTATGGGTTGGAACTGACTCAATAGCACTTAGCAACAATATATAGATGATGAAACCTAGATTGCTGGAATTGAAGACTTAAGATGCTCATTGATGAAATTCATAGTCAGAAACTTCAGTATTGGTTGTACCTAAATGTAAAGAAAACTCACATATACATTATTGCTGTTGGTAAGTGCTGTAGGTTCAGCTTGACTAATGTTGTTGTTGTTATTGTTAGATGCCATCGAGCTGGTACCAACTCATAGAGACCCTATGCACAACAGAATGAAACACTGTCCAGTCCTGGGCTAACCTCACAATTGTTGCCACACTTGAGCCCACTGATGCTGCCACTTTGGCAATCCATGTTGCTGGACGTCTTCCTCTTTTTCTCTGACCCTCCACCTTACCAAACATGATATCCTTCTCCAGCCACTGATCCCTCCTGACAATATGTCTATCTAAAGTATGAGAGACAAAGTTTGTCCATCCTGGCCTCCAAGGAGCATTCTGGCTAAACTGCTACACTTCCTACAACACAGATCTGTTTGCTCTTTTTTTCAATATTCTCCTCCAACACCATAACTCAAATCCCTCAATTATTCTATGGTCATCCTTATTCACTGTCCAACTTTTGCATGCATATGAGGTTATTAAAAATACCATGGCTAGGGTTAGGCATGTACCTTAGTCCTCAAGCTGACAACTTTGTTCAACATTTTAAAAAGGTCTTGCGCAGCAGATTTGCCTAATGTAATATGTCATGTACTTTCTTGCCTGCTGCTTCTAAGAATGTTGATGGTTGATCCAAGAAAAATGAAGTCTTTGACAACTTTAATCTTTTCTCCACTGACAAGAATGTTGTTTATTGGTCCAGTGGAGACGATTTTTGTTTTCTTTACATTGAGATACAATGCAAATATATGGTATTTGATCTTCATCAGTAAATATTTTAAGGCCTCTTCACTTTCAGCAAGCAAAGTGTTATCATATGCATAACACAGGTTGTTAATGAGTCGTTTTCCAATCTTGATGCCACATTTTTCTTCATATAACCCAGCTTCTCAGATGAGTTGCTCAGCATACAGATTGAACAAGTATGGTGAAAGAATACAACCCTGTTGCACACCTTTCCTAATTTTAAACAATTCAGTGTTCCCATGTTCTGTTCAAAAAACTGCCTCTTGGTCTACCACTTGTCTGTCAGTTTGTTGTATGGTGGTGGCTTATGAGTTGCTGTGATTCTGGAAGCTTGACTGATAGAGACAATATAGTTTCTGAAGAGCGGCTCATTGGTTTGAACTGCCAATCTAACAGTTAGCTTATGTCTAGCAGTCCAGTTCTTACCCTACAGTTCCACATGAGGATTCCACCCATGCATATTACATATAATTTAAGTCAAACCATGTCAAGTTGGGACATAATTAATATCCTTTTGGTAAGAAAATAAAATAATGTATTTTAGCAACTTTTTGAAAACTCTCCAATGCCTTGTAGTAGCAGCATGCTTTAGCTTGTATTTATTCACTGAAACTTTAAAACAATATTGATAAAACTTATAAAATATTCAAAGTAAAAACCTTTCAGAAATTAGCACATACATATATGTTTATGTGTGACTGTGTGGCTATATGTATATACAAGGAGCTCTGGTTACCAGTCAGGCTACAAACCTCAAGGTTAGCAGTTCAAAACTGCCAGCCATTCTGTGGGAGGAAGATGTGGCTTTCTGTTCCCATAAAGATTTGCAGCCTCAGAAACACAATGCAGGGTTGCTATGAGTCAGAACCGACTCCATGATACACCACTACCAAGATATTATATATAGATATATATAAAATATCAAGTGTGACAGCAGTAGTGAGGTTGGCCCAGGATCAGACATTGTTTCATTCTGCTGTGCATGGGGTCGCTATGAGTCAGTTCTGACTCGATGGCACCTTTTCATCAAAAGTGATTTTTCTAATACTGTATATAGTATTATCTTTTTTAAAGACATTTTAAAGACTTCCTTTTAGAGATTCTTTTTAAATCTTTTAACTCAACATTTTACTGTTGTTGTTAAGTTCTGTTGAGTTGGTTCTGACCCATAAGAACCCTGTATAGGCTTTCCAAGGAACAGCTGGTGAGCTTGAACCACTGACCATGCAGTTCAAACAAGTTTATAGTTTTGCACATTAACCCACAGCACTATGCTGACATCTAATTACAAAACAGAAATAAAATGCTTTTAAAGCATTTAACAATATTGTGGCTAAATTTTCTACAATATTTTCTTAAGCCGTAATTTGTATGAGTTACGTGTATTGCTATATGGCATATTGGTGTGGTGCTGTTGAATACGCACTGGAGTGCTAGGTTGATTTGAACTGCAAGGTTGGAAGTTCAAACCGACCAGTCACTCCTCAGAAATCCTTTACAGGGTCACTATGAGTCAAAGCTGACTCAATAGCACTTAACAAAAATAAATCTATAACAAAACTATGCTTAGATCTTTTCAAAATTAATAATGTAATATGAATTTAATGAGTCCTGGTATGGTGTTATAGGATAAGCACTGGATTGCTAACATCAAGGTCAGTGGTTCAAACCTACCAGCCACTTCTCAGAAACCCTACACAGGGTCACAAAGTCAAAGCTGACTCAAAAATACTTAACAACAAAAAATTTTAGAATGATTTACAGTTATCTGTATATGCCTTTTATATAAAGATAGTTGCCAGATTTATATTCAATCAAATCCCAATCTTTTTTTTACTATAGACATATCAGTGTTTATTGCAGTCTTGGTGTGGCGCTGTGGAATAAAGTGCTGAACTTCAAGGTCTGTTTGAACCACAAGGTTGGTATTTCAAACTCACCAGCCACTCTTTGGAAACCCTACACAGGGTCAGGATGTGTCAGAACCGACTTGACAGCACTTGACAACAGTCTGGTGCTGTAGGATAAGCACTGGACCACGACGTCAATTTGAACCACAAGGTTGGTGGTTCAAATTCACCAACTGAGCCTTAGAAACCCTATACAGGGTCACTATGCTTAGGGAAGTACTTAACAATGCGTATCGGTGGCTCAAGCTCACCGCTGCTGCTCAACCCTATCTATACAAGGAACCGACTCGATGGAGGCACTTAATAATAATTACAGGTTATGATGGTTTTGAGATTAACATAATAGTTGAGTATTTACAAAGTGTCAAGATACTAAAGAGGAACCTTTATAGAATTTTATAACATCCCCAGTATACTACCAGACTGACTTCCTAATACGATTTTTAGCTAATATTTTTGCTTCAAGTTGAGCCACAAGCAACCTCAGCTGATTTACTCCCCTTAGTACTGTTCCAGTTTTGCCCTTTTTATTGCCATAGCAACGAGCTAAACCAGGAATATTCAAACAGTCTTCAAATCTCTTGCCAAATTAGTCTACTGATTATGGTACCAGTATTACATACTGGCTTTGCTTTCTGTTAGATTTGTGGTTAATACTAAATATTTTCCTCTAAATTTTCTATCTTTGAATATTGATAGTTACAAGCATCTAAAACAGTATTTCTATACCTTATAAATCATATTTAGTGAAAAATTCATAAAAATAATCATTTTAAACATAAATTTAAAATACAATTATGCATATCATAATCAAATCATAAATGAGAAAGTAATTTATTCTAATTGGAAGTACCACTGCATAAATGAGCATTGACAGTAAGCAAAATTTGTTATGTGCCGTCGAGTCAGTTCCGACTCTGGATAGGGTTTCTGAGGAGCTGCTGGTGAGCTTGAACCGCCAACCTTGCAGTTCAAATGGCTTTGTAGTCTGGCGCATTAACCCACAGTGCCACACCAGGACTCCATAAGCAAAGACAGGGAAGTACAGTTAAGAAAAAAGAATCTAATAAAAAATTAGATGTGCGAAATTATGCTCAAGCTGGTCCATCTTCTGGAATAAGGAAACAAAGGGTCCAGATAGCGGCTAATTGTGATTGTTGGCTTGATTGTTGGAGCCCTTTCACCTGGGATATTTGTAAACAGGATAAGTTAGGTGAGGGGGAAAGAGAACCTGTTGGAGAAGTTGTTGTTGTTAAGTACCGTGGAGTCGGTTATGACTCATAGCCACCCTGCACAGGGTTTCCGAGGCTGTAAATCTTTACGGGAGCAAAACGCCTCAATTTTCTCCGAGGAACCGCTGGTAGTTTTGAACGGCTTACGGTGAGGTTGGCAACCCGACTCGTAACCACTATGCTACCAAAGCTCCTTTGTTCGAGAAGCAGAAACTTTAAAATAAGAATGCAATCATCAAAAATAAATAGGTGACATCCAAGATGATTGTTAACTCTATAATACTCCATCATTGAGAAACAGGTGTGTGTGTGTGTGTGTGTGTGTGTGTGTGTGTGTGTGTGTGTGTGAGTTTTCAAGCTAGGGGATATGAACACTTGTAAAATGGCCACGTGGCATGTGTCTTGTCTTCTGGGTTTGGCACTGGATTTTTCAAAATCAAATAATAAAAGCGTCACTCTCACTACAATGAGCACAGATTGGATTTCTTGAGCATTCGTTGGTAAGCACTTGTGATGTCATCGGTGGCCTCATACAGGATATGAGGTCCACCCCACTTCTCCCTCCAGAGATCCATTGGGGTAAGGTCCTAGTTAGTAGTATATACAGATCCACCAGTTACCAAGAGGAACCGAGGCAGCATCTGGGTTATTGATACTGCTTCTCACAGAAGACAGAAGACTTATGTATTCCGGGAAAATAAGTTGCAAAATGTGCCCCTAGCTAAGAATTAATTGAAATGGTGAATTCTGAAGATGGTATTTCCATGTAAGTGTAAATGGGAAACTCTTCGTAAAAGCATTGAACAACAACAACAACAACACTGTAAAGATAATGGGCAGCATGTATAGGATCATCAGGAACCAAACCTTCTTGAGGAAAGCAATGGGGACGTTTCAGTTTGTATTATGAAAATAAATAAATAAATAAGTAAATACAGGAAACACTTTGGGAAGCATTTATATGGTTTGAAACAGAAATGATGGTGTCCTGAATTAAATATACAAACAAAAACCGATAACAAAGAAAAGACAGGATATCTAGGAGTTCGAATTGAAATCATGGCAATAGATGGAGTGGAGCTTTTTTTGACTGATTGTTTTAGGATATACTAGTCATGGCGGAGTCCTGATATGGCGCTGTGGGTAAATGCACCAGACTGCAAAGCCATTTGAACTGCAAGATTAGCAGTTCAAGCTCACCAGCTGCTCCTCGGAAACCCTATACTGGGTAGCTATGGGTTGGAACTAACTCAACAGCACTTAACAACAACAACAAGTCACCTTTTTTTGCTAATGTTGTTATTCATTGTGTGTTTGCATGTCCTTACCTGTGACAACATGAGGAAATTTACATAAAGTCACATTGGTTATTAATACTAACATATTTTAGTTTCCTAGGGTTGCTGTAACAAAGCATCACAGAGTAGGTTAAAACAACAGAAATGTATTTTCCTCACAGTTTTGGAGACTAGAAATCTGAATTCAAAGCATCAGAAGGACCATGTTGCTGTTATGTGCCATCAAGTTGGTTCCACCTCATAGCCAACCTCATAGAGTTTCTGAGAAGCAGCTGGTGGGTTTGAACGGCTGACCTTGTGGTTCATGGTCCAGTGCTCATCCTACAGTACCATTCTTTCTGAAGTCTCTAGTGGAAGAATCTGATTTTTCCCCCTCTTCCTAGCTTCTTGTCTTTCCTGGAAATCCTTGGCATTCTTTAGCATACAGATGCGCCATTTTGATCTCCACCTGTATTTTCATTTTTTCTTCTGTATGTCTCCTTTTTAATAAAGATACCACTCATACTTTTTTAGAATCCACACTATTCCAGTATGACCTCATGAAAATGCAACTAATAACATCTTAAAGGACACTATTTCCAAATAAGGTCACATTCACATGTATTACGGGTCAGACTTCAGTGTCTTTTTGGGGTACACAATTCAACTGATAGTACCAGGCAACCTTTTAATGCATCTGCAAATGATATTAAATTCCCTTTGTGTAGCTACTCCATTGAAAAAAATCATTCTTATAGTGAATATAATTTATAGACGATTTACAGTAACTTTTGGTAAATTAGATTAAAGAGTACGTTTTCTAATATATATTGTGACTGTCCAGCTTTAAAAATCTTATCAAGAATTACATTAGGCTAACTTTCTCCATTTTCTCCCCTCCAGGAACATACATTGAAATGGTTCTTTCATTTAGTGGTTGAGATAAAGTATCTTAATTCAGGTGTTTTAGTGGGTGATAAACCCTGCATGTTGCAGATCAATCAACATGACAATTTTATAGCAGTAGTTGAAATTGATGAAAATATTTAAAAGAAAAAATCTAATATGCTAATAGTAGTTACGTAATTTCCCAAAGACGCCAGAGAAAAGCAATTTTTCTTGAAAATTGATCTTGTCCTCACTTATAGTTTAGTATCTTTTTCTGACTCAGGTAAAATGTGACTTTGTACAACTGCTGCAATCAAATCAAGGTACCATGTTGGGGCTCCTGCCCAAGCTACATGACAATAAACTCCAAATGTTCTTGTCTTCACTTGGGCTCAGATATTAAGAACTTATCATGTTAATAAACAGTAGAATAGTGCTGTTATCTGCTATTACTGATGCTGTTGTTGTTGTTGTTAAGTGCGGTCAAGCTGGTTCCAATCCATAGCGACCCTGTATAGGGTTTCCAAAGAGCAGCTGGTGAGTTTGAACCACCGACCTTGTGGTTCAAACTAACTTTGCAGTCCAGTGCAAAGTTAACCCACAGTGCCACACCAAGACTGATGTTACTGGAGAGCAATACAAAAAGTGTTGTTTTCACTTGTGTGTGTAAGTTACTCTGAATGTGTAGTTAAATTACTTAGTCCAATATGCCTACATACCTCGCACATGAGTATAAATATTGATTTCTGAATGTCTGTAATGCATGAATAAGCAAAAGTGATGATTACAATATTCTCAGCACTGTTACAATCATTGTATCATAAATTCACTCATCCTTCAAAAGAAAGCAGCAACTATGAATAGGTTTCTATATATGTAACAGGTTAATGCTTTATATAAATATAGAGAACAATCTTAGATCTTATCTTCAAAGTGGATCTGAAGCACCTAAGAGTTTATAAATTGCTGGATTCCACTGTATAATGGATAATGCATAATAGGCTTCAATAATTCTGCTTTTAACAGCATCTTAGGTGATTCTTGTGACCACCAAAATCTGTGAATTGTTGGTCTTATATAGTCATTGTCTTGTGTATATTGCAATCTTTCTCAAAAGGGATTCTAACTAAAATTAGCTAGAAGTTTTATGTGTCATTTTGGTTCTTAAGCATACTATATCATCAGGATCCCTTGCAGACCCTTTTGACACTTTGCAGCATTTCTCCAGTTCACTTTGCAACAGTAATAATCCCTTAAAGGTTTACTGCTTGGTACTATAAATACGAAAAGAAAACAAAACTGTTATTGTTGACAAAATACCCACTAACTCCCTTTGGCCTTTATAGCCTTTTAAATTGCTCCCCTTTATAAGCACTGGCCTGCAAGGTTGGTCTGAACTGCAAGGTCAGTGATTCAAACTCACCAGCTGCTCCTCAGAAACCATATGCAGGGTCGATAAATGTTGGAACTGACTCGACGGCATTTAACAACAACAAAAAGGATCTCGATTTCATTTTCTGAAATCATCCTGAAGTGCATGGTACGTGCCCTTTTAAGTCTATTTGTTTTTCATTTACCAATTATACACAAAAACTAGTTCCATGAACCCCAGTGCTAGACGAAACCCTCATCCAAGTCACATGATGTCTTCCCTAACATCATGGCCCTTACAGAGACTGGTCTATCATTCTTCTGCTGAGATACTCTCTCTACAGTTGCTCCTTTTCTATAAAGTTCCACCACAAGGAAAACAAAACAATAACCATATGGTACCTGTAGTACTCAGCTCCCTATCTCCTACCTGGATGAAGCCTGCAGCTGAATTCTGACTCTGCATTGTAAACCTCTGATCTCAGCCAGGCTTAGCCTCACAAGTCCCAGGGATCTGAAAGCTCTCTCTTCTCAGCATGATGAAAGGGTGGTAGATCTACTCTTCAAATTTGGGAGAGAAAGAACAGTTTTCAGGCAGATTCACCCTGAGGAAACAACAGAAAATTTCTCTATGATCTTTTCAGTTTTGTTTTCAAAGTTATCGTTACAGAGAATTTTGTCGCTGGAATTCACTTTTAACTGTGAGTGACACCAAATATTTCTATTATATTTGTATTTCTAGGTATAGATTTTAAGAAAGCCCAAAAGCTGAAACCACTGCCAATGGGTCAATACCAACTCATAGTGATACAAGTTCCTGAGACTGCCAATCTTTACAGCAGCAGAAAACTTCACATCTCTCCTTTGGAGCAGCTGGTGGGTTTGACTTGTCAACCGTAGGGTTAGCAGACAAGTGCTCATCCTACAAAGCCACCAGAGCTGAGCTTTTTTAGGAATCATGATGTGGCACTGTGGGTTAATGCACTGGACTGCAAGGTTGATTGGGACCACAAGGTCGGCAGTTCAAGCTCACCAGTCGGCTATTCAGAAGCCCTATACGGGGTCACTATGGATTGGAACTGACTTGAGAGCACACATCAACAACATAAAAAATCAAGAAATCCCAATGCCAGTGCTTCACTCCCTGATAGTGACCCCACGTGTTAGAGAGTAGAATTGCTCTACAGTATTTAAGAGTAGTGGGATGGAAGCCAACTGCAAACCCTTCTTTCTCGGTACTGAGTATGTGGTTCAAGCTCACCAGCTGCTCCTTGGAAGCCCTATACAGGGTCATGATGTGTTGGAATTGACTCAATGGCACTTAACAACAATAACAAATTAACATAATGTCTAAGCCACTGGGAAACTCATTCCACAATTTTATTGTTAAGTGCTATCAAGTTGGTTCTAACTCATAGCGACCCTGTGCAGGGGTTTCAAGGCTGTAAATCTTTGCTGAGGCAGAAAGTCTCATTTTTTTCCCAAGAAGTTGCTGGTGGAAATTCCCTCTGCTTCCTATAATTCACATATTTCTCTATCTTGTTAACTTTTCACTCTTACTGAATCATAACCTCCAAAGTTTTCATAGACAAACATAAATTAGGATGAGCATGTCAGTTTTCATTTACATTGCAACACTTCTGGGTATGCAACGGGACACTCATACTAACTAGAACAGGAAAACTGGCCTAAACACTTTCATAGATATATTGCTTTTAAATCAAGTCAACATAAATTCATTTCACATATCTGAAATTGTATTTGTTCTACATCCACAAGTAAAAGTTTATTTGGATAGAGAGTTGTAGGTTAAAATATAGAAATGACTTCAGAGCTTTATAGGCAAGCAAATCTCTTTAGTATTCTAGCTTAAAATATTGCAATTTAGAATGTGTGTAGCTTTTTATTATTTGACCCCTTATAGTTACACTAGAACCCATCCTCTTCCATACTCAGAAAGAAAGCTAAACAGTCTGGAGCAAATATATCTTGTTGTTAAGTACCCGCAAGTCGATTCTAACCCATAGCGACCCTGTATAGGGTTTCTGAGGACCAGCTGGTGAGCTTGAACCGCTGACCTTGCGATTCAAATGGCTTTGCAGTCCAGCACATTAATCCACAGCATCACAATCTTACAGAGGTTTAAAGTGAAAAATAATGACTCCAGGATTAAAATTATTAAAATAATTCTGTTGTTGTTATTGTTGTTGTTGTTGTTGTTGTTAAGCGTCGTCCAATCAGTTCCAACCCGTAGAGACCCTATGTAGCGCTTCCAAGGAGTGGCTGGTAAGCTTGAGCTTCTGACCTTATAGTTCAAACAGACCTTGCAATCCTGCGCATTAACCCACAGCACCAAGTGGTGCTTAACTATTAATCCAGATGTGTAAATAGTAGCAAAGGCAATTCTGTTCTGATGTATTCAATTAATGGGATAACTAAAATAAGGAATTTTCACATTTGTAGATTATTGGCCAAAGTAAGTAGTGTAGATCTTAAAAATTCTAGAGTGGTGGTCACTTAGAAACAGTGGTCAGATACTGTATACCTCTAATGACAGTAGGAATAGAAATAGATCCAGGGTATATTGGGAAATCATTATCTAGAATTCGCTCACAGTACTGAAAGCAATAACAAATACTTTGGTGTCCGATTTTTACATTTTTGCTCAGAAATGTCTGAATTTATTCAAAAGGAATGTGATAAAATCAATTATTTGTGGAATTTTAATGATGGATTTCTATTATTCTTCCTCATATTACAAAAAAATGACTTTGTAGATTTAAAGAAAGAATAAAATAAAACAAAAATTTTAAAGAACTCTGCTAACTGAATTTAAAACTAACCAGCATTTATTATTTATAAGGTCATGTTGTTTGATGTTTTTCTAAAATTACCTTGGGAATGACTATGTGAAAACAACGTTATTTTTGTATTGTTTCTAATTATGTAAAATTATTTTTTTACTTTACTCTTCTAGACACATTGTTGTTGTTGTCAAGTGCTGTTGAGTTGGTTCCAACTCACAGTGACCCTGTATACGGGTTCCAAGGAGTGACTGGTGGGCTTGAACCACCAACCTTGTGAATCAAGCTGACCTTGCAGACCAGTGCATTAACCTGCAGCACCACACCAGAACTCCATTCCAGATGTAGGATATGTATGAAGTGATAAAGCTGAATCTAGTACTGTGGCAGGTGTGGGTTTGGATGAGGGATACAGAGAAGGACTAAAAGAGAAAGAGAAGAAAATGGGACCTGGATATGTGATGGTTTTATTGTGTTATAACCCAACACTGTTCTCATTTAAGGAGTCTTGATGTCTCAGTGGTTTGATAGCTCAGTGATTTAGCATTCAGCTTTTGACAGAGAAGTCTGTGGTTGAAACCCACCAGCCATTCCCTAGGAAGAAGATGCGACAGCAGTTAACTCCCATACAGATTGTTGTTGTTAGGTGCCATCACTTAAGTCCCAACTCATAGAGCCCCAATGCACAACGGAAAGAAACACTGCTCAGTCACAGGCCAACCTCACAATCGATGCTACTTTTGTGCCCATTGATGCAGCGACTGTGCTGATTCATCTCTCTGGGGTCTTCTTTTTCTTTGACTCTCTACCTTCCCAAACATGATATCCTTCTCCAGTGCCTGGTCCGTCCTGACAATATGTCAAAAGTATGAGAGACAAAGTTTGGCCATCCTGGCCGCCAAGGAGCACTCTGGCTGCACTTCTTCCAACATAGGTGTGTTTGTTCTTTTGGCAGCCCATGGCACTTTCAATATTCTCCTCCAACACCATAACTCAAAAGCATCAATTCTTCTACGGTCTTCCTTATTCACTGTCCAGCTTTCACATGCATATGAGGTTATTGAAAATACCATGGCTTGGGTCAGGCGCACCTTAGTTCTCAAGCTGACAGCTTTGCTCTTCAACACTTTAAAAAGGTCTTGTGCAGCAGATTTGCCCAATGCAATGTGTCGTTTGATTTCCTGCCTGGTGCTTCCATGAGTGTTGGTGGTTGACCCAAGAAGAATGAAGTCCTTGACAATTTCAATCTCTTCTCCATTTAGATTACAGCCTCGGAAAGAGTGTGACAGTTCACCTCTGCTCTATAGAGTTGCTATAACTCAGATTTTAGACTTTTTAAAAAATCCGAAACATCAGCTTAAAAACTGATATTCATTTATTTTGTAGTTCACTTGATCCATGTTTTCCAACTGTAAGTTCATTCAGGTGGACTCCTTTGTCCTGTTACGTGAATCTACCTCTTATGCCTTCATCACTCCCTCCTCCCTGTCTCTTGCCATCCCTTCATTGCAGCACTTCCTTCCTCCCTTCTAAGCTCTATGCTCATATTGTCTAACAAGCATATTCGAATATAAATAAGAGACAGGAGAAAAAAAAAAGGAGACATCTTCAGAGAATTCCAAATAATTCACAGAAGTAATGAGGGAAATGAAAAATCATCAGAACACCAAAATAATAATTTTTCATGGCAAGAACCACAGATGAATGTCAAAATTAGTGGCATACATCAAGATTCAGGATAATTGCATTGCCATCAAACAACTCCTCAACATTTTATTAATTCCTGTTTCATTCTTTTTTCTATTACCAAATTTTAAAATATATTATTTTCACTCAAGCTAGTTTTAACCTTCTAACAAATAGTGTATGGAAAAGTCAAAATACCAACTTTAGTCTGAGGAAACTTAATAGTTATCACTTTAACAATTCGATCAAGGTTTACATCACCAGTTGTATTGATATCAAATTAGCGCCTGACATGTAATAAGATCACTTATCTCTGTGAAATCCTAACCACATCCCCCTCCCACCGTATGTTTTCCAAAGAAAATGTTGTTATTGTTGTTGAGTGCCTTCTAGTCAGTTCACTCACAGGGACCCTGGATAGAGTTTCCAAGGAGTGGTTGGTGTGTGAATTTTGTGGTTAGCAGTCCAGTGCTTATCCTACAGCACCACACCAGGATTCCAGGGAGAATAAAGATTGCTAATATGGTATGTTGATCAAACACAAGTTGCTACTATTTTTTACTCTCTACAAATCCACAATATCAGTTGACACCTATCTGCTAAAATGGCCCTACAAGAAAATACAGAGCACCTTGATGCCAGAAAAGTCCAGTTAAATGGTATTTTCATATATATATTTTTTTATTTTATTCAACAAAAAAGGAATAATAAGTTGGCCAACAATTATATCTGAATAGCATCTCCCTTAATTCTTGACTTCTTTCCAGGATAAAAGTGACAGCTAGATTCTTATGTAATGAAATGTAATCCCATCCATTACTCTTCCTGGTCCAACAGTTTAGGTGACATACATTAGTTTTAAGGCTTAATTTCTCTAAAAAGACAGCTGTCTGGAGGTCAAGACAGTAACTCCACAAAAACGTTGCCAAGATGATAAATTTCTATAACCTTCTGGAACTTTCCACTGTCATCATGTTGATCCCAACTCAGTATGACCCTATAAGACAGATTAGAACCACTCCATAAAGTTTCTAGGATGGTAAATCTTTAGGGAAACAGACAACCTCATCTTTCTTCCATGGAGTGGCTGGTGGGTGTAGCAGCCAAATGTTTAATACTGCCAGGAATGGGTCTGTCAATGCTACATGTCAAGTATGTAAATGTTGATATTAACAAAAACTTGTTGGTGTTCAGTGTCATTGAGTTAGTTCCAACTCAAAACGATTTGTATAAGGTTTCCAAGGAGTAACTGATGGGTTTGAACTTCAGCCCAGTGCTTATCCTACAGCACCACACCATACTTGAAATGTAGCATTAGATGTTAGACATACTCAACCCATAAGACAACAGAAATTAACACCCTTCTCAAAGACATGCATTTAGAAAGGAATGCATTCACCCAGTGATTTCCTAAAGATTTCTTGCTAGTGTTACCCATGGAGTAGGTAGCCAATGACAAAGTGAGTTGGCTCGGGATGTTATCAGGAGATCATGATCATATATAGGCTCTAGGAGAGAGAAGCCTGAAATCTGTGAAAAGGTAACAAAACAAAGCAAAATAGTGGGAATTAGAAGTATACATCATATCCCATGGCACTTAGTTTAGGAGGTACTCATTTCTACTCTTACAATAAAAGCTGTATCAACTTTAAGCCCTTTAAAAACATGAACCAGGATCTAACCCAGATGCATATGTAGTACCACCAACTCTGATAGATAATAAAAAAAAGCTGATCTTATTTGGAGATGTGAGAAGGGCAATTTAGATTAACAGGTGAGGTTCACTATTCAGTGTCTGGTTTTATCTCTGAATTTCAGCACACAAAGTTTGTAAACAAAACTATTTTATTATCCAAACTAACTTGAGTAACTAACTTAAGTAATGAACCTAAGTACTTATATATTTAATATTCCAGTCCTGATATGGTGTTGTAGGTTAATGCACTGGACTGCAAGGTTGGTTTGAACCACAAACTAGGTGGTTCCAGCTCACCAGCCACTCCTTGGAAACCCTATACAGTGTCGCTATGAGTGGAAACCTAGTGAACAGCACTTAACAACAATAGTAGTTTTTTATTCAGCTTGTTGCTTCATGTTGTAAAGTTGGTTTTGACCCATAACAACCTTGTGTAGGGTTTCCAAGGAGTGGCTCGTGGATTTGAACCACTGACCTTGCAGTTCAAACCAACCTTGCAGTCAAGTGCTTATCCTACAGCACCACGCTGTAGAGGAGTAGGTTGTAAATGGAAAAGTTTCAAACTGGAGGCAATTATGTCAGATGTGAGAATGAGGAGACATTCCCAGGAAGCAAAAGGTCAGGAGGTAAACTATTTGATTATGGGAAGAATGTGTCAAAATGTATGCAAGTTGTTCTTGAGAGAAATGCATTCTTGGCTGCAATCATGTATAAAGGCACTGAGGGCCCCTCACCTAGATGATAACTTACTTTACTCCCTCAGAGTCAGTTGACCTTTACATTTGAAAGGTCTTCAAACTGCAGTTGATCTGATGCATTATCAGCTGTTAACCCCCAAGCTTTCTTTGTTCTCTATCTATTTTGAATCCCCTCTCTGAGTCATCTGTGGAGTGATTTTCATTTTTACTTAGCACTGCCAGCTTCCACTGTAGTTTTCCTCAATAAAACTCTTTTTGTCTTTTATTCCTAACAGAGTCCAAGGTTTTCTTCTATGACACAAAGAATAATAAGCAATAATAATGTTAGACTAGCATACCTAAAAAGTGAAACTATATGGTCTACAAAATAAAATAGAACTTAAAATAAAACATATATTTTTTTATGATTTTACATCAAGTGTATAATAAGGAAGAGGTACGTATATTGATAACTTGGATAAACCCAATTTTTTAAAATAAAAGAACTAAGAATTTCGAAAGAATTCATAAAAGTAAAAAAAAAGAACAGCAGAAGTTAAAGAAAATTTTTATATATAAATGATGTTTGGTATGGAGTTAATGATGTGGAATAAAAAATGCTAAAGACATAATAGTAAGATCATTAGTAGAGAAAAAGTAAATTATCTGCCTCCAAATGGAGATTAACCAAGGCTAATTATGGTAATTTCCCATAATGTAAGGTAGTAAATATCAACATCAGCCAGATATGCTATGGTCATTCTCATAATGAAAGCTGATTTCAGAATTCCAGTTAGGATGGGGTTTAGATAAACACATCTTAACAATGCCCTACAACAAGGAACCAAGTGAAACAAAAACAATGACCCCAGATCTCTGAGCATCTAGGGAAGTTTGGAGCATTTAACTAAACACCAAGTAGAAAGAAAGTTAGAATAAAATAAGTGAAAACACAATAATTCTCAGCATGTCTACATCTGGTTAGCTGGCCATTTTGAGAAGGCAGCAAACAACATCACTGGGCAAGGATCCTAGGAATACAACTTTACACAAAACAGAGCAGGAGGCAGAGATGCTGAGTGAAAAGAAATCTGGAATGAAATGACATAAATAGGTCATGTGCTAGATCCAAACTAGTCCAAAACTCCTATAGCTTTGAAATTAGACAAAAAACAAAACAAAACAAAACAAAACAAAAACACCATGAAAGTACCAGTGAAGAGAAGTGTGATGGACCAAACAATTGATGCCTCAGGAAAGGGGGCTGATAAGTCAAGGAACATACTTGTGCATAAAAACAAGGGTGAGTGTAGGAAGGTGGGTAAGACCTTCAGATTCCTGCTTAGTACATAGATGGGAAAGACCTAGACACTATTGATTGAGTTTCCTGTTAACACTGGTGCATGTCCATTTGCATAGGAGACAACCACTGAACAGTAAAACAGTCGAGTAATAATCAGAAGTTTACCCCATTGACCAGCCTTGTACCAACACCTTGTTGTCTCCATTTTAATCAGTCCTCCAGTCCCCATTGCATATTGGCAAGTTTCACTCAGTGATCCACTCACCACTAAATTTGCCCACTCCTCCTCCCACCAAATTTATACGATGAGGAGCCCCAGAGACATTCCTACTGCTCTCATGCAAAGCCTGTGCAGCATGTCATCCGAGAAAATTGTCCAGCACTCTTCTCAGGCAGCCCAATGATTATGTATCTGATTTAGACTGCATGGGGAGACCCCCAGGTCCACTCTCTACTTGCTTACCCTGCCTAAGCCCCTCATGGACCTTGCCTGCCCCATAAGCTGAATTACCAGACACATGGTAATTGCACATGAATTACCATGCACTCCTCTAAAATTTCCATATTCCTCCAGGCCATCTTAGCATATGTGAAGCCCATGGCACTCTTTCCAAAACTAGCACACCAATCTATAAGTAAGCAAAGGGTCTGCCTCACTAGAGTTGTAGTGCCTCACTTTATCTGTGCTGATGGTCTATCATTCTCTCTAGAACATGCACTAACAATGCACACCATTGTGGAAGGAGTGCACATTCCACAAGAAACACAGAGCTATTCTGACCACCCAATACCTGCAGGCCCACAATAGAGAAGAGCCCTGCTCACACACCTCCATTCAATTCTAGAAGAGAAGACTTATATGCTCAATGACAGAGGATTTCCATGTATATGTGATCAAGCATACCCACTAATGAAAGAAAGTACTCCTTATAGTAAGAAATTCTCAAGATGGTCCATCTTCAGGAATAAAAGGCAATCTCACGATTGCTAGATCAGTAAGTTGTTAACACCCACAGATATGTAAGCAGTATGAATTGTGGGAAGTGGGGAAATAAATCTGTTCTAGGACTAAGAACTTTAAATAAGAATACAGTCATTAAGACTATGGGTGCCATTAGGGTAGATTGTGGAACTGGAGGAGGGACTTTTTCCAAGACAAGGGAATAAAACTGTTTGCAGGCTGGCCCTGCAGCATATCTGCCTGTGTCTCCTAGGTTGGGTGCCTGATTTTGCAAAATTGAATAAAGAAAACCTCACTCTCATTAAAATGAGTACAGATTAGATTTCTTGACCATTTGTCAGTATCGACACTTTCTCATGTTACCCACTGGCAATATCATAGTCATACACAAACTGCAAAGCAACATCAACTAAAATACTTCTAAGCACGGTAAGCAATATAAAGAGGAAAGGACAAAACTTTCTAAGTTCCAGATGAAAATATATACATAAAACAAAACATTACAAAAAGATACATGCAGCCAATGAAGGAATACTTAAATAAAATAAAACCTTAAGGTCTCAAAGACAGCAGTAATTACAAATTATACGAATAGGCAGAATAAGACGGATCCTTCATATGAGAAAAATCAAGGGACAACAAACCTTCCTGAGTAAGAACTGATAATAGAACTACATAGTCAGGAATTCAAATGACTAGTATTAAATCTAATCAAGGAAAGCATGAGAAAAAAAAAAAAAAAAAGAACAAAAACAAGAAGCAAAGCAAGGATTCAAAAAGACAATACAAGCTTAAAACAACAAATTCAACAGAGAAATATCAATAATAAAGAAACAATAAATAGAAATTCACAAGCTTAACAATAAAGTATTAGAAATTAGTACCCTAAATGAAGAACACAGAAATAGAATTGAGACAATGGAAAAAAATACAGGGAAAAAGAAAATTCCTTGAGACTAATTTGTTTGAGGAGCAGTAAGGAAAAAAATGAAGAAAACTAAAAAGGCATTTGGGACATCATCAAGAAGAATTAATGCATATATACATTAGTAATCTAGGAAGGAAGAAGATTAAAAGAAAAGGAAAAACAATATAGTGAATTTTTGAAGACATAATGATGGAAAATACCCAGATAACATGAAACACTAGAAAGCTTCTATTCAAGAAACTCAATGAACCCCATAACGTACTAGCTCCTAAAGAAATTCATCAAGACATAGTATAATAAAATTTCCAGAACCAAAGAATAATAAATGGTTTTGAGAGTAGTTTCTGAAAAGCAAAATTTCACTTACAAATGGATCTCAAAAAAATCTCAAGATTTTTCATCAGAAATCATGCAAGCAAGTAGGTAATGTGATAAACCATGCAAAACCCTGGCAGAAAATAACTGCCAACAAAGAATCATGCATCTAGTAATGATGTCTTGCAAAAATGAGAGTGAAATTAAGGCATTCCCAAATAAATAGAAATTAAAGAAAATTTAAATCAACATACCAACCCTACAAGAATTATAAAAGGGAGTTCTTCCCACAGACAATCAACAACATCAGACAATTACCTGACATGAAGACAAAGAAGAGCATCACCAAGTCAGATAAAGTTTCAAAAATAGAAAATAAATTTATAAAGTTGATTACAAGATGTCAGTCAGAGATATAAAGTTGCAATCAATGACAACTTCAAAGCCAAAGGGAGAACCAATCTTGTGGTTCCAACACTTGTATATGAAGAGAAAGTCATTTTCAAGATACACTAGATTATTTTAAATGTAGGATGATAAATATAAATACAAGATTAACCACAAAGAAAATTAAGTCTACTCATTAAGATGGTGAAGAAAAGTAAACTGATTTTATAAACATGGCAACAGCAAAAACAAATGAAAGAAAAAGAAATCCAAATACAAAATAATCATGAGAAAGTAACAAACAAGAAAATCATTGACATCACACACTAAGAAAACATTGCAAAATAGTAATAGCAAACTCTTACCTGTTAATAATCACACTGAATGTAAATGTTCCAACCAAAAAGAAGATAGTAAAATAACAGATAAAAAGTACATGACCCAACAATTTGTTGTCTACAACAAAGATATAAATTAAAGACTAAAGAAGATCTCCAAAGAAAGTTACAGGAACCAATACAAGGATTCAGCAAAGTGGCAGGGTATAAGATCCTTACCCGAAAATCAGTTGGATTCCTCTACACTAACAACAAGGACTTTTGAAAAGGAAATCAAGAAATCAACACCTTTTATAGTATCCCCCTAAAGATGAAATACCTAAGAATAAACATAACCAGGAATGGGAAAAACTTATACAAAGAAAACCAAAAAACACTACCACAAGAAACTAAAAGAGACCCACATAGAGGGGAAGACAAAGAAATATGGACTGGAAAATTCAACATTACAAAAATATAATTATCCCAAATTACCAATGGATATAATTCAATCCTGGTCCAAATTCTAACAATAATGTTACTGAAATGAAAAAAACAAAACAAAAACAAACAACTAATCACAATTTAATATGGAAAGAAAATAAGTCCCAAATAGCCAAAATAATATTGAAGAACAAAGAAACCTACCTCACATATACTGATTTCAATCCGTACTACACAGTCACAGTAATCTAAACAGCTTTGGTACTAGTTGAGTAACAGACACATACAACAATGGAATAGAATTAATAACCTAGAAGTATATCCATCAAAGGAACTCTGGTAGCGTAGTGGTTAGGAGTTGGGCTGCTAACTTCAAGATCAGCAGTTCAAAACTATCAGCCATTCCACAGAAGAAAGATGAAGCTCCTGTAAATATTAACAGCCTCAGAAACCCTACACAGGGTCACTAACAGTCGGAACTGACTCGACGACACACCACCAACACTACCATATCCATCAAAGTCCATTTAATGGAGAAGAAGCCATCTTTTTAACAGTGCTAACAAAACTGTATATCCATTTACAGAAAAATGAAGCAGGACATATATCTTACATTATACATTCAAAATGAATCCATGACCTAACTGTTAAACTAAAAATTATAAGTTACTGGAAGATAGCACAGGAGCAAAAATGATAGGGTGTATTTATTAATGTATTTATTTATAGAAATAGATTTTCAAGTACAATAATAAATGCACAGACAGAAGACAGATTACATAACTGCAACCTCCTAAAATTAAAGACCTGGTGGTGGTAATGTACCCTTTGACTAATAGGAACCCTGATTTGGAGGAGCTGATGGCAATTTGTAGTCCAGGGCTTATCCTAGAGTTCCACACCAGGACTCCATGATACTTATTCTCATAAAAAGTCTTGATCAAAAGAGCCAATAAACCAGTAGACATCAAGGCAAGTTGTCAGGTCCCCTCAGGGCAAACCCCTTTCCAAGACTAAGACTCAATGGGAATACATGCTCTGATAGGTGACCACATTCATCACCGATAAGGTGAAGTGAGGGAAAAACAGCTGTGAAGCTGCGAGCTAAGCCCTACAATGTTCAATAGACTCCTATGAACCCGGGTGGAGACCTGGTTGGCCAGCAGTGGGGCAAGACCTGGGGAATCTTGGGCCCAGAGTCAGTGACATAGCCACAGAGGACTAGAGTGGAGAGTGAAGCATCTAGCTGATAAGAAGAGAGAGCATATGCATAAGAGCACCCACACTTGCAGATAATACCCACTTGACCTGGCTTCTTGACAGGGTGATAATATCCACTTGACGGGGTGATCAGAGCTCAACTAGAAGAAGAAAAAAAGGGGGAAATTGAGTAATCTGATACAATTTGATGAACTTGACCTACACCTATGGATGCTGTAGTTCAAAAGAGGGAAGAAATCTTTACAGCGAGGATCATTCCCACCCCCTCCATACACAGGGTAGACAGGGATGGAAAACTTGGACATTGGCTACCCAAAAGGGGGTGGAGTTACAAAGGCAAGAAGTGATTGGCTTATAAGCTTCCAAGAGGGAGTCTAGATCCAGAGGGCCCTAAGGAAGGTAGAATCTCCACTGAGTAGTATCCAATCTGGCTGGGTGGGGCTAATGAAAGGAGACAGGGATAGGTCCCTTGTGGTACAATGGTGAATAATTGTTATCAGGACTGACTGCGAGGATTGGAAATGTAAAGGTGGATGTTTTATAGCAAAAGGAGGAAAGTAATTGACTATGAAGTCCAGTAGCTGAGATCCCTGGAACCATCAAGGGAGAAGAGCAGAGTGTGAAACTCTTCCCAGAGAAACAGTGATGCCAGAGATGGAGGCAGGACAATGATGTGGAGAGATGGAGTGGCTGGGGACTTTAGACCCAGAGAGGGAGAGGGGCTGGGCGCTGTCAACCGGGGGGCAGACTTGCAGGGTATGCCCTTTGGTTGGTTGATGATGCATGGAGGGGATTGTAACCATGACAATGAAACAATATATGAAAGGATGAATGTAAAGCTAATGTTCTCCCATGTAAATTATCACATAGTTCACAATAAAACATTTAACAAAAAAGAAAAAAGAAAGAAAGAAAAACACAAACACATTGTGGAAGCTAATATATTAAAGCAGTGAATTAAAAAAAAAAAAAGCCAATAAAATATCCTGGGGACTAGGATGAATCATTGGGAATGACATATTAGAAAAGAGTTTAAAATGGACAAAGGATATGCTCAGACATTTGACCAAATAGCATATTGAAGTGGCTAACACAAGAAAAGATGCTTGTAATCATTAGGCATTTTTTTGTTGTTGTTGTAGTTAGAGGCCATTGAATTGATTCAGACTGCTAGTATCCTGTAAGGAGCTCTGGTAGCATAATGGTTACAAGTTGGGCTGCAAACCTCACAGTAAGCAGTTCAAAACTACCAGCTGTTTTATAGGAGAAAGATGAGGCTTTCTGCTCCCATAAAGATTCACAGCCATTACAGTGGTCAAAACAGGTTGGTACTGGTGCAATGAAAGAAAGATTGATCAGTGGAACAGATTCAAGAATCCAGAAATTAACCCATCAATATACAGCCAACTGATTTTTGACAAAGTACCTAAATATATCTCATGGGGAGGGGATAGTCCCTTCAACAGATGGTGCTGGCAGAACTGGAAAATGATATGCAAAAAACTGAAACAAGACCTTCACCTCACACCTTAAGATTAAAGACCTTAA
>NW_006408562.1:4422878-4423787 GCF_000296735.1 Chrysochloris asiatica | reverse complement strand
GCACAAACTTGGAATCACAGGGCTCTGGGATACTGGGATGTAGACATGGACTAGGCAAAAGGGGGAAATAATGTTAAGATGCTTGACTGTCTTTTAAATCTTGGTTTCCCTGGCATACAATTATAAAACAGACACTTGAGGGGAAAGAAAGGAATGAAAAAAAAAAAGAAAGAAAGAAAGAGAAAGAGAGATTCAAAGCCTTGGAAACCTGTGCAGCTTTGAGTCTGAGCCAACTTCACGGCACATAATCACCACTACTAGTATCCTGTCAACAACAGAAGGAAACAGTGGCCATTCCATGTGGCATATCACTACAATGTTAGAGTCCTTTGCTGCAACCATTGTGTCAGTCCGTTTTGTTGAGGGCTTTCTTCTTTTTCGCTAACCCTGTACTGTACCAAGCATGAAATCCTTCTCTAGCGATTGTTTCTCCTGATAGCATGTCCAAAGAACATGAGATGAAGTCTTACCATACTCCCCTCTAAAGAGAATTCTAGTTGTATTTATTCCGAAACAATTTTTTTCTTTCTTTCTGACAGCCCATGGTATATCCGATATTCTTTGCCAACATCATCATGCAGGTGCATCAATTCTTCTTAGGTCTTTGTGACACACTATTCAGGTTTCACTCCATATACAAATCAAAGCTGCATTGAGCAACCAGCAAAAAAAAAAAAAATGGTATTGTTAAAAACAAGCAAGTAAACAAACAAAACAAAATGAACCAGAAAACACCGTTGAAGTTGTAAGAAGACTAGGAACCCTTGTCTACTCCTGGCAAAATTGTAAAATAGTATGTTGTTGTTGTTGTCAGGTGCCATCAAGTTGGAACCGACTCATAGCGACCCCACCATGCACAGCAGAATGAAACAATGTCCGATCCTGGGCCAACCTCACTACTGCTGCCAC
>NW_006408562.1:4417833-4421518 GCF_000296735.1 Chrysochloris asiatica | reverse complement strand
GGATACAATGTGGTTATAAAGACTTGGGATAAATTTTCCAAAACAGCTTATAATATGGATGAATCTGAAGGATGCGATGCTGAGGGGAATAAGTTAACCACAAAAGGACAAATAGGATAAGTTAAAGAGTACTGCCTCAAAATCATAAAAATCTTCACATATAAATTATAACAAAATGTAAAAGTTGGTTCTTGGCATATCCAATGTCTAGGCCTATACGTTTGAGAAGGCAGTGTCTCCATTTCTCTCTCTGCAAAGAATTCTGTAGTCTTTGATTTACACCAGGTCTAAATAACAGTTTTGTCATCCTCCGAGCATGAAAATTGTATTCCTTTTCAGTGTTCTTTAAACTTGGGTACAAAATGCCTGCAGGGCCAATATAGTGATGAACGGCAAGGTCAGCAGTTCAAGCTCACCAACTGCTTCTCAGAAACCCTACAGAGGGTCGCTATGGGTCGGAACCAACTCAACGACACTTTACAACAACAAACCCTCTAAGAATGATTTGGTTTTGTGAGAAACTCTCAAGGTGGTCCATCTTCAAGAATAAAAGGCCCATGAGATTGCTAGATTCACACAGCATCAGGGGCCTATGTCCCTAAAATATGTAAAGAGGATGAATTGGGAGTGGGGTTGGGGAAACCAGTTCATTAGGAACTTTTAAGAGTACAGTCATTAAGGCAATAGGCCCTGTCCAGGGAAAGATTGTAAACCCCATATTACTTAAATCAATGAGGACCAGGAGCTGGGGGACTTCTTAGATTAAGGTATGACATCTTTGCAAACTTGCCACACCTTCATCTGCCCGTGTCTACTGGGTTGGGCACCCAATTTTGCAAAATCAAATAAAGAAAACCTCACTATCCCTAAAATGAGTACAGATTTAATTTCTTGAGCATTTGTCTATAAACACTCATCGGTGACCTCGTAACTAAGAGAAACTGGGTAGTATCCGGGTTATC
The DNA here is from genome assembly GCF_000296735.1 of Chrysochloris asiatica. Classification (NCBI taxonomy): domain Eukaryota; kingdom Metazoa; phylum Chordata; class Mammalia; order Afrosoricida; family Chrysochloridae; genus Chrysochloris; species Chrysochloris asiatica. The sequence continues at coordinate 4,420,556 of NW_006408562.1, read as the reverse complement.
AACACTTCTCACAGTGCCTTGTCGTAAATATGAAAAACCTTTGACATTGCTTTGCTGGCTTTTTTCTCACCAATGAAATTTTCCATTTTTTTTAAACATCTTTATAAGACCCGGTGATTATACTTTGTCCTTCAAGAAAATCACAGGATCTGATCATGAAGATGTTTTAAGAAAACGGAATCGCCACAATCTATCACTATAACCTTCTTAAGTGAACTCTCTGCCTTTGTGTTAACCAGCCCAACGGATAGATTCTCTAGGAATCCACTGTTTTTATTGAACTGAAAAGCAAAACCAAAGACATTACCTCACTTGAAAATGCTTCCAAAAAAAAAAAAAAAAAACCTAATGAGTCTCAAAGAATTATAATTATGTTACTTGTCTGCAACCATCCAGTGATTACAGACATATGTTTGAACATTTTGTTTGGATTAAACCTGTGCATGTATGAATTGGAAACGATTCATTTTGATTTCCGTCCAATTGTCTGAGTTCACTTTTCTAAGAAAATGAGAATAGGTAAACATAAAGAAAAAACAACAATCATTAGTGTTGGTTAGGGTCTGGGAAGAGGAGGGATAGGGAATCACTTTGTCTACATCATAGACATTTGTTACTTTTTTGGTGATTTTATCAGTGAAATGTTTACAATTTGATCCATGTAAATGTTGTCGGTAAGAAGTACACCAGAAAAAGAAATATTTTTGTCAAAGACTATTAATATATACAATTATGAAACAACATGAATGATAACAAAGCATATATGTGTGGTTACATAGGTAGCTATGTATACATATATATAGAAAGGTATATGTGTATACACACATAAGCCTATGTAGGTGCATCTCTATCAAAAAAACAATTAAACCTAAAACCAAACTCACTGTCGTGAGTCAACTCTGACTTATAATGACCCAATCTATTTATGTTGTTGTTGTTGATAAGTGCTGTCGAGTCAGTTCAAATCCATAAAGACTATGTATAGGGTTTTTGAGGAGCAGCTGGTGAACTTGATCCTCTGACCCTGTGGTTCAAACTGACTTTTCAGTGTAGTGCATTAACCCATGGCAGTGCACAAGGACTATTTATACACATATTTTTGAGTGCTTTATATATATGCATACATATAACTAAACATACAATGGGCAGCGGTATGGTTGTTTTCCAGACTTAACCAAATACCTGGAAGGTTTGGCTTACTGGGTTTGAAGGTTTAGGGCCATTGTCCTATGGGACATCTCAGTCAATTGGCACAGGGGCTGTAAAGTTGATGTTTTAAATTTTAGTTTGGTGAGCAACTTATTAGGTCTTAATAGCTTGCTAATAGTGATCTGAGAAACAACTGTTGGTCTGTACTTATCTGGAGAAATAATGAAACAAAAGACTCACAGAAGTAACTAATTTATGGAAACAATAGTCTAGATAAACTATGGCCTCATCTATTGTGAAACTGGAAGAATAACCGAGTCCACGGCACATAACCACCTCCCCCGCCACCACTGCTGAGTCCTGGTGTAGCGCTTCAGGAAAATGTGCTAGGCTGCAAGGTCAATTTGAGCTGCAAGGTTGGAGGTTCAAACCCACCAGTTGCTTCTCAGAAACCCTATACAGGGTTGCTATGAGTCAGAACCGATTCGACAGCACTTAACAACAACCACTACTGATCACTCTGATAGTTCCTACACAATAGATGGTTCCAGATAGAAAGGGAGAAAAATTAAGAACAGAACTCAATTTCTTAAAAGGAGTTCAGACTTTCTGGACAGATGGAGACAAGAGATGATACCTCAGAGATTATTGCACTGAAATACCTACCTTTTAATTTTTGAGCTGAAACCAGTCAGATAAATAATAGATTGCCTCATAAAATAAACATTACTATGTAAACAGTACACAAGAACTACTTTTTTGAATATTCTATATGAGAACATTATATGAGAAAAAATGATCAACATTTATCCTAAAACAACGATGAAAACGTAAGGTGGTGATTGGGGCAGAGGAACTAGGAACAACCAGAACATAAAAATGAGCAGTTGACACATTGTGTAAAATGTAGCCAATATCACTGAACAATATTTTCAGAAACTGTTAAATGGGTAACTTCCGCCAAAGCACAATGAAATGTAAAATATTTTTTTAAAACTGACTTCAAAAAACCAGGAAGTACTATAGAATTTTCAACAATTTTCATTGATTTCTTCAGCCTTTACTTTTCTCTATCAGCATAGAGTCTTGGCTGGCTTGTAAAAAAAAAATTGTGTGTGTGTGTGTGTGTGTGTGTGTGTGTTTTATGGCACAGTATAACAGAAGCTTCCAGAAGATGAATTTTGGAGTATCTACTGCTCAAGTGTAAGTCTCACTGGAATACTAACGGAGCATCTTGATACAGTTTGGGTATTTCAATTGAATTGTATAGTTTTCAAAACGAATAGCATTCCATTTATATATGTATGGTGGTGTTGGTATGCTGGAGACTTGGTTGTGACTCACAGCAACCCCATATAGGGATTCCTAGCAGTAAATCTTTACCAGAAAGGAAATAGAAGGTCTCATCTTTCTCCCATAGAGCATCTGGTAAATTCAAACTGCTTATCTTATAGTTAGAAGCCTAAATTGTTAACAGTACACTACCAAGGCACCGTATGTATGCACATATACATAATGCTGGATTGTGATATAGGATAAGCACTGGACAGCTAACCACAAGTTGGCAGTTCAAA
>NW_006408562.1:4416702-4417337 GCF_000296735.1 Chrysochloris asiatica | reverse complement strand
TATACACATATGTATATGTATCTATATATATACATACGTATGTACATACACACACACACACACATTTTTATATGTTGTTGTTGCTAAGTGCCATCGTGTCTGCATCCGACTCATAGCGACCCTGTACAGGGTTTCCAAGGAGCAGCTGGTAAGTTGGTACTATCTCCCTTAACGGCCCAAACTGACTTTGCAGTTTACCGTGTTAACCAGCAGCGCCACACCAGAAGTCCATATATATATATTTGTTGTTGTTAAGTGCCATTCAATTGGTTCTTACTCATAGCGACCATGTATAGGGATTCCAAGGAGCAGCTGGTAGGTTTGAACTTCCAACCTTGCATTTCAAACTGACCTTGCAGTCCAGTGCATTATCATGCAGCACCACATCAGGATTCTTGGGGTAGAGTTAGCACCAGTCTTTAAATGTTATCCACAATCCTTGGTAATATTGAGAATCAATATTATCCACAACATTATATAATACTAGGAAAGTTCCTCATACATTCTATACGACTGAGCCAAAACTCCACTAGTGATTTCAATCAAGTACTTGAAATCAGATTCAGCTGTCTACAGAGAGTCTCAATCATTAGGGAATGGGTAGGGTTAGGATTAAGGTTGGGTTAGTTTTATTT
>NW_006408562.1:4410245-4411242 GCF_000296735.1 Chrysochloris asiatica | reverse complement strand
AAAACGAAGAAGACCCCCAACTAGATGGATCAGCCAGGTGACATCATTGATGGCATCAAGTGTGGCGGCGGTAGTGAGGTTGGCCTAGGATCGGACATTGTTTCGTTCTGTTGTGCATGGGGTCGCTATGAGTCGGTTCTGACTCTATGGCACCTGACAACCATAACAACAACAAGCACCTGGTGGGTTTGAACCACCAAATTTGCAGTTAGTAGTAGGAAAAGTCCTGGACTGCTAACCACAATGTTGGCACTTCAAACCCAGCAACCTGTCCTCAGAACCCTTATAAAAACAAAGATAATACTTATTGTTGGTTTTAAGTGTTGTGGAGTAATTTCTGACTCACCACCACCTTGTATAGGGCTTCTAAGGAGCAGCTGGTGGGTTTTGAACCATGAAACTTATAGGTAGCAGTTCAGTGCTTATCCTACAGCACCGCACTAGGAATCTTTGAAATCTTTACATATACTTCTGAGACTGATAACCTAAGACTTAAGGCTAATGAAAAGCCTGAATAATAATCAAAATATTACAGTAAAGAAATAATTTGTAAAGTTACTTACTAGAAACCTAATTGAATTTCCATTCATGTAATCCTTTCTCTGTATTTACCTAATTAAATTGGGTACAGTCTAGTTTATTATATATGGGAAAAGAATGAAAGGGTATAATCATTTTTAGATGAAGAAAAACTGTTTTTTGAGAGTATTCCTATCATGCCTTGTGTGGAACTCTTTATCTTCAAATTAATCTTCAAACCTTAGAGCAAATCCAGGGCATTAGAACATCGCTTGTCCTTGTGCAGACCCATCTGTTTCCTGTCTCTGCACAGACTTCCATAACCAGACAACAGTCCCATTCAAACTACTCCCTGGACACACGAGAGGAATAGCGACTTCTTTCAACATAAAGATATGCCCTTAAATGTTAATTTTTTTTTTCTTTGAAGTTTTAAAGCATACATAATAAAGGGTAATCCATATATATACATACATAT
>NW_006408562.1:4399958-4409503 GCF_000296735.1 Chrysochloris asiatica | reverse complement strand
GCTACTGCTTCCATAGGTGTAGGTCAAGTTCATCAAATTGTATCAGATTATTCTTTTTTTCCCTCTTCTTTCTTCTTCTAATTGAGCTCTGATCATCCAGCCATTGAAGTCAGATCAAGTGGGTATTATCTGCAAGTGTGGGTGTACTTATGCATGTGCCCTCTCTTCTTATCAACTGGACATTTTTCTCTCTAATCTAGTCCTCTGTGGCTATGTCACTGACTCTGGGCCCAAGAGTCCCCAGGTCTTGCCAAACTGATGGCCAACCAGATCTCCACCTGGGTTCACAGGAGTCTATTGAGCATTTTAGGGCTTAGCTTGCAGCTTCATTGCTGCTTTTCACTCACTTCCCCTTATTATTGATGAATGTGGTCACCAATCAGAGTGTGTGTTTCCATTGGGCCTTAGTCTTAGAAGGAGGTTTGCCCTGAGGGGACCTGACCACTTGCCTTGATGTCTCCTGGGCTAGCCACTTGTTTGTTCTTGTAGTAATCAGTCGATCTGCCTGTGTTTTTTTGTATTTTTCCTGTCAGTCTTTCTTTCAAGAAGCATCTTCTGTTCTTCTGGCCACTCTCAGCTGGTGTCCTTCTCTTTTCAAGTGGACATTTCTCCTCAAAAGATTCTGGATGCTGTTCAGGAGTCCACCTATGGTCTTGTGTAATGCAGAGGCTCCTCAGGAAGCCTACTTCACTAGGCATGTTGAAGCCCCATTTTAGGTATTCTAATCAATTATAGGCAGAAGACGGACTTACAAGCTTTCTATGGTGATACTTCTGGCTATTCCTTTTTCTCCCCCTCCAGTGTTGATTTTATAGCAGTGTGCCAGGGAAACCAATACTCAAAAGACAGCTAAGCATCTTAACATTGTCTCACCCCTTTTCCCCATTCCAACCATGTCTCAATCTCTTTTTCCCAGAGCCTTGTTTTTCCAAGTTTGTGCATATATCATTATTTGCTTCTGTCCCACTTCAGCTTCATATTCATCCTATCGTATTACATTTCATTGCAATGATTACAATCCCCTCCATGCATCATCGAATAGCCAAAGGATACACCCCACAAATCTGCCCTCCCTGGCTGGCAGCAAACAGCTCCTCTCCCTCGCTTGATGGTCTCAGGGACCTCTATTTCTGGGCTGCAAAATCAATAAATCTCCTCCTTTTACCAAAATAAATAAATAAATAAAATTCTACCTCTACATTTCTGACCCTCACAGTCAGTTCTGATGGCAGGTATTTACTGTTGTTCCACAAGAGTCTTATCCCCATTTCCTTTCGTCAGCCTGGTCCCAACAGATTGGAAATCATTCAGTGGAGGTTCTGCCTACCCCTGCCCCGTCTGGAACTAGGCTCTGTTTTGAAAGCTTATAAGCCAGTCAGTTCTTGCCTTTATAGTCCCACCCCCATTTTGGCTCTGGGCAATTTCCAGCTCCCCTCAAGGTACAGTTATAGGTTCCCCTCAAGGTCAGTTACAGGATGAAGACTGGCTTACATGTTTTCTGTTGTGATGTTTCTGGCTATCCCTCCACCCCCCACCCCAAGTGTCTATTTCACAATGGTAGGCAAGGGAAACCAAGATTCAAAAGACAGTCAAGCATGCTAACATTATTCACCTCTTTTCCCCTTTCAAGCCATGCCTCTATCCCTATATTCTGAAGCCCTGTTATTCTAAGGTTGTGCATACATTGTCATTTACCTCTGTCCCACCTAGCCCATGCAAACCTGCCCAACCGTTCTCCCTCCCGTCTGCCTTGTTCTTCTTTTTACCCTCCCACTTCTTGTGTATTGCCAAACCCTCCCCCCTCCCCTGCACCTTTATTGCTCTTATCTTATTTCCTTTCTTTTATTGACTGTAGGTTCCCTGTGCTGGTCTGCTTCCAATTGTTGGAGATGCTGCGTAATGTGTTAATTTTGGTTCTTCCAGCTTCTTGAATGTGTGCATTATCATGATAAATTGTCCTCTCAGCACTGCTTTTGCCGTGTCCCAAAGATTTAGCTATGTTGTGTTTTCATTCTCGTTTGTTTTTAGGAACCTTGTAAATTCACGTTTAATTTCTTCTGTACCCAGTCACTTTTCAGCAGGGTGTGGTTCAGTTTCCATGTATTAAACTTTATTTCCTTGGTCTTCTTATTGTTGATTTCTAGTTTTATAGCATTGTGGTCTGAAAAGATGCTCTGTAGAATTATAATGTTTGTAAATTTATGGAGGCTTGCTTTGTGACCTAACACATGATCAATTCTGGAAAACATTCCATGTGCACTGGAGAAGAATGTATATGGTACTGTTGTTGGATTACATGCTCTGTATATATCTATGAGGTCAAGTTGTTTGTGTTGTTTAGTTCCTCTATAACTTTGTTGAGTTTCTTTCTGGTTGTTCTGTCCCTTTCGAAAGTGGCGTATTAAAATCTCCCACTATAGTTGTAGATTTATCTATTTCTTTCTTCAACTCTAGTAAGGTTTGCTTCATGTATCTTGGTGCTCTTTCATTGGGAGGGTAGATATTTATTACAGTTATGTCGTCTTGCTCAATTGACCCTTTTATCATGAGATAGTTTTCTTCTTTGTCTCTTATGGTGGTTTTTATCTTAAAGTTTATTTTGTCAGAGATTAGTATTGCCACTCGTGCTTGTTTATTGTTGCAGTTAGCTTGGTATATTTTTTTCCATCCTTTAACTTTTAGTCTGTTTTTGTCTTTGTGTGTAAGGTGTGTCTCTTGCAGGCAGCATATTGAAGGGTCTTTTTTTCTTAACCATTCTGCCACTCTCTGTCTCTTCACTGGTGCCTTCAATCCATTGACATTCAATGCAATTATCGATAGGTATGAGTTAATTGTCGCCATCATGTTACTTTTTTGGTAGTACTGTTCATTCTTTTGTTCTGCATGCCTTCTTGTGTTGCGTTTGTGCTTTTTGTGCTATTTCTTGTCGGTTTGTTCTTAGTTTTCATGTTTGCGTGTTCTGCTTGGAAGTTCATTTTCATGGTAAGTTGTGAAGTATTTGCATTCTTTGGGGTTACCTTATAGTCTACTAACTTTTCTCTCCCTTTAAGAGTATCCGTTATATCTTGTAATTTACTTGACATCCTCACCACCTGGATCTCTGTTGTTATGTTTGTCCCTTCTTTGACATTGATATAATTTTGATCTTTGGTTGACCTCCCAGCTCCCTTGAATTTGTTGTTGTAGTCTTGTTCTCTTTTGGACTCTGCTATCTGTTTACTGAGTTCTAGGTGGTGTTGCCATGTCTGTCAATCTCTGGTTATTGTCTGTTCTCATTGATTTTCAGCCCACAGAATTCCCTTTAGGATGTTTTGAAGTGCTGGGTTGCTTTGAGAAAATCTCTTAGATTATGTTTATCATGGAATGTCTTGATTGCCCCATCATATATGATTGATAGTTTTTCTGGATAGACAATTCTTGGTTAGCATGTTTTTGTTGTAGGATTTTGTATATGTCTTCCCATTGCCTTCTTGCCTGCAAGAAATAGTCAGAGCTTAATCTGATTTGTTTGCCTTTATAAGTGACATTTCTCTCCACCCTGGCTGCTTTTAGTATTCTCTCCTTATCTTTGATTTTGGAGAGCTTGAATATTATATGTCTTGGTGACTTTCTTTTGGGATCTATCCTTCCTGGGGTACTTCGGCTTCTTGAATGTTTATCTTCTCATCTTTGAAGGTGTTAGGTAAATATTCTTCCAGAAGTTCTTCAATTATCTCTTCTGTGGACTTCTCTCATTCTTCCAGCTCTGGAATGCCAATAATACTTAAGTTGTTCCTCTTCATGTTATTCAGCATCAATTATAGACTCTCTTCATATTTTTTTTATCCCTTTTCCAGCTTGCTCTTCTATCTTAGCAGGATTGAGATATTTGTCTTCCAGCTCACTAGTTCTGGCTTCCTTCTCTTCTATTCTGCTCCTTTTCCCTTTCAGTGCATTGCTCATTTCTGATATCTTATTATCAATCATCTGGACCTCTTTTTGTAGGTTTTGAATGTTTCCAATGCTGTATAAATCTTTTTTGATTGCTCTTGTACTACTTTCCTGACTTCTTTCTTGTTTTCCACCACCCCTTTTCAGAGCATTTGAACTTGTTTCTCTATCATTCTTCTGAATTCTTTTTCAGACAAATCCAAAACCTACTCTTCCTCATCTGGAAAGCCCTTGTCTGTCTCCAGCTCATTTGTGTCAGCTACTCTCTTCTGTTTTGGGACATGTTTTGATATCATTTGTTGTTTCTTGTTCATCATTTCCAATAGTTATGTGGGTTTTGTTTTGTTTTTAATGCTTAAGTGGATATTTGTTGGTGTTTTTTATTAGGCTTACTGGATGTCTTCTGGTGAATATAATTAGGAGATAGGCTTCCCTTTTTGCATGTAATGTTTAGCATGCGTTGTTGGCTCTTGTCTCAGTGGAGGAATATTATGGGGTATGCTTATAGCTTGGCTATATTGCCATGATTTCTGTCTCTTCTTGGGTAACATAGGGAGAAAAAGCTCCTATACCCAGGAAAGATGTGTGATCAAAAGGACCAAAAGCAGAAGTAATATAAATGCAGAGACAAATACCACCACTTCGGAACAGAAATAAAGCTGTGGTCAAATTTCTTGTGCTACACAGGCAGTGTTTGTGCAAAGTAGAAGCCTCCAGCAGTGGGTTAGGGTGTCCACTCTCTCAGGCGCCCCCTCAAGTCACTACAGTAGAGGTGCACAGGTAGATATTGAGACGTTAATGGGAGAAATATTGTCCACTATTTTTGTCTTTGAAGGTCAGTTAGGTGTCTGCATGTGCACAGTACAATTTTCAAGATGGTTGAGTCCTTTTATGTGGGGGTTTTATAGATTTCATTATAAGGGTCCTGCACATGGAGCTCAGGTAGCACCAAAAAGGGGCCGTGAACCGCAAGGTCAGCAGCTCGAAACCACCAGTTGCATCATGGGAGAAAGGCAAGGCACTCCTCTCCTGCAAAGACCCACAGCCCCGGAAACCTCACACAAGATTGCCTGGAGTTGGAACTGACTCCAAGGCGCACAGCCACCAAGGGTCTCGCACAAATCAATCTTAGGGTTGTGTTGCCCCAGCTGACGTCATTAGTGACCACCAAGCTCTTTCTCTCTGTACCATGGGGAAACTTCAGGGTCAGGGCTGTTTTTTGTGGATGCACATCCACCTGCCTGATGGCGTCCTGGCTGAGCAAAGAAGGTGAGACAGGGAAGATGTGGGAGAAATGTGTAGAGTCTCCTGAGACTCTTTTTACAAGTGTCTCTGTGCCACTTTTAGAGCTGGTTCACTGAGCCAGAATGGCTGTAGCTCTGCCCTCTAAACTCTGCCAGTGTGGGGTGGTCACAGAGGGAGTTATGTCTCCAGATTCCTAATTCACAGTATTTTCCTTAATATTGTGATTTTTTTACTTGAGACTGCAGAAAACTGACGTCCTGGACCTTATGATAGATCCAGAGCTGTGGAGTTGTTCTGTGAGTGTTTCCTGAATAAAATCCTAGTCCCTCTAGCACTGAGAGTTCCCTACTTGACTTTCTCCACTGCTGCTGAAAATGGAACGCAATCCTTATATTTTTTTTAAATAATAAAATTTGGAAACTTTAGATTTTCAAATAACATTTCCATGTGAAGTATAATTAATCACTTTTATTTAATATGCCCCTCCAAGAGAGTTATATGACTGACATTACTTTTTCTGGCTTTGTAAAAAGTCCTCAGCTTGGAAAATTTGGGCTTTATCTCTGAGAATGGTGTAAATAGTATGTTGTTCAAGTATCCGTTAAACAACAACAAGAACAAAAAGTCCACTGACATCGAATTGTTCTAACTCGTAGTGTAGGGTTTCTGAGATTGTAGATATTTACAGGAGCAGAAAGCATCTTTGCCCACAAAGTGGCTGGTCAGTTTGAATGGTAGAATGTGTGGTTAGCGGTCCAGTTAGCTTATCCTACAGCTCTATAAGGGCTCTTTATTTATACCTTACAAATAAATTTAGGTAGAGGTCCACGTAATTATATACGTTTCCATCAACCTTGATGTTCACATATAATTATTCCACCAACTCCACTTTGTAAGTTGACTCTTGCTGTTTTATTCTTTGTTGTTCATTTTTAATTATATTAAATATCTGCTCTATCTCTAATCATTGTAGTTCATTTTGAATTTCATATGGTATATATGCATGCTTTCAAAATATTTCTACTTTTTGAATGTTATTAAGAATGCTAGCATAAGGAATTATGTTAGTCTTAAAAGATACCTTGTTTCATTGTTTTAGAAGACAAACTAATACCAATTCTGAATATCACTCTAAATATTATACACATTTCTAAATATATGTAAGGAGCCCTGGTGTGGTGCTATGGGTTAATGCACTGAACTTCAAAGTCCATTTGAGCTGCAAGGTCAGTGGTCCAAGCTCACCAGCTGCTCCTTGGAAACCCTATACAGGGTCGTGATGAGTCAGAACGGGCTCAATGGCACTTACCACCACCAACAAATATATAAAAATATTGTATGATGCATACTTGGCAGAATTTTGAAATAATATCAATAAGAACAGACCATCCTAACCTCATTTCTTGTTCTGATTCATCTGTATCATATGTACCTGTGCATGTTTGCATTCATATATAGTTTACAATGATGCACATTCAATGCCACGTTCACTCAGATAAACTATAAAACCTGAAGCAAGTAAAAGGATAAGGGAATTGCTTACAAAAACTGATGTCCATATTACTACCTGACTTTAAGTACCCTGAGTCAGTATGGTCTATTAGGAACATAGACAAATGGGTCTGATTAAAAAAATTATCCACACTCTGGCTATAGAATTTATTTTAATCAATTTCTAGAAAACACAAATACATTTTTCGACATCATCTCCTTGCTTTTCAATATAATTTGCCCAACCATCAACAATCCTTCCAATTCCCTTGTTAAAAACACAAACAAGGAAGGCTAAGGCTTGATGGTAGATAGGGTAGAGGTGCAGTGGTGTCCTTCATCAGCAATATCACAGAATATCAGGCAAACCAGGTTCAGGGCAGAGTTCCAAAAGTCTGAACCACATAAGTAGGAATATTTTTAAAGTTTGAAAGCTTATAGCTAGTGGAACTTGTAGTGGAAATAAGAAATCACATACTTTTGAATCTGCCAGGTTCAGCAGCCTGGAGCCCACAACTTGGGTGAGACCTTATGACAAAACCAAGTGGGGTAACAGACCCACTACAGAATAATGCCGCGGGAACCTCGGAGCAAAAATGGACAATATACTTTGTCAGTTTTGCTTTGTTCTGATTTTCTTTCTTTTTGGTACCTGTTCATTGACACCGACTGTTTGCACACCTCCATTCTGGTGACTAGAGCAGGTGCCTGAGCAAGTGGAGAACCCAGACCCCCACCATTGGTGGGTGCTTCTGCAACGCATGCTCACAGATACTCTCAGCCCAAGAGCTGACTCAGAACTGTTTTTTTTAATGGGGAAAAAGGCCAGTACAAGGAGTGTGGAGAGTGAAAGAGAGATTAAAAACAAAACAGGTAGAAAATTAAATCCTGATGTATAGCATAACAACCAATAGTGGCATCTTGATGTTTATCAAATGTCCTTGAAGGCAAGAAGCTGAAAGAGGACATTAAAGTCAGACTCATGTTAGACCACAGATTATTTTTTTTCCTTCTCTCCCTCCGATTCCCTTTCTGTGATTATAGACTACTGTATCCAATCTAGATTTGTTGTTGTTGTTTTGTGGATTTTTTTTTTCTGTTGCTGTTTTGCTGTTTTATACTCCACCTTTTATCTTTGGGGGACTCTTTGTATCCTTATATTACCCAAGAAGAGACAGCAACTTCTGCCATATAGTCAAGCTACAATCACACTCTATAAAACCCAAAATCCAAGCAAGAAACAATACCAACTTCCATACACCACAGAGGCAGACAACACCTGTGAAAGTTACTCTGAGTTAATCAACAAGAAGAGTAAAAAAGGGACGCCAACAACATGATCAAATTTACCAGAGGACAATCAAAAGCATAAAAAAATACCAAAGCACACACTCAATTAAGTATTAAGGCCACAGATAAACACTAAACATGTCCAAGAAGCAAAAGCAGATGAACATATCAGCACACGTCTAGAAACAAGATAAAATGTCTCAGACAAATAATCTAGAAGTAGACCTGGACTCCATTCTGGAAGGAGGGCAGGCCTTAGAAATGCCTGAGAATGAATTCAGAAAAATGATTATAAAATGTTTCAAAACACTTTACAATAGAGTTGAGAAAAATAAGGAAGATGTCAGGAAAGCATACAGGAACAATAAACTAAGATTGATACAGCCTTGTAAACAATTCAAAACCTACAGAAAGAGGTCCAAATGATCAATAATAGAATATCAGAAATAGACAATACATTGAAAGGGCAAAGGAATAGAATAGAAGAGATGGAAAGTAGAATTAGTGATCTGGAAGGCAAATCTCTCAATACCACTAAGGTAGAAAAGCAAACAGGAAAAAAGGATAAAACAATCTGAAGAAGGTCTAAGATTCATGTTGGACAACATGAAGAGGAATAACTTAAAAATTGTCAACATTCCAGAACAGGAAGAATCACACAAGTCCACACAAGTCAAATACATGAAACCTGAGTAACACTCTGCTGAAAAATCACTGGATAGTAGAAGTAATTAAATGTAAACTTACAAAGTTCATAGAATAAAATTATCATGAAAAAACACATAATATCAAAATCTTTGGGACATGGTGAAAGTGGTGCTGAGAGGATAATTTATTGCAATAAATGCACACGTCCAAAAAGAAGAAAGAACCAAAGTTAACACATTAATACAGCATCTACAACAATTGGAACCAGACCAACAGAGGGAAACTGAAGCCTAGAAATCAAAGAAATAACAAAGATTAGAACAGAAATAAATGAGATAGAAAACAGGAAAAATTATAGAAAGAATTAACAGGACAAGAAGATTAACAAAATTGACAGACTATTGGCAAACCTAGCAAAAGAAAAGAGGGAGAATACACAAATAAAACACATTAGAAACCACATGGGCAATGTCACAATGGAACCAAAGGAAATCAAAAGGATAATAACAGAATACTCTGAAAAATTGTACTCCAACAAATTTAAAAACTTACAAGAGATGGATACATTGTTTAGAAAAACACAACCTACTTAACCTTACACAGAGTGAAACAGAAAACATGAACAGACCCATAAAAAAGAAGAAATTGATCAGGTAATTAAAAAAACAAAACAAACAAACAAAAAAAAACGCCCAACCAAAAGAAGTCCAAGCCCAGATGGCTTCACTGGTGAGTTCTACCAAACAATCAGGGAAGAGCTGTCACCAATTCTACTCAAGTTATTCCAGAATATAGAGGAGAATAGAAAACTTCCTAATACATTTTATGTAGTAAGCATAAACCTCATACCAACCAGGGAAGGTTGTCACTAATAATGAAAATTATAAACCAATATCCCTCATTAACATAGATGCAAAAATTCTCAACAAAATCCTAGCCAA
>NW_006408562.1:4392583-4396196 GCF_000296735.1 Chrysochloris asiatica | reverse complement strand
TGTGGTACAATAGTGAATTATTGTTATCAGGACAGACTGTGAGGGTTGGAAATGTAAAGGTGGATGTTTTGTAGCAAAAGGGATTGATTGACTTTGCAGTCCAGGAGCGGAGATTCCTGGGACCATCAAGGAGCGGATTGTGGGACCCTACCTGGAGAAAGTCGTTTGAACTGCAAGGTCTGTGGTTCAAGCTCACCAGCTGCTCCTTGAAAACGCTATACAAGGTCGCTATGTTTTATAATCCACTCGACGGCACCTAACAACAAACAACAACAACCCAGAGAAACAGTGATGCCAGAGATGGAGGCAGAGAAGATGATGTGGAGAGATGGAGTGGCTGGGTACTCTAGACCCAGAGAAGGAGCGAGGCTGTGTGCTTGCTGATGACCAGGTGGCAGGCTTGCAGGGTATATACCCTTTGGTTGGTTGATGATGCATGAGGGGATTGTAACCATGGCAATGAAAAGATATATGATAGGATGAATGTAATAATGTTCTCCCATCTAAACTATCATATAATTTACATAAAACATTTTTAAAAAACAAAAAGCTGTTTTAGGCTGAGCTGTAAGCCACAAATGTGCCGCTGTCTTCACTTCATCAGAGATGAATCTCTGTCCTCGAAGGGCTGCTTTCAAGGGACCAAACAGGTGAAAGTCTGATGGAAAAAGAAAAGAAATGTAGGGAAGGTGATTTAACACCTCAAAGCAATGTTTTTGCAAAGTATCAACAAGATACTCTGATGTGTGTGGCCTTGCATTGTCATGTGAGCAATGTGTGTGGATTTGCATTGTCATGCAAGATCACAATGTTCTTGGATAGCCGTCCTCTCTGCTTTTAATCTCAAGTTTAGACTTCAGTTTTTCAGTGAGCATCTCACTGTAATGAGCACTGTTGATTGTTGAACCTTTATCCTGATTGTGTTCTAAGATTGACACTTCAGAAAACTGCAAACATTAAATTTCTAGCTGAAGATTGAATTAGATTGTATTTTGAGCTTTTTCTTGGGTAATCATTATGCATGTTTCCATTCCACACTCTGCCATTTCCTCTTAGGCCAGTAGCAATGAATCCTAGTGTCGTCACCTTTAATGACTTTTTTTTTTTTTAAAGATACTTTAACCTTCCTTTGAGTATTCGTCTAAATTTTATTTGCAGATGTTCAAACTTTTTTGTTTATATTCTCCCATAAGTTGTTTTGGTACCCATCTCACACATAGCTTTTGAAACCCAAGTCTGTCATGGATTATTTCATAGGCAGAGCCATGACTGACTTTCAAATGATTTGCCACATAATCCACTGTCACTTGTCGATTTGAGTTTTGTTGTGTGACCCACTGTGTCAATGAATTTCTTGAGCATCTTCCTCTTTTTCTCTGACCTTTCACTCAGTCAAGAATGATGTCCCTCTCCAGGGATTACTGGTACCTCCTGACAACATGTCCACAGAAGGAGAGACTTACTCTCATCACCCTCACTTCTAAGTCGCATTCTGCTTGTACTTCTTCCAAGACAGATTTGTTTGTTCTTCTGACACTCCATGGTGTTTTAGCATTCTTCTCCAGCACCGTAATTTAAATGCATTGCTTCTTCCATGATCTTCCTTATTCACCGTCCAACTTTCACATGCATATGAGCAATTGAAAATATATATGGCTTGAGTCAGGCAGAATTTAGCGCTCAAACTGACATCTTTGTTCTTTAACACTTTAAAGAGGTCTTTTAGAGAAGATTTGCCTAATGCAATATGGCATTTGATTTTCGTGACAGCTGCTTTCCTGAGTACTGAAATCTTAGACATAAAGTTTTCAGTGGCAAACTATTCAGAAGTGGTTGGCCTCTCTTCTTCCTAGTCTGTCCTAGTCTGGAAGCTCTGTTGAGGTCTGCTGGTACTTCAAATACCAGTGGCATAGTTCCTAGCATCACAGCAACACACAAGCCATCACAGTACAACAAACTGACAGATGAATGTTGGAGATATATATATATATATATTCCTGGTGTGGTACTGTAGGATCAGCGCACTGGACTTTGAATTACAAGGTCAGCAGTTTAAAACCCACCAGTATCTCCTCAGAAACTTTATACACTGTCTCTATGAGTCAGACACGACTCAATGTCATTTAACAATGACAAATACACACACACACACACACACACACACATATATATAAGGAGCTCTGGTAGCATATTGGTTTCAAGTTGAGCTGCTTACCTCAAAGTCAGCAGCTCGAAACTACCAGTCATTCCGAAGTTGAGGCTTTCTGCTCCCATAAAAATTTATAGCCTCAGAAACCTTATGCAGGGTCGCTATGAGTTGGAACCGACTCCATGGCACATAACCAATAAGGGTCTGCTTCTCTGGTCACATGACAGTTTACATTAGTATTCTGTTACCTAGGCAGGAAAATTTTGCTTTGAGTTCTTTAAATGGTGTCAGATTTTTATATGAGTGTGGCACTTTGGGTTAATGCACTAGACTACTATGTAAGCTTGAACCTCAAGGTCGGCGGTTCAAACTCACCAGCTGCTCCTTGGAAACCCTATACAAGGGTCGCTATGAGTCAGAACCAAGTCAACAGCACTCAGTAACAAGAACAGCATACTATATCTTCAGAAAATTTTACTTTATTTAGTTTTGTTTAAAATTTCAGATAAACCTGTATTGATTTAAAGATACCTCAATCACTATTTTAAAATATGATTCAATTTAGGTTTTTTTTGTTTTTGTTTTTCCACTTTAAACTTGTCTACAACTGATATTAAGGAGCTGTGGTAGCGCAGTGGTTACGAATCGGGCTGTGAACCACAAGGTCAGCAGTTCAAAACTACCAACTGTTTCACTGTTCCTCTGGAGAAAGATGAGGCATTCTGCTCCCATAAAGATTTATGGCTTCTGAAACCCTGTGCAGAGTCGCTATGAGTCAGAACCGACTCCACAGCACTTAACCATCACCACCACAACTAATACTGTTGAACTTCTTTTGTGGCTATCTTATGTCTAAAATGTCTAAAATGAAGGTGCTTCCATTGGCTTCTCAAAGGTTTCAATTTCTGTCCTTACCCTTTACCTTTTCCTGGCTATCCTTGGAAATACATAAACATCAGAACTGGCTCATCTGTATTCTTGTTTTCAAACATCAAATAAAGGCATCCATACACTAACTTTAGGAGCAATTAAGTGCTTCCAAGTCAATACTTCCTTAATTGATTTCTCTTTTACAACCAAGACACATTCTGTAGCATTAGGCAGCCTTCTGCGATAGTTTGCCATTTTCTTATGTGCTGCCCTTGTAGATTTTTTAAAATAAAAATTGAGAGAGAGCTATAAAGAAATGTAAAGGGTTTGAAATGAGGAGCTTTGTTACTTTCATGGTGCAAAGACAAAAACTGTTAAGGCAAAGGAATCTTGTCAGAGACTGGTGCCCTTAGGGCACACCACAGTGAGAGAATTTAATCACCTAGCAACACAGGGTGTGGTGCTGTAGGATAAGCACTAGACTGCTAATTGAAAGGTCAGCAGGTCAAAACCACCAGCCATTCAATACAGGTTGCTAAGAGTCAAAACTAACTCTTGTTTTTAAGTGCCGTCAAGTCAGTTCCGACCCATAGC
>NW_006408562.1:4388059-4392483 GCF_000296735.1 Chrysochloris asiatica | reverse complement strand
TTGTGTAAGTTTCAAAATGTTTGGTAGTCTCTGTATGCCCTGTATTATAGCTATAAGGCGAGGGGTAAAGGTCTTGTTTCAGTCTTTTTCATATCGCTTTCCGTTTCTGCCATCACCATCTGTTGAAGAGACCATCTCCTCCATATGCAATATACTTAGGTACTTTGTCGAAAATCAGTTGGCTGTATACAGATTGGTCAATTTCTGGATTCTCAATTCTGTTCCATTGAGCAATGAATGTATCTTTCATTGTACCAGTACCAGGCTGTTTTGATCACTGTAGTCATGTAATAAATTTTGAAATCAGGAAGTGAGAGGTTTCCCATTCTGTTCTTCTTCTTAAGCAGTGCTTTGCTTATCCTTGATCTCTTTCCTTTCCATATAAAGTTTGTAATTGTTTTTTCCATCTCTTTGAAGAATGTCATTGGAATCTGGATAGGGATTGCATTATATGTGTAAATTGCTTTGGGCAGTGTTGACATTTTCACAATATTAAGTCTTCCCATCCAAGAGCATGGTATATTCCTCCATTTTTGTAAGTCTCTTTTGGTTTCTTGTAGTAGTGTTCTATAGTTTTCTTTGTATAGGTCCTTTGCTTCTCTGGTTACATTTATTCCTAGATACTTCATCCTTTGTGTGGTTATTGTAAATGGCATTGCTTTCCTAATGTCCTTTTCAGTTCTGTTGTTACTGGTATAGAGGAATCCAGATGATTTGGGGATGTTGACCTTATACCCTGCCACTTTGCTGAATCCTCCAATGAGGCCTAGTAGCTTTTTTACAGAGTCTTTGGGGGTTTCTACATATATGATCATATCATCTGCAAATAGAGAGTTTTACTTCCTCTTTGCCAATTCGTATGCCCTTAATTTCCCTATCTTGTCTTATAGCTCTGCCTAAGACTTCCAGCACAATATTGAATAGGAGTGGTGACAAAGGACACCCTTGTCTGGTTCCTGTTCATAGAGGGAAGGCTTCTAGTTTCTCTCCATTGAGAGTAATGTAGGCTGTTGGTTTTGTAAATATGCTCTTGATTATGTTGAGGAATTTCCCTCAAATTCCTACTTTGTTGAGTGTTTTTATCAAGAATGGATATTGGATTTTGTCAAATGCCTTTTCTGCATCAATCGTTATGATCATATTTTTTTCCTCTTTTTTCTTGTTTATATTGTGGATTACATTGTTTTTTCTAATATTGTTATTCCTCTTCATGTTATCCAGCATGAATCTTAGATTCTCTTTAGCTTTTTTAATCCTTTTTTTCTGCTTGCTCTTCTATCTTAGCAGTATTGAGAGATTTGTCTTCCAGCTCTCTAGTTCTGGCTTCCATCTCTTACATTCTGCTCCTTTGCCCTTTCAGTGTATTGTCCATTTCTGATATTTTATTATTAATAATCTGGACTCCTTTTTTTGCAGGTTTTGGATTGTTTCCAATGTTGTATCTGTCATGTTTGATTGTTCCTATAGCACTTTTCTGACTTCTTCCTTATTTTCCTCCACCCCTTTTTGGAGCATTTGAATTTTTTTCCATATTATTCTTTTGAATTTCTTCTCAGACAGGTACAGAGCCTGCTTTTCTACTGGAAAGTCTGTGTCTGCTTCCAGCTTATTTGTCTCAGTGACTTTTTTCTGTTTTTGGACATGTGTTGAGATCTTTAATTGTGTTTTCTTGGACATTTTCAGCAGTTATATGAGTTTTTATACTTAAATAGATGTATGTTGCTTTGTTGTTAAGCTTGCTGAGCATCTCCTGGTGGATATGATCTGGAGCTAGGCTTCCCATTTCACATGCAATGCCTGACAGCTGGTTTTTTCTCTTATCCAGGTGGTGTGGTATTACAGGATATGCTTGTAGCTTGGCTATATGGGCTCAGTTTCTGTTTCTTCTTGGGTAAGGTAGAGGGAGAAAGCGGCAATTCCTGGGAGAAGAGTGAGGTCAAAAGGACCAAAGACCAAAACAATATAAAAGCAGAGACGTAAACCACCAATCAAAAACAAAATAAAATTGTGATTGACACTGTCTACTGGCCTTTGCTGTGCCAACAAGGATTAAGGGTCCTGTCTAGGTAAACTTTGGCACTGGTTCCCAGGGTCAGAAAGTCATAAGAAGCAGCCTGTGTGTTTCCTTTGTGTGCTGTTGGAAAACTGTGGGTGCAATGCTGGACCCTGTTTGAGGGTGTGCTCCCACCCACCTGAATGCATCTGGGCTTTGCAGTGAGGGCGCAGATCGGGGTGAAAAAGAGAAATATGTGTAAAATGAAAAGTGAAAGATGAAAAATTTGTCACAGCCTCTCCCTCCAGACGTGCAGCACTGTGGCTTCTAGTGCTGGGTCACTGCCTCCACTTGGCTGTGACCCTGCCCTCTGGCCTGAGGACTTCTGGCTGCCACACCGCTGTAGCTGAATCAATTCAGAAATTTCCATATTTTGCTCTCACAGGCAGATTTTTTTCTCAGTGGGCGTAGGAAATTAGCGCTCAGAACCTTAAACAAGATCCAAAGCCTTGCAGTTTTTCTGTGGAATGCTGTTTCTCTACTTTTTCGGGGTTTGGCAGAGGAGTTTTCACCCCTCTGTCTCTACTTTCCCCACCCTCAAACTGAACCCAAATCATTTTAGATTCACAACAACTTTATGAGCATGCTGGTTCACATAAACAGTCAAGTATTTTAAGGGAGGTCTAAAAACCTGGCAGATGAATTCAGAATGTGAAGTCAGCTCAAAAGATTACAATGACTATTTTGGGGGTTTACAAAGGGATAAACTTGATCAATTTTCTTTAAGACACAATATGACCATAAGGGCTTACTATAAAACAGTTTTTAAGAAAATTAAAAATTGCATTGGTCAGAAAAAGGTTATGCTCCATCAAAGTTTTTTTTTTACTTCATTGTGATAAAATACTTGCTCATTCTTCAAGTGTAGTGTGGGCTGTCCTGTGAGAAGTTGGTTGAGAAGCCTTCCTCTAGTACAGCCTGCATCCTAGATCTTACCTCCTCAGATTTCAGTTTCTTTTTGTTCCTTAAACTCATATAAAATGGAAAAGGAACATAATTTGAAATTCTCAAGGATGCCTCCACCACTCGTCTGTCTGTTGTTGTACTGTTGTGGTGTACGTGTTGCTGTGATTCTTGAAGCTATGCAATGGGTATTTGAAACATCAACAGAATCAATCAAAGTGGACAGGTTCCAGCTGTACTTCCAGGCAAAGACAGACTAAGATGATTGAGAAACAGTTTCTGAATATTTAGTTACTGAAAATCTTAGGAATAGCAGTGGACCACTGTCACCACTAGAATATTAAATATTAAAATATGAGTGCCATAATATTGTCAAATATAGTGCTGGAATATGAGCCCCTCAGGTTGGAAGGCAGTCAAAATGCGACTAGGGAAGAGCTGCCTCCTCAAAGTAGAGTTGACTACGATGACAAAAATGGAGTAATGCACTTGGGACCTTCATTTGATGATGGAGCACAACTCAAAATGGGCAGAAACAGGTATAAACATTCATTAATAATCAGAGCATGGGATCTGCAAAATTTGAATTTAGGAAAATTGGATATTGTCAAAAGTGAACTGTAATGCATAAACATCAATATCCTAGACGTAGCTGAGCTGGAATGGACTGGAATTCACCATATTGAAACTGCCAATCACATGGTTTACTAAACCAGAAATGACAGATGGAAGAGTAATGGCATCGCATTCATTATCCCAAAGAGCCTATCAAGATTTGTCTTGAAAACAATGCTGTCTGCAATGGGATAATATCACAAGGAAGGCAGTTAATACCATTAACATTCAAATTTATGCAACAAACACCAAAACTAATGATGATGACATTGAATAATTCTACCACTTTCATTAGTCTGAAACTGATCAAGCATACAATTAAGATGTATTGATAATTACTGGTGATTTGAATCCAAATGTTAGAAATAAAGAGGAAGGGTCAGTATTTGGAAAATATGGCTTCAGTGATAGAAACAATGCTGGCGATCACATGATAGATAGACTTCTGCAAGACCAATGACTTCTTCATTGCAAATACAGTTTTTAAACAAATGTTTAATCAAACATTAAAGACATACACATGCACATGACCAGGTGGAATATACAGAAATCAAATTGACTACAACTGTAGAAAGAGATAGTGGTAAAGCTCCATATCATTAGCCAAAACAACTCCAGAACAGATGAACAGACACAAGCTCAGGCTGAAGCTGAAGAAGATTATCACAAGTCCACAAGAGCCAAAATATGACCTTGAACATGAACCACTTGAATTTATAGATCAACTGAATGACAAATATGATGCATTAGAAACTAAAGACCAAAGACCAGAAGAGTTGTGGGATGACATCAAGAACATCATACAGGAACCAACCAAAAGATCATTAAGAATACAATAAAGAAATAAAAGACA
>NW_006408562.1:4386402-4387959 GCF_000296735.1 Chrysochloris asiatica | reverse complement strand
TCTCAATAGAGAGAAACTGAAAGCCTTCCCTCTGCAATCAGGAACCAGACAAGGATGCCCTTTGTCCCCACTCTTATTCAATATTGTGATGGAAGTTTTAGCAAGAGCTGTATGGAAAGACAGGAAATTAAAGGCATCCAAATTGGCAAGGAGGAAATAAAACTCTATATTTGCAGATGATATGATCCTATACATAGAAAACCCCTAAGACTCAGTAAAAAAGCTCCTAGACCCCATTGGAAGATTTAGCAAAGTGGCAAGATATAAGATCAACATACAAAAATCAGTTGGATTTCTCTTTACCAAAGACAACAGTGCTGAAAAGGACATTAGGAAAGCAATATCACTTACAATTGTCTCCCAAAGGATGAAATATCTAGGAATAAATATACCCACAGAAACAAAGGATCTATGCAAAGAAAACTATAAACCACTACTACATGAAACCTAAAGAGACCTACAAAAATGGAAGATTGTACCATGCTCCTCTATAGGAAGACAGCATTGTTAAAATGTCAACACTGCTCAAAGCAAATTATACATATAATGCAATCCCAATCCAGATTCCAATGACATTCCTCAAAGGGATGGAAAAAACAATTACAAAGTTTATATGGAAAGGAAAGAGACCCAGGATAAGCAAAGTACTGCTTAACAAGAAGAATAAGGATGGCAACCTCTCACTCTTCGACTTTAAATTATTACATGGCTACAGTGGTGAAAACAGCCTGGTACTGGTACAACGAAAGCTACATTGACCAATGGAACAGAAGTGAGAATCTAGAAATTAACTCACCCACATACAGCCAACAGATTTTTGATGAAGTACCTAAATATATGGCATGGGGAAGGGATAGTCTCTTCAACAGATGGTGCTGGCAGAAATAGAAAGTGATATTCAAAAGTTTGAAACAAGACCTTTACTTCACACCTTATACAAAAACCAACTCAGCATGGATTAAACACCTAAATGTGAGTCCCAAAATTATGAAGGCCATCAATGAAAAAATAGGGACAAATTTGAGGGCACTAATTCAGTGAATACAGAGACTACCAAATATTTTAAAAACTACATAAAGAAAAGTAGACAAAAATAGATAATTGGGACATACTAAAAATTAAAAATATACATGCATCAAAAGACTTTACCAGAAAAGTAAAAAAGGAACCCACAGAATGGCAAGAAATATTTTGCAATGACATATCAGACAAGGGACTCATTTCTAAAATGTATAGAAAACTACTACCCCTCTACAAGAAAACACAAATAACCCAATTAAAAAATGGGCACAGGATATGAAGAGACACTTCATCAAGGAGATCCGGGCAGATAACAAACATATGAAGAAATGTTCATGATCACTAGCCATTGTTGTTGCTGTTGTTAAGTGCCGTCGAGTTGGTTCTGACCCATAGCAACCTTGTATAGGGTTTTCAATAGCAAATGGTGAGCTTGAACCACTGACCTTGTAGTTCAAATGGATTTGAAGTCTGGCACATTAACCCATAGTGCCACACCAGCCATTAGAGAGATGCAAATCAAAACAACAATGAGGT
>NW_006408562.1:4376981-4380382 GCF_000296735.1 Chrysochloris asiatica | reverse complement strand
TGAGGCTTTCTGCTCCCATAAAGATTTACACCCCAGAATCCCTATACAGGGTCTCCATGTGTTGGAATCGACTCTATGTCATATCACCAAGACCACCACCATACTGCATTTAACAACAAGAAGTACAGGAAAAGTTTTGGAGTGGTGCAAACAGTTCCTGATAACTGAACAGTTGAAGGTTCAAGTTCATCCAGAGGTGTGTTGAAAGAAAACTTGGTGATCTACTCCTGGAAAATCAGCCACTGAAAGTCCCATGATGAACATTTCTACTCTGACACACATGGACCCATGATGAACTAAATGAACTCCAGGGTAACTGCTAATGGATACAGCACAAGGCTTAGAGGTAGGATGGACGATGTTAGGCACATTGTAAGGATGTGAATAAATATAATATTCAGATAAAGATTTAGCTTATCCATATATTTCATTATGGTCTTTCATAAGAAATTTTTGCAAAAGATGGACAGCTTTAATTTATATAAGTTTTAGAATTATCAACCATTTTAGATAAAAGATTAGCATTTGGCCAAGGACAAAATTCAGAATGGTTAGGAAAGAAGAAAGAATGGAAACTGGAAATTCAGGTAGGGAATGCAATAAATGTTACATTCTGACGACTGTAATCAATGACAGGAAACAAGACATGTATGAACTGTTAATGAAAAACTGATTTGCTCTCTAAACCTTTACGTAATTCATGCACAAAAAATAAGAGTGAATAGTAAATGGAAAAAGAAGAAAAGAAATGTCAAGTTCATGCATAGAATGCTGTGTTGGATCCTGGAGAGATAAGAAAGCACATTAATGGAAAACTAGTAAAAATTTGAATAAAGATTATCTTTTAGTTAAAGAATTGTAACAATGTAAATTTCCTGGGTTTGATTATCTCAGGTGTTAACATTAAGGGGTAACTGATGAAAAGTATAAAGGGCAATGTGGTTGTTGTAAGTGCGGTGGAGTCAGTTCCAACCCACAGCGATCCTGTATAGGGTTTCCAAGGAGCAGCTGGTGAGCTTGAACCCCCAACCTTGTAGTTCAAACCGAGATTGCAGTCCAGCACATTCATCCACAGTGCCACACTGGGACTCCATAAAGGTTAATAGTGTACTATTATTGAAACTTTTAAATAAGTTGAATTATTAAAAAAAAAAAAAAAAGCCAGTCTGGAAGAACTGAGAAAATAAGAAAGGAAAATAGGTCGGTTTCATCAAATCCGATACCTCTAGAGAGGAAATAAGCAGGGTTGGCCAAAGGAGATAGAGATAGTTAATACTACTTCAAATGTTTACTTTGAAGATTAAGTAAAATGAGTTTCATTACTATAACTCAGTGTCTGTTATAAAATGAGCATCCAATTCTCATTAGCTATTATGTTATGAATGTGTTCATCTTTATTATCTGCACCATTATTTTTAATTGTAGTTGGAGTCCTGGTGTGGCGCCATAGAATAAGCACTTGACCTCAAGGTTGGTTTGAACTGCAATGTTGGTGGTTAAAACTCACAAGCTGCTCCTCGGAAGCCCTATAAAGGGTTGCTATGAGTTGGAACTGACTCAACGGCATTTTAACAAGACCTCTGCTCTTTATCACTCCTCATTTCAGGAAAGCAATGCATTCTAGATTAGCAAAACCTTTACATCTAGTAACCCATGGGAAATAATGAGCAACAGCGGAGTTGTGAGAATTCTCCTTGTGTTACAATATAGATTCCCGTGACTGTCAAATAAAATGTAGTAAATATGCAGACCAGGGCATGACAAGAGAGCTTTAGATGAATTTGCTGACAAAAGGAAAATGGAATTCATTATCAAAAAAGGAGTTTCAACAGTTTATCATATTGCTGAAGATAAAAGCCAGAAGGGAACAAATCAGAGGTGTTGGAGAAAAATCAAATACACAAACCCAAAAAACAGCACATGCAAATGGATTCAGTAGGTGTCATTGAAGTTCATTGCCACTTACAGCTCTGGATTGAACAGTATCCAACAAAAGTGCTCAGAGTTTCAAAAAGTTCATGAAAAACTTCAAGTACCCTTTAATCCCTTTTTCCGAAGAACTCCTTGGAGCTTTCTAATCTTTCTACCATGGATGGTTAGTATCAGACTAACATCCTAGCTAACACAGTATGGTATACTGAAGGGAGCATTAAGAGACTCTGAAAAATCTTGTGATAGTCAGTGGTCAGAGAACGGCAGTAAGGAGATATAAGATATTCCCTTCTGGAAATTAATGCACAAACCAGGGTGTGGTATGTGACCAGGCCAACAGTGCATAAGCACTGGGGATGGATACAGAGATCTCTTTCTTTCTCATGTCCTTTATCCTAAATTGAGCAGTGATACCCTGAGTGCAACAACTAGAACTGTATTGTTCACTTCTGTGGCCACTATCAGTATATGATTGATTAGTGAGCACTTGAAGTACAGATTTAAGATTAGTTGAAACTTAAAATAGGTGTCTCTGGGAGGTGGATACGGTCACATACTTGACTACTAATGAAAGTTCGAGGGTCAAGTCCACTCAACTGCCTCAGAAGGTCTGAAAAATCTAGCCATTGAAAATGCAATAAAGCACAATTCTACTTTGACACCCATGACATCACAATGATTAAATAGTAACTGCATAACTGTAACTGTAAAATGCATGTATATTAAAAACTTCGAACGTACAAAAATATAAAATATTCTATCACAAGCCTTATAATATTTACCTGCTAAAATTATATTTTAATAATATTTAATAATAAATGATATTACTTGAATATACTGTGTTGAAATGTATTTTTGAATTGTTGTTGTTGTTAGGTGTCATTGAGTTGGTTCTGACTTATAGCGACAATATGGCACAAGAGAATGAAACACTGCCGGGTCCTGGGTCAACCTCACAATCATTTGCTATACCTGAGCCCATTGCTTATATCATTGTGCCAATCCATCTCATTTGGGGCCTTCATCTTTTCCTCTGACCCTCAACTTTATCAAACATGATATCCTTCTCCAGTGACAGGTCCCTCCTGATAATATGCCCCAAGTATAAGACACGAAGTCTGGCCATCCTGGCTTCCAAGGAGCATTTTGTCTGTACTTCATGCAACACAGATCTGTTTGTTCTTTTGGCAGTCAAATGTTCTTCTCCAACACCATAATTCAAATACATCAGTTCTTCTATATTCACTATCCAGCTTTCACATGCATATGAGGTTATTGGAAATACCATGGCTTGCATCAGGTTCACCTTAGTCCTTAAATTGACATCTTTGCTCTTTAACACTTTAAAGAGGTCTTGTGCAGCAGATCATCCTTTGATTTCTTGATAGCTCCTTCCATTAATATTGATGGTTGATCTGAGCAAAATTAAGTCATTGATAACTTCAATCTTTTCTCCATTTCTATGGATG
>NW_006408562.1:4374932-4376318 GCF_000296735.1 Chrysochloris asiatica | reverse complement strand
TGATCAAACAACTGACTCATCATGAGCACAATTAAGTGTTCCAGAATACTCATACTTTGCAATGTTGTCCATAGCTTTTCATGACCCACATAATCGAGAGCCTTTGCATAGTCAATAAAGCACGGGTAAACACTTTTCTTGTATTCTATGCTTTCAGCAAGATTATTCATCAGACATCAGTAATGATATCCCTCATTCCATGCCCTTTTCTGAATCCTCTGGAAAGGCTTAAACTTCTGGAAGCTCTCTGCTTGAAGCCATTTCTGTATTACTTTTAGTAAAACTTTACTCGCATAGGATATCAAAGATATTGTCAGATGATTTCCACATTCCTGTGGGTCACCTTTCTTTGGAATGGGCACAAATACATATCTCTTCCAATCAGTTGGCCAGATACTTGTCTTTAAAATTCCTTGGCATAGATGATTGAATACCTCCAGTGCCACCTCACTTTCTTGAAAGATGTCAATTTTTATTCCATTAATTCCTGCTGCCTTGTTCTTCGCTAATTCCTTCAATGCACCTTGGACTTCTTCCTCCAGTATCATTAGCTCTTGATCATATGCTACCTCTTGAAATGGCTGGACATCAACCATTTCTTTTTGGTACAGTGACTCTGTGTAGTCCCTCTGTCTTCTTTTTATGCTTTCTGCATCATTCAATAATTTGCCCAGAGAATCCTTCAATAACGAAAGTCAAGGCTTGATTTTTTTCTTCAGTTCCCCCTGCTTTAGAACTACTTAGTGTTTCCTTCCCTTTTGGTTTTCTGGCTCCAGAGCTTTGCACATTTCCTTGTAATATTTGACTTTGTCTTCTTGAGCTGACCTTTGAAATTGATGTTTTCTGTTCAGCTCTTATACCTCCTTATTTCTTCCATTTGCTTTAGCATCTCTATGCTGGAGAACAAGTTTCAGTGTCTCTTCTGATCCATTTTTATCTTTTCCTTCTTTCTTGTCTTCTTAATGACTTTTTGCTTTCTTCAAGTACTATGTTTTTGATGTCATCCCACAACTCTTCTGGTCTTCAGTCTTTAGTGTTTAATGCATCAAATCTGTTCTTCAGATGATCTTTAAATTCAGGTGGGATATATTCAATATCTTTAAATTCAGGTAGGATGTTTTTTGCTCGCATGGGATTTTTTTCATTTTCTTCAGCTTCAGTTTGAATTTGCATATGAGCAATTGATGGTCTGTTTCACAGTGTGCCAACCTCACTACTGCTGCCACACTTGAGTACATCGATGCTGCCACCTGGCCAATCCATCTCGTTAGGGGTCTTCCTCTTTTTCAGGTTGAAGAAGTTGGTAGAATTCTTCTATTTCATCTTCACTGGCTTTAGTGGTTGGTGCATAAATTTGAATAATAGTGGTATTAACTGGGCTTCCCT
>NW_006408562.1:4359830-4366134 GCF_000296735.1 Chrysochloris asiatica | reverse complement strand
ACATCAAGAACATCATACAGGAACCAACCAAAAGATCATTAAGAATACAATAAAGAAATAAAAGACAAAAATGAATGTCAGAAGAGACTCTGAAATTTGCCCTCCAGTGTAGAGATGCTAAAGCAAATGGAAGAAATGGTGAGGTAAAATAGATGAATAGAAAATTTCAAAAGGCAGCTTGAGAAGACAAAGTCAAATATTATAAGAAAATGTATAATGATCTGGAGTTAGAAAACCAATAGGGAAGTACATGCTCAGCATTTCTCAAGCTGAGGGAACTGAAGAAAAAAATTCAAGTCTTGACATGCAATATTGAAGGATTCTATGAACAAAATATTGAATGATGCAGAATCAAATGAAGATGGAAGGGATACACAGTCACTATACCAAAAAGATATGGTCGATATTCAACCACTTCAAGAGGTAGCATATGATCAATAGCCAATGATACTGAAGGAAGAAGTCCAAGGTGCATTGAAGGTATTGGCAAAGAACAAGGCACCGGGAATAGATGGAATACAAATTGAAATCTTTCAAAAAACTGATGCAGAACGGGAGGCACTCTCTCATCTATGCCAAGAAATTTGGAAGACAACTACCTGGTCAACTGCCTGGAAGAGATCCATATTTGTGCCCATTCTAAAGAGAGGTGACCCAATGGAATGTGGAAATCATTGGACATTATCTTTAATATCACATGCAAGTAAAGTTTTTCTAAAGAAAATACAAAAACTGTGGCAAACATACATTGACAGAGAACTTCCAGAGGCTCATGCAGGATTCAGAAGAGTACGTGGAACGAGGGATATCATTGTTGTTGTGACATAGATCTTGGCTGAAAGCAGTGAATACCAGAAAAATGTTTGCTTGTGCTTTATTGACTAAACAAAGGCTTTCAATTGTGTGGATTTTGACAAACTATGGACAACATTACAGAGAACAAGTATTCCAGAACACTTACTTATGCTCATGAGGAACCTGTACATAGACAAAAAAGCTATTGTCCAAACTAAACAAGGAAACACCAAATGGTTTAAAATTAGGAAACTTGTGTGCCAGGGTTATATTCTTTCACCATACTTATTCAGACTATATGCTGAGCAAATAATCTGAGAAAATAGATTATATGAAGAAAAACATGACATCAGGGTTGGAGGAAGACTCATTAACAACCTGCGATATGCAGATGATACCACCTTATTTGCTAAAAATGAAGAAAACTAAAAATACTTATTGATAAAGATCAAAGACCACAGTCTTTGATATGGGTTATGCCTCAATGTAAAGAAAACAAAAATCTTCACCACTGGACTAATAAACATCATCCGTATAAATGGAGAAAAGATTGAAATTGTCTAAGACTTCGTTTTGTTCAGATCA
This sequence comes from Chrysochloris asiatica, assembly GCF_000296735.1. NCBI lineage: Eukaryota > Metazoa > Chordata > Mammalia > Afrosoricida > Chrysochloridae > Chrysochloris > Chrysochloris asiatica. The sequence goes on along the minus strand of NW_006408562.1, from coordinate 4,364,754 downwards.
ACCATCAACAGTTTGGAAGTAGAGTCAATAAATAAAACAATGTAATGCATTAGGTAAATATGCTGCACAAGAAGACCTCTTTAAAGTCTTTAAGAGCAAAGAAGTCAGTTTGGGGACTCAAGTGTGCCTGACCCAAGCCATGGTATTTTCAATAACCTCATATGTATGTGGATGTCCTGGTGTGGCACTATAGGTTAATGTGCCAGACAGCAAAGCCATTTGAACTGCAAGGTCAACAATTCAAGCTCACCAGCAGCTCCACAGAAACCCTATACAGGGTAGCTATGGGTCGGAATCGACTCGACGGCACTTAACAGTATGTGAAAGTTGGGCAGTGAATAAGGAAAACCACTGAACAATTTATGCATTTGAGATATGGTGTTGAAAGATAATATTAAAAATGGACTGCCAAAAGAACAAACCAATCTGTTCTGGAATAAAAACAGCCAGCATTCTCATTAGAAAGCCAGATGGCCAGACTTCGCCTCTCATACTTCAAATATATTATATGGAGTGACCAGTCCCTAGAGAAGGATATCATGCATGGTAAAGTGGAGGGTCTGTAAAAGAGAGGAAGATCCAAGATGAGATGTATTGGCACAGTAGCAGCAGCAACCAAGTCAAAAGTAGCAATGATTGTGAGGTTTGTGCAGAACTGGGCAGTATTTCCTTCTCCTGTGCATAGAATTACTAAGAGCTAATACTGACTGTTGTTGTTGTTATGTGCCGTGGAGTCAGTTCTAACTCATAGCGACCCTGCGCAGGGTTTCTGAGGCTGTAAATCTTTACGGGAGCAGAAAGCCTCATCTTTCTCCTATGGAACAGCTGGTAGTTTCGAACTGCTGACCCTGAGGTTAGCAGCCTGATTTATAACCACTGTGCTACCAGAGCTCCTTTGGTACTGACTAGGTGGCACCTAACAAGAACAACAACAAGGATGACTATTATAAATTGAAAGAGTAGGATTCTTTGAGAAAAAGTTAGGGAAGGAAGTAGCACCCTCAGAAATGTATAAAATCAGAAGGAGAATATATTGAGAAAAAAATAGCTTCACATTTTGATATTTTTGTCTAAGAAAAGCTTCTATGATTTTGTAGCAATAATTTTTACTTACCCTCATACAAAAAATATGCTGAGCAAATGTTCTCACTAAATAATGGTTACTAAAAGACTAATAGATAAAAACAGGTACTTCTAACATAAACATACTCTGCATTATATGAAGACTACTGACATTTCAATCCTTATTTGAATATTTCAAGATTTTTTTTTCTGAAACTGCATTAATAACTAAGCTTCTAATACAGTATTTTTGTTAATATAACATGCTTTAAATGTCTTAATTATTGTATTAAATCCTGTTCTTTTGTGAACAATGTTTTATGAACTACTTAAATGCATTGTCAGTTATAGTAAATAGTGAATGTGACTGTTGTTGCTAAGTACCATGGAACCGGTTCTGACTCATAGTGACCTTGCACAAGGTTTTCGAGGCTGCAAATCTTTACGGGAGCAAAAAGCCTCATCTTTCTCTGGTGGGTACAGCTGGTAGTTTCGAACTGCGGACCTTGAGGTTAGCAGCCCGATTTGTAACCACTACGCTACCAGAACCCCTTTAGTAATGAATATGCCTACATATTTTTAATGATTATATTTCAGTATTTAAATTTCTTTTCATGTGGATTTAAAGCTTTCCTTTTGAAAATGACATTTCAAATTACCACACCAGTAAAATAATAGTTGATAAAAAAGTTATAGATTCCTTCATTTAAATTTATATTTTAATAGCTTCTTATAAACATTTGCAATCTTTAAGATAGGAAGAAAATTTCAGGATCATCTAATATCATTTTTTCCCCTCTGTCACAGCTGATAATCTCAGTAAAATGTAGTTTACAGATTTTGGCAAAACTTGAGCATGGTAAAAAGGTAAACTGGATCTACTCCAATGCTCCACCTCCCACAGTACAAAATGCAAACATTTTATACTTTAAACCATAAAGTAAAATAAAAATATATAATAAGAATCCCAACCATATAATATCTATGTACATTATTATATGTATGTAGATTCCAACTCAGAGCAACCCAGTATAGACATTGCTAAAGGTGACTAGTAGGTTTGAGCTAGCGACATTGTGGGTACCAATCAAAGACTTATCCTACAGCACCATACCAGGCCACATATACATGTTTGTGTCTGTATTTGCTGTTGTTGTTAAGTGCCACTGAGTCAATTCCAACCCATAGAGGTCTTTCCTGTAGCGTAGTGGTTACAAATCGGGCTGCTAAACTCACGGTCAGCAGTTCAAAACTACCAGCTGTTCTGCCAGATACAAATGAGGCTTTTTGCACCCGAAAGATTTGCAGCCTCGGAAATCCTATGCAGAACCGACTCCTCCGTACTTAACAACAATACAAAGACATATATATGGAGTCCTGGTGTGGTGCTGTGGGCTAATGTGTCAGACTGCAAAGTTTTTTGAACTGCAAGATTGTTGGTTCAAGCTCACCAGCAGGTCCTTGGAAACCCTATCCAGGGTCGCTATGAGTCAGAATCGACTTGATGGCACTTAACAACAACTACGTATATATAAATATACACATAGTCCATGACTGCTGGGGTTTCATGCCAAATACTCAGTTGTAAGTTAGTTGAATAACCCCCTTTCCTGTTAGTTTTAATTGTCAGTACCTTTATAATTCAATCTTTGTCTTTGTGGGTATAAACATTAAACACAAACTTACATATATATTTTAATATATACATTGTTGTTGTTGTTGTTATGTGCCGTGGAGTTGGTTCCAACTCATAGCGACCCTGTACAAGGTTTCCGAGGCTGTAAATCTTTACGGGAGCAGAAAGCTGTAAATCTTTACGGTTCGCAGCCCGATTCATAACCACTACCAGAGCATACATCTGTAAAACATACACAAATAATAAAAAAAAAAATATTTACCAATGCTGATATTTTTTATGGACTTCAGAAAATTCACTTGTGGAAGGTTCTGGATCAGGTGGGATTTCTGTTGGAATTGGGATGATTTTTCTAGCTACAATATTAGGAGCGTTCTTTGTATGTTTGTTTTCTTTTCTAATTAATATAATTCACAGTAACATATTACTGCATATCAAATTTGCTAATCCAGTTTAGCAACAACATCAACATTTGGGTCTATGTTTCAAAGTAACTGAAGTCCCTAAATTAGTTTAGGAAAAACTCCAGCTAATTTTTCTCTATAAAAATTTCTGACAATTTCTTTTCTTTCACATCCTAATTTTTTCTTCTTCTGCATTTCTTCCCTCCAAAATGCCACAAGTCTTGATATCCTCTTCTTTTGTGAATCAATTTTATAATTCCAAAATGCATTAAGTCATGATCTGTTATTTCAATTAAGTTTTAAATTCAGCATTCTTTCAATATGGATGATTTTCCCAGCAAACATTTCCTACATATTATCCTGATCAAACACTTAGACCCTATTCACATAACTCAGCAGTTTTTTTGTTTTTTTGTTTTTGTCCCAACATTCATTTTCCCATAACTTCCTTCCAGGAAGATGTACTAGTATTTAGATAGGGTTGTTGCTGTTAAGTGCTTTTGAGAGGGTTTGAACTGACTCTAAGGCACATCCCCACAATAGGGACAACATTCCTGTGAACATAATTCTTTTTGACAGTGCATTTTCTTTGTTATGTTAATAAACCAGCATTAGTGTATTGTGTCTTAGAGAATCTTGTGAAATATTAAACTAGATTAAACAAACAAGAAATCACAAATGGAGGGTCACATGATTGCCAAAGAGCTTAGGAATAGAAGCTGAATAGGTCAAGGAATTTTAGAGTGACTGAGCAAGAGTTTCGCTAGAGTCAGCACTCATAATTCAAACTTCTAATCCCCTAAACTGTGCAAAAATAAATTTCTGTTCATAAAGACTACCCTCTTGTGATATTTTTGTTTCAGAAACACTAGATAATTATGCAATATATGTGTGTGTGTGTATACACATACATGCAAGATGACTTCCAAAAGTTCATCTAAAAAGGAAATGAAATTAAAGGTAATAGATAATTATTATTTAGATAAATATCTAAATATAATCTTCCAACAATCTTTATCCTATATTTTTCTTATGTAATTCTAAAGCTCTTTTTTATGTTTTGCGATTTAGAAAAGATGAAAACAATCCATTTTAAATGTCCTTGCTGAATACTGATCATTAACAATGCTTAAGGATAAAAGGAGAGGAACATTAGAGGCACATAGTGTACATACAGTGTGAATGAGAACATGTAACATTTTAGATGATATTTGTAACTCAGTATATCTGGCTTTAAGGGGCCGTGTAGTAGTAGAACAGACGGTAGGATGAACTATGTTATACATAGTTAATCAAATTCTGTAGATCGTTTTTAAGTGCTGTTGAATTGGTTCCTACTCGTATTGACCCTGTAAAAGGTTTTCAAGGAGCAGCTGGTAGATTTGAACTACTGACCTTGTTTAAAATGACCTTGTTGTCCAGTGCTTATCCTACAGCACCATATCAGGACTCCGATCTAATTATGTAACTCAAAGAGAGTCAATAAAATCTGAACGAGAGAGTTTGAAAATACAATGTAGAGATAGAATAAATGTTTCAGAGCAGGAACAATGAATAGAATTATTTAGGACAAGGAAAAAACTATAGATGGATGCAAAATGATAGAAAAAAAATGAGTCAATCAAACTCAGGGAATGATTGGATGGGGGAGTAAAAAAAATATGTGAATATGATTGGAAACTTGGCATGATAGCTGTTGTTACTGGATGAGTGCAGGAGGTACTCAACAAGATATGATCTAGAATGAAGTTGATGAGAGCAAAGTTCGGATAAGTAGATAAAGATAGGTAGGTAGGTAGATAGATGGATGGACAGACAGATA
>NW_006408562.1:4346192-4358880 GCF_000296735.1 Chrysochloris asiatica | reverse complement strand
AGATAGATAGATAGATAGATAGATAGATAGATAGATAGATAGATAGATAGATGGATAGATACGGTTTTGTGTCAACTTGACTAGGCTAGGATTCCCAGAGGTTTAGCAGTTGAGACGTGCTATTCCATGGTGATGAAATCTAATACAGGCGTAGTTAACTCTATGATGAGTGGCTATGAGCAGACAATCAATTAAAAGGCTACTTCCTTGGGAGTGTGGCCTACTCCCAAAATAATGGACACTCATGAAAGGCTTTCTGTCTTCTGCTGGGGACATGGGATTCTGAAATTGTAAGACATTTCCTTGATAATAAACATCTTTATATATATATATATGAAAAAACAACCCTGCGTCACTCATCAACCATACCACACACTAGATGGCCCATCTAGAGACTTTTATTCAGGGTGAGGAAGAGGAAGGTGACCTCTGCCTGAGAAAGAAGGCAGGGGCAGAAGAAGAGAGAAGAAGAGGTAGTCAACAGGAAGGGAGTAGTCTTATATAGGTTCAACAGGAAGGGAGTGGTCATTGCTGGGGTGATTTAGCTCTGGCCTATCAAAAGCCATGTTGCCCTTTAAACTATGCGCCTTGTAGCTTAGGACAGGGAAACAGAAACCTAAGATTACAAAATGGAGTTGAAGGGAGGGGAGAGGGAAGAACCTAGAAGGTACAGCCTAAAATGGTGGGCTTGATTGTGACTGACTGATTATTGTAACAATATATATATATACCCCCCCACACACACACACACTGTTTTTGCTTCTTTAGAAAATCTGACCTAAGACACTTGGTATCTAGAAAGTGAGGTTTTAGAGAAACAAAATCACAAGAATGAAATCTCTAAATTGGTACTCAAGTCTGATTAATTTTAAAGACACTAATATAGGGTGGTCTGACCTCCACTTCATAGGAATCTGCCTTTGGCTGATTTCAAGTTTGGTTGTCTTTTCCCCTTGTGGAGTCAGAGGAAGTCAGACATGACTCCCACTTGGTTTAGCAGCTGACCTTGCAATGGCTCCAGACTCATGAAAACATTAAATTTTGCCTTTTGTTACCTGTAATGCCTGAAAGGAATGTTGTTTTTATTAAGTACCGTGGAGTTGGTTCCGACTCATTGTGACCCTGAACAGGGTTTCCTAGGCTGTAAATCTTTACAGGAGCAGAACACCTCATCTTTTTCCTGCCGAACCACTGGTAGTTTCGAACTGCTGACCTTGCAGTTGGCAGCCCGACTCATAACCACTACACTTGTTGTTGTTATGTGCTGTGGAGTCAGTTCCGACTCATAGCGACCCTGCATAGGGTTTCTGAGGCTGTAAATCTTTACGGGAGCAGAAAGCCTCATCTTTCTCCTGTGGAACAGCTAGTAGTCTCCAACTGCTGACCTTGCGATTCACAACTTGTAACCACTACCAGACATAAAATACTCAAACGGGGAGAGCAACTGTTTCTGGAGTTGACTGGGGCTCATGTTAAGTTGGTTTAAACAAAATGGCTGGTTGGTGGTCAGGGCCTACTAGAATCCACCCTGGCAGAAGTCCAAGACTGAATGTATATGAGTGGGGTTAGTCCAAGGGAGAAGAAAAGATTAAACTTGAGCATTTAAAAAGGTTTATGTGTTTGACTATCTTATGGATATCAGTTTATCCTGCCTATTATTGTAAAATAGGCATGCATATATGATAGAAATGAATATTGAGACTTATGATTACAGAGAGCTGGTAAGTCCATCTTCAGCCTAAACTTGACTGGATTTGCTAAAAGGGAAGTTAGAATTTGCCCAGAGAAAATTAGTTTTTTTGTTTTAAACCTTTGTAGAGTGTGGGGCCTTGTGTGGAATTCTGAGCCCCATGAAGAACCTTCAGAGTTGGAACATCTGCATTTGAAAATACATGCATACTAATCCAGAACTACTAGGAAAAAAGGAGATTCATACTTGAAGGAAAGCAGAGAAAAAAAGCAAACTTATTTTAAAAATCTTGTGTTAAACAATATGTTTGCTTTGGAAGCATCAAAGCAAGGAAAGTCAGCCCTTCAGAGATGCCTCACTTCTAGTAATGAAAGTTAAAGGGAACCAACAAGTTGTATGCTCAGTGGTGACTACTTGGGTCTACATGTAAGTGGAATTGGGGAAAATGCAGCAATGACGACAGGGGCTGAGTTTGGACATGTTTCTTGGCACATTTGACATTGAGATAAGAGAGAGGAAAGAGGCTGACTGGTCTGCAGATTAGAGAGTTGTGTGAACCCCTATGCCTATGAGCACTGGCCTAGCCCCTGGGGATCTTGGGCTGAGAGTGGAGGAGCCAGATGGTTTGAAGTGCAGGGAGGTATGTATGAACTCCCAAACTTGAAGCTGCTACCCATTTGACCAAGCTTGGATGACTAGGGCTGAGTTGTGACCAGAACTTTGGAAGTCCATGGTACTTTCAATATTCTTCTCTAACACCATACTTCTTAATCTGTATGCTGAAGCAATAAAAAAAGAAGCTGGATTACATGAAGAATCACATATCATTAGAATACCAGGACAATTCATTAACAACCTGTGACATGCAGATGATACAATCTTGCTTGCTACAACTGAAGAGGATTTAAATCATTCCTGAAGAAGATCAAAGACCACAGCCTTCAGTATGGGTTGCACCTCAATGTAAACAAAACAAAATTCCTCACCACTGGACCAATAAATGAAATCATGATAAATGAAGAAAAAATTGAAGCTGTCAAAGATTTCAATTTTTTTTTTTTTAATCTTTTTTTGTGAATTGAGTGAAGGTTTACAGGGAAGATCATTAGTATTACATTCAACAAATCATTGCAATGCTTACAATCCCCTCAGTTTACCACCAGCTAACAATATTTACCTTTATTACCCTTCCCCTTATTTTTTTTTTCAAAGTTTTTACTATGAATCGAGTGATAGTTTACATGGGAGAACATCAGTTTTGCACTCATCCTATCTTATTTCGTTTAATTGCCATGATTACAACCCTCTCCATGCATCATCATTTAACAATATTTTCTTCTATTTCCTCTGTTTTTTTTTGGTTTTGTTTTTTTATGTACACAAAAACACTGAGAAATGTATAATCGTTTGAACAGCTAAAGCTCATATTCTGCAAATCTGCCTCCTGGCTGCTAGTACACAGCCTTTCCCTTTCCATGAGTTTAGAGTCATTGGTTGTTCTATCTCTCCATGCCATCATTTCTGTTTCTCTTGTTAGGGTCACATATTCTGCGCATTTTCTTTTCCCTTGTTGGTCCTAGGGTCCTCTGTTCCTGGAATGTAAGATTAACTATTCCCCTTTTATGTTAGAAAACTACATTTGCTGTTGTGGCAATCACCATTAGTCATGATAACAATTACTCGCTATTGAATAAAAAGAATCCTATCCCCATCTCCTTTCACCAGTCCCATCTAGACAAGATGAAAACTATTCAGTAGAGATTCTACCTTCTCCCAAACACTCTGAATGAAACTAAACTCCCTCATGAAAATTGACTTCTAATTGATAAATCATGAAACCTAGAAAACATTCTTGAATAGCCCACAAATGATCTCTCAACAATTATTGTTGACACTGTCATGTTTCTAAATCAAGTTGATCATTATTTAGCTCTTAACTAGCATTTCCATCTTCCACTTTAACTATAGTCCTTAATCTGAGTTATGGCCTTGTATACAGATCAGATCATATCATTTTCCTACTCGATACTTTTAATATAAAGATATCCTTTAACAACAGACTCAGTTTTCATGTGAGAAAACCTCCCAACTATTGTCCTATGACCTATCTTTCTTTTCTCAATGTAGAAGCAAGTTTTTGTTTTGTTTAAACACTTTATTGTCTTTATTTTCCATTTTATTAATTCATAATTAAGGTATGATATTTCAATCCTTATACTGGACGTTTTCTTCACTTATCTTGTTAGTTATTGAAATCCTTATTTCAATAAATAACAAGATAAGTGAAGAAAACGTTAAAGTTGCCAAATATTTCATTTTACTTGGCTCCACAATGAACAATCATGGAAGCAGCAGTCAAGAAATCAAATGACACACTGCATTAGGCATATTGACTATAAAAGACCTCTTTAAAGTGTTAAAAACAGAGAGTTCAATTTGAGGACTAAAGTGTAATTGAGCTGAGCCATGGTATTTTCAATCGCCTTACATGGATGTGAAAGTTGGAAATGAGAAAGGAATATCACAGAATGATCAATTTATTTCAATTATGGTGTTAGAGAAAAAATACTCAAAGTACCATGGACTTCCAGAAGAACAAACAAATCTGCCATGGCGAAACACAACCAGTAGAAGCTAGGATGATGAAACTTCATCTTTCATACACGTCATCAGGAGGGACCAGTCCCTGGAGAAGGACATCATGATTGGTAAGTGGAGGGTCAGCTAAAAAGAGGAAGACCACCACCGAGTTGGATTGACACAGTAACAGTAGCAATGGACTCAAATGTAATAACAGTTGTGAGGATTGTGCAGGACAGTGTTTCATTCTGTTGTGCATAGGGTCCCTATGAGTCGCAACAGACTCAACAGTACATAACAACAACAGACTTTCTTAGCATATGCTGTAATACCTATTTGTATATTTTTAGATTTTTTAGCATATTCTCTTTTATGACACCTAGTTTTATACTTCTGAGCTAAGTAATATCTACTTGCATTAATAGAAAAAAATGTTTTGATAAAAATACTGCCATTTTAAATCATTTCCATATATTTCAAAATCATCATATTTATTTTTTGTCCATGAATTATTTTAATGTTTTATTTCCTTATTTGCAATTTTGATTGATAGTCCTTTGCTTATTTGTATTGACAAATATTGTTCTTTAATAATTTTTTAAAAATTAACTGATGTGTTATTATTTTTGTTGTTAAGTGCCATAAAGGACACAGAATGATCATAGGAGTTTATGAAAAAGTTTTAAGCAATGTGAAAGCTACATTGATGAGGTAAAGGCATGGTGAGAGACAATGGGTTTTTTGCATTTTTTGTTTAGTTTTTTCCCCATCATAATTATGCTCCTGCTCATTCTTTCAGGGTAGCAAGGACTGTCCTGCCAGAATTTCATTGGAAAACCTTCCTCCATACATCCAACAGTCCTAATCTTCACTGTTAGACATCTTTCTGTTCCTAAAACTCAAGGAACATTTAAAGTAAATATAATGATAATTCCTCAAAGACATCTAATCTACTGTTTTGACATGGTATAAACCAAAGAGAGCAGAATTCTTTGAGGAAGGGTCAGAGATGGAAACACTGCCTTTAGAAATAGGTAGACATGCATAAGAATATGCCAAGAGGTAACAACCTCACATTTTGATATATTTGTTTGATAAAGATTGCTATAATTTTGTAACAATGCTCTTTGACTTACTCTCACATATCTTGATTTCACAAACATCTCTGCATTTTCACTGCAATCATCTAAATACCAAATGCCACCTTTATCACAGATATTGTAATTACTTCCAGTCTTTACCAATTTACTCTTCCTTACGGCATAAAATATCTCCTAGATGAACCAAGAATTTTCCTCCAAAAATGATAACAGGATCCTGACCCTTGTCTGATACAAATTCATGATTGGATTCACATTGTGTGAAGTGAAAGAAGAAACATATAATGAAAAATAATTAAGAGTTTTTAATATGCACCTTTGTTTCATATCTTCATAGAATTCTATTACTTATTTTTAATGCATTTAATATTTGGTTTAAATTTGAAGGTGGGACCAGAATTGTCTTTATTAACAAAAAGACATAAATGGATTCTAAAAATTATTCAAATTTTTGGATGACATACTTTCCACATTAGTAACAGTAAGTAACTTGCTAATCTGAGGCATGTCCAGCCATTTCTGACCAACTAAAATATGTCCTAATTGCCCTATACTTGTGGTAATAGCATCACGTCAAGTAGGCCGTGGGAAAAATATTTAGAAATGTATTCTTTTAAAAAATTGAAAGCATCATATTCTCTAAAGAAAACCAGAGTAAAACAAGTCTCAGTGGATGTTGTCTACCTATTACAGCCATTAGTAAATATAGATTCCAGGACACAGTTGCCTTCTGGCTACAATAAGAGAGATTGAAGAACTACAAATTTCCAGTGACATGTACCTGACCTAATTTTGCTAGTTTTATAGAAGTGGGTAACAGAACAAAATTTCAAGGTCAATGTATCTCTCCTGGACTCCCCTCCAGTATATAGATTTTTTCCAGTATATCTGTCCCTCTGGAAAACAAAACAAAACAAACAAACAAACAAACAAAAACAGAAATCATTAAACAAATGCCTATTTTGTTGCCAAAAATTTTAAAATTAATTTAGCTTTTTTATTTGCAGTTTATAAAATTTTTAAATCAGTAACATTCTATGAGTGTGAGCAAGAGATGCAAGTCAGTAAAGTCCTAAATAAGAAGTTTGCTTAACATTCAGAGATGGAATGATTCCTCCCCCCCACCTCACCATTTTGTAGCCGTATGACTGAAAATCTGTCTTGGTAGGGTCAAGAATATAAAAACATCATTGTTCCAATGAACTCTACTTATTGTAGTTGTAAAAATGTTATCTGGGAAAGCCATTAAGAGACGCTATAGCCTATGGAAAGGTTCTCTGGTAACATAGTGTTTACGAATCGGGCTGTGAACTGCAAGGTCAGCGGTTCAAAACTACCAGCTGTACTGCGGGAGAAAGATGAGGCTTTCTGCAGTCCCTAAAGGTTTACAGCCTCGGAAACCCTATGCAGGGTCGCTATGAGTCGAAACTGACTCCATGGCACATAACCACTACCATAGCCTATGCCGCTGTAGGATAAGCCCTGGACTGCCAACCACAAGGTTCAAACCCACCAGCTGCTCCTTGGAAATCCTATACAGGGTCGCTATGAGTCGGAACCAACTTGATGGTGCTTAACAGAGTCCTGGCATAGTGCTGTGGGCTAATGTGCTGGACTGCAAACTCTGAACTACAAGATCAGCAGTTCAAGCTCAACAGCTGCTCCTTGGAAATCCTGTACAGAGCTGCTATGGGTCAGAACTGACTCGACTGCACTAAACCAAAACAAATAGCCTACTGAAGATTTGTGAAGAAGACTGTGGTTCATAGTTCAATAATACATTCAGGACCCAAACTCAAATCAGCTGATTCCATAGTTTTGAATCTTTATCTACAACATCCCATGCCATGCTTAACATCCTGTATTACTTAGAATGCTTTCAATTGCAACTGTTATAACTAAGTATAAAACACCAAAAGTTAACAAATAGAAGGAAGGATCCATCAAAGGTCATCAAGCAGAATGAGTATAGTTGTTGTTGTTGTTGTTGTTGTTGTTGTTAGGTGCCAACAAGTCTGTACTGACCCATAGCAACCCTATGCACAGCATAGCTAAACATTGCCCGATCCTGGGCGAACCTCACTACAGTTGCCATGCTTGAGTCCATCGATGCTGCCACTTGGCCAATCCATCTCGTTGGGGGTCTTCCTCTTTTTCTCTGACCCTCTGCCTTACTAAACATGATATCTTTCTCCAATGACTGGTCCCTTCTGACAATATGTCTGAAGTATGAAAGATGAAGTTTGGCCATCTTGGCCTCCAGTGAGCACTCTTGCTGCACTTCTTCTAAAATGGATCTGTTGGTTCTTTTGGCAGCCCATGGCACTTTTAGTATTCTCCTCAAACACCATAATACAAAAGCATTAATTCTTCTATGGTCTTCCTTATTCACTGTCCAGCTTTCACATGCATATGAGCTTACTGAAAATATCATGGCTTGGGTCAGGTGCACCTTAGTCCTCAGGCTGACATCTTTGCTCTTCAACACTTTGAAAAGGTCTTGTGCAGCAGATTTGCCCAATGCAATACATTATTTGATTTCTTGACTGCTGCTTCTGTGAGTGTTGATAGTTGATCCTGTAAGGCCCAATTGCCCTATAGTAACAAATTTTTAAGAAAGGATCAGACTGAAGTGGAAAACTTTTAGCATCAACAACTCCCCTGGATGCAGAAACCCCCTTCTCTCCTTAACTCTGGCTGAACTTGGCTTCTGTAACACTGCTTATGCAAATTCCATCTGAGTGGGCCCACCTGACTCACAGGATACTGTGACCAGTGGCCAAGGCTGACCTTGAGAACAGCTGGCCAAAGTTAATCTTGAAAACTAACTGTCCCAGCAGATGTACCCCTATCCCCAACCTACTCTTGAGAAGTAACTGTACCAGCTGATGTACTCCTAGTCCCCACCCTAACAGTTCATGCATGTTTGTACAAGATAATGTCAGACTGCCTATATATAAATACTCTTTGAAAAACTGGGTTGGGGCTGCAGTTTTTCCCACTTTTAGGGAGGCTGTAGTTGCTGGCCAGCTAATAAAGGCTTTCTTATCGATCCTGAGAGTCTTGAGTGGTCATCTGGGTAAACTGAGACACAACAATCCAAGAAGAATGAAGTCCTTGACAACTTCTATCTTTTCTCCATTGATAAGAATGCTGTTTATTGGTCCAGTGGTGAGGATAGTTGTTATAGAGTCATCGTAACTTCCAAGGATCACAAAAATAGGACTGGCATCTGTGATTCACTGATATCAGAACCACAAGGATACAATTATAATGCATGAGAATATTATTTTTTCCATGAAATATGAGGCCATTGGAATATAAAAAAGAGATGTTCCATACTCTATTGCTGTGTTATTGAGTAACCCCGCCCCACACAAATGTATCAATATCTACTATGCTAAATGATAACTAATAAAGTCCCCCTTACTATATTACATTTCTTATAATGGTTCAAGCCTACCAGCCTCTCGTCAGAAATGCTATATGGGGTCACTATGGGTCAGAACTGACTAGATGTCACTTAAAAGCAATAACAACTTAGAAAATGATAATAAATTTGATTATCAGCATGTGTTATAAGGAGCATGCACTGACACCGATGGCTGCTGAACTGAATAAATGATTACTTGACTAGAGATTTATTTGTGAAAGTATCAGAAACATGGCTTTGCAGACAAAAATTGCTGGTGAGGTGACAGAAGAAAACAGTTTTACTATGTTTGCAAATTGCACAGCAATGAAACAATTATATTAAGCATATCCGTAGTAAGATCACTAGACACGCCTGGAAGTCGGAAGATATCAACGTTTCTGGCAAAGTCTACAACTGAACACATAACAAATCAATAATTAAGTGTTGTTTACAAAGTTGCAAATAATTTTAGGAACTCAATAATGTTCCAGAACTATAATACTAGATTCTCTGTGTGAAAAATAACCAATCAAGGTCAAAAGTTGTTAGGGGTTAGGGACAGAAGTAATTTTAGAATAAAGTCAGGATTAAAATAAATGGTTTACTATCTTTTTTTTCTGTCTCTTTATTTCTATATTTATTCAATTCTCTTATCTTGATTACTTTTTGAGACAGTGGATCATGGAGTTTAAAAATTGACTTTCTTTAGACTCAACCTGACAATTTAGAGACTTAGAAAGATTTATAAGGTGCCCGGATATGATGCTGTAGGATAAGCACTGGTCTGCCCACTTCAAGGCAGCAGCTCAAATCTACCAGTCACTCTTTGGAAGCCCTATACAAGGTAAATTGGAACCAAATGAATGGCATTTAGCAAAGCAATCATAGGCAAATGATTTAATCTGTCTGTATATTTTGGTGCTGTTCTTAAACATCACAGTATTTCACTCTCAAAGTTTGGGAGAATGGTAAACTGTAATTCAGAGGGAAATATCCACATATAACTCTCCTTTTTCCAATATACGGAAATTGAAGGGAGGACTCTCTTGGGATAGCCAATCTGCCACGGACTCTGACTCTTCCTGTACATCCTTCATCAGTATTCCAAGAAAGAAAAGCTTTGGTCAATTTTCATCTGATCCTTTTCTTAGAGTTGTGTTTCCAGAAAGCAAAGTTGAGGTACTAGGTAACAAAGAGAAGACCTGTTTTCATTCAGTGTAAAAATGAAGATTCTCCTAACTCAGCATTCCCTCTGTTTACAGCCCTTTTGTAACACTTACGGATCTTTTGTGTCATCCATTGGAATGAAATTCATAAATATTGCTTTTATTAATTAATAATAAGGCCCTTTCTCCTACCTACTTGAGTCTTGTGTCTCCATGAAACTATAGCAGGATAGTTTGTATGTTTCTATGTAGGATAAAATTTCATGTCCTTCACAATTAAGAGTAGCCACCACTCCCTGAATAGGCAGTAAGGAAACTTTGAGGAGAGAGCACACTTTTTGGGATAGAGGATGATACATTTACAGGAGGGAATTCTGAAGAGAGTACAGAATGATATGGAATGTACGATAGGACAAACCAGAGGTTTGTGTATCATATATATCACAGGTTGTTAATGAGTCTTCCTCCAATCTTGAGGCCATGCTTTTCTTCATATAATCCACCTTCTTAGATTATTTACTCAGCATACAGACTAAATAAGTGTGGTAAAAGAATACAACCTTGGTACATAACTTTCCTAATTTTAAACCATTAAGTGTGCTCTTGTTCTGTTTGAACAACTGCCTCTTGGTCCATGTACAGGTTCCTAATGACTATAATTAAGTGTTTCAAAATACTCATAGTTCGCAGTGTTGTCCATTGCTTGTCACGATCCACACAATCAAAAGCCTTTGTAGTCAATAAAGCACAGGTATTCTCTGCTTTCAGCCAAGATCTATCTGGTGTCAGCAACTTTATCCCTCGCTCTACTTCTGATTCTGGCGTGTCCTCTTCTGAATCTGGTTTGAGCCTCTGCATGTTCTCTTTCAAAAGGGTTGGAGCTCTTTTTGTATTATTTTTAGCAAAAATGTTACTTGCATGCAACATATGTACTATAACTACATTGATATCATTATTAAAAACAATTTATAAATTGGTAAATTTAACCTGTGGTCATAAGGAAACAAGAAGGTTGGACTAACTTAAGAAATTTATTATACAAACAACAACAACAACATACCATCATAGCATGTCTTGCAAAACTAGAGGGCAGCTGTTACTTTTAAATATGCACAATCATCATAGAAACATTGGCTATGCTTTTATATGTGGTTAGAAGTATTGCAATCTATTGTAGTTTAATGACTAAACTTAGATAAACAAAAAAACAAATATCACATGATCCCGGAAAATAATATTTAAAGCCATCATAGGACTTTCGAAGCCAGAAACACTAAGGAAAATACAGCTCTATGGAGGGAAAAATCTTCTATAGGTAAGTTAAGGCTCTACACTTACCTTGAAAGGAATTTTCCAATTCTAGAAGGAGCCACAGACCTAAAGATTTAGGTTTGCCATGAATCAGGAGTCTCTTCTGGATTACAGAAAACAGACAGGAAGATGGCAGATGTTACTTCAATGACATTGTTATAGCTTTTGTTAAGTTCCATTTAGCCTGTCTGACTCACTGGCAGTTCTTAAGCCATCCTGGAAATTGTTGTTTTAGTCCACTGTCAGTCCCTGGGGCTGTTTTGTTGTTGTTGTTGTTTTTACCAGTGCCTTCTGTGCAGTTGGACATCTTCTTTCAGTAGCATAGGGTTTTGATCACATGATGCATTGCAATGATTGAACATTAATCAACTATTTTTGGTACAGCAGCTCTATGTATGCCTTCCATCTTCTTTTTATGCTTCCTGTGACATTCAGTATTTTAGCCATAGTATTTTAACATAGTATTTTAATAGGACACTAGAACTCTCTCATCTTTCATCTTGGGAAATGCTCAGCATGGTCTTCCATACTGATTTTCTAACTCCGGTTCTTCACATATTTCATTACAATATTTCATAAAAACTTCTGTTCAGCTCTTGTATTTTATCATTAGCTTCTCTATGTTTGAGAGCATGTTTATGACTCTTCTGACATCCATTTTTGGTCTCATTTCTTTCCTGTCTTTTTAATGACTGCTTTCTGCATGTGTGATGATCTTGGTGTATTCCCTTAACTCTTTAGTCTTTGGTCATTCATGTCTAATGCATCAATTCCCTTCTTGAAATGGTCCCTAAATTTAGGTGGCATATATTTAAGACCATATTTGGCTCTTGTGGACTTGTGTTAACTTTTTTCCACTTCTGCCTGACCTTATATAGGACCAACTGATTGTTCCATAGTCAGCTACATGTGTTGCTTTATCTGATGATATAGAGTTTCTCCATTGTATCTTTTTCCATATGTAGTCAATCTGATTTCATGTGTATTTCATCTGGAGAGGTCCATGTGTATAGTCACCCTTTATGCTGTTGGAAAAAGGTATTTGCAATAAGTCATTGGTCTTGCAAAATTCTATCATGTGATCTCCAACATTGTTTCTAGCCCCAATGCCATATTTTGTAAGTAATGATGTTTCTTTCCTCTTCATTTCCAATATTTACATTCCAATCATCAGTAATTATAAATGCATCTTGATTGCATATTTGGTCAATTTCACTTTGAAAGAGTTGTTAAATTCTTCAGTTTTCATCATCTATGAGTTTAGTTGTTGTTGCATAAAATTGAATATTAGTGGTATTCAAAACCAGGGAAGGATGTCACTAAGAAGGAAAACTATAGACCAATATCCCTCATGAACATAGATGCAAAAATTCTCAACAAAATCCTAGCCAACAGAATTCAGCAACACATCAAAAAGATAATACAT